>NC_090936.1:570860026-571163056 GCF_040938575.1 Ambystoma mexicanum
TAAAGTGCAAAGTTAAGGTATACAACATTGAGCAAAGATAGGGATTCAACATTAATGTGATTCTTTGCTCCGGAGAACAAGTCCAAAACCTATTTTTTTAACCAATGTCACATAAAAAATGGGCAAGGCAATTAGTCCTTATTCCTTTGTGAGAAGTATTTGTTGCCATACATCAAGGTTGCTACATTAATTCTAATAGGAACAAATCTACAAAATTATGTAGTTTCATAGCACATCCATGATATTATATTCTGGATTGTGGATGCCAGCTCAATGTCAGTGGATGTTTCGGGGTTTGAAAATTGTCATGCCTTCATCAGGACATGGTACTTAGTTGATGTGGGTACCCTCTGAACATAAATAACATGGGGGTAAAGGGATCAGAAAGTGATTACATATGTTGAGACAAAACAATGTGCCCCGGATACAGAGAAATGTGCTCACCATAGAATCCACGTCTCACATATAAGAACATAGGAACTCCTTTGGTATGGATAAACGTATAGGAATGCAGGATTGTATCCTATAATAAAAATAAGTATATTATAGACACACGGCCTATAGACTCAGACAGCATTAGTAATTATATATTGGCCTGGGGTTACCTTAAAGCTTTGCTGAATTAGTCACACAGTGGCAGCTAAGCGCCTGCTGTAATTTAATTTCACTATGGAGAGGACACAACAAGAATATATACGTTCTTTAGCAGCTACGAACTGAAGAACAGGATGAGCACACAATGGAGCTAAAGACTCACCCAGTAGTTAATTTGCTGTGTATTACACGTGAGGCAACAGTTCGGCGTATCATAGTTAGCAGTATTACAATATATTGCGGCATGCAACGTAATGACTTAATCAAGTTGTTAAGGAAGCCAGTATTGCATGACGGTAGAAAATGGGGACGTCCTATCTTCATGAATTTGCTACACAGTCTATGCTTTAAAAGAAACACTGACACAGGGCATGATTCACAGAGCGTTTTCCTATGGGACTGTGCCATTATAAAATGCTTCTGTGAATCAGACCCACAGTGTTTTCCACATAAAGCAACAATCTAAGCAACAATCTAGCACAATAAACGTATATATTTCAAAATGAAAGTCTAATTAAAAAAATAATTGTCAGAACAGAACTACTCAGATTAGATTGCATATTTAGTAAAGAGAACAGATGTTATAATTTAATCTTCCACTGTTAGGTTTCAATCTGGGAATCTAGCATGCATACATACATTTAGATTATTTGTTGACGTACGTAAAATGGCAAGTGTTACAAAGTGATAAACAGTTAGGCCGTACTGTTAAAGTGAATGCACTGAAGCTTTTACACAATATTTATAAAGTATAAAGTAAGCAACACTGTAGACAAGGACGTAGCAATTTAATTAACATGTACTTAGCAACTGTGACGAAAAATAGTGGAGACATACTTTTAAGTGGAGTTGCTGAAACATTAAGAAAATATTAGTAACAAGGACAACACTGTATTACATGATGTCCCAATTACATAGATAAATACTAAGTAATATATGTCTACCTTGAAGGAAACACCACTGAGTTGCTATATGCTATTCTTTAAAGATGGAGGCTATTACCATTGGCTTTAATGGTTACGATTGAAAAATAATCGTTTACTCCCACTGTGTTGGACTTCATTCTGAATATCCAGCTTGCTTCCTTAAAGAGAACGTTATTCTCCACATTGTATCCCATGACTGTGTCAACATTCCACAAAAAATATGACATCAGCTGTATGGTTCTTTTCTATAAGGTTTTGGACCATGGGTGCCATAGTGGTTTTGCATCTATTTCTGGATGAGTGTTCTGCTATTGGTAAAGGTGCAGCCTGAAAGGTTTGACCAATGTAGCAGAGGCTGCATGGGCATGGCTGCAGTACACTACTTTGGTTGTTTTGCAATTAGTCATGCTATTGATGTACTTATCCTTTTTCACTACTTTGAAAGAGGTAATTTCTTTTGCAAATGTACAAATTGAACACCCACCGGAATGGAAGTGGCCAGATTCTGATCCCCAAAGCCAAAGCCCCTGAATCTTTTTCTTCGGATTACTTGTTCCAGAATAGATGAGAAGATCCTTAAGATGTTTTGATCTTTTCAGAGCAAACAATGTAGTAGTTACTACAGTCAATGTTACTTGAATCAAGGGCCAGTATTTTTTAATAATATGTTTGATGTCAGGAGTATTCGGGCAGATGGTGGAAACACAAGTCAAAGGATTGTTGGTTTTATCTCAAGTTTCTAGAAGGGTCTCTCAGGGAGTAAATCTGGCAAGGGCTAGTGTACACATGTGCCTTGCTGAAACAGGATCCTGATCCCCAATGCCTACTCTCCAGTGGCACAGATAATTTTAAGATTTCACAGAGGCTGAATTTAAGATATGCACATCTCTTCCCAAACCACATATCTATGAGAGTTAGTATCCTGGTGGCAGTTGTAGACTTCAAAGAAAATCCATACCAGACTTTAAGGTATGGTGACTAGTATCTCTCATAATTATTAAAGCCACATCAAATTGGTATTATACTTATGTCAGACCTGTGAGCCCAGCCCCGCCATGAACAGGCTTTGTGTACTGTCCCTAGACTGGCTGTGTTGCTCCAACCATCTGGACAGGATCCATGGGGACTGCCTCTCTTTTGATCCTTTGTGAGGTCAGGTAACACCTCTCTCCAGTAAGACAGCCGGTCAGCAGGAGCTGTCCTGGGAAACAGGAACCAAAGGGCATGCCCTTCACAAAAGGACTATCCTCACACTAGGGTGTTGCATAACAAAGGGCTTTGATACTGAGGGCAAGGGAAGGGTGAGAAGTTAGTGTAGGTAGTGCGAGCTCAGCATAGTTGGAGAGTTCCACAATCTTGTTTCTCTCTGTACCTTTATTTCCTTTTTGTTCCTCCAGTTCCTTTAGCACAAAGCACGGTGGGTATGATGCAAGCAAGCAAAAACTACTTGTCAAAAAAATAGGGATTAGACTCCTTAAAGCGGCCTTGCGTTAGTCCAAACACCTGTGGACCTTTGTCTATAAAAGAAGGGGTCTTCATCTCCTACTTTGATTCACTATTGGACTTCAAGACTTAGGGAAGGATTCCTTTGTACCTCTTTTGGGAGAGGTGATGTTTCCAAAGCCCTCAGCTATTGAGTTGAAGAAGGAGTAGTCCAAGGTAGAAGTAAGCTCTGCTCCCTACCCACTCCCAGGGCTCAATGGGAGTGACTCTTGCTGAGGATCAGGACCTGCCACTCTGCACCAAACCTGCCTGGGCTGGGAGTGGCTGAACTTGAATATACTCATTCTCTCATAGACCTCCTGCAGTGGGTTTTATAGTGTCTGTAGAACCAGATTACACAAAGCACCCTGTTCTACTGCATCAAACTGGTCAAAACGCATTCAAACAATGTTCACAGCAATAGAACCAGAGGGACTCACTGGTGCTGCTTTTGGCAATCTATGAAACTTCGAACTATTGCTGCATCATACCTGCAAAACCGGCTCACCGCCATATGCCAAGTTGAACATGTCACTTGTTAGGTTTGAGCAACCTGCTCACAGCTACAGACCAAACTCAAACTGCTGCTTCTCTGAATCTTGTATCGGGACACCAAAGTCACTGCATCGAACCGCTGGAGCATTGCGTCACACGCAGACCCGAACCAGTGGTTACCAATATCTCAAACTGACTCGACTCCCGATCCGACCCTGGTGAGTCATCTGAACTGAAGGTCCTGAATGCTACACTCGAACCGCACTTAGCTCCCAATTTAAACAGACTAGACACTAGATCCCTGCTTGATCCAGCGCAACTCGCCACACCTGAAAGTTGTTGAACTTCCTAAGAACAGCGATAAGTTAAAATTGACTGACATCTGCCCCCCCTGGTCCATCCTTGTGCCCAAGAGACTGATTAGGTCACATTTTATTCCTTTCCTTAATACAGACATATTCCTTTTACTTCATTGTAGTTTCTGGTTGCCTTTCACCCCTCTTGCAATAACCAGTGTGCTGTATCTTTCTATATGTTGCATATTCTGTGTTCTTACCACAGAGGTGTGTTTAAAGCGTATATATTTTTAAAGAACCTTGATTGGACATTCTTTTATTTTAGCCTGTTGTACTTTGCTCTTTGGGTTGATACTGGATCACATTCTCATCCCTTCAGAGAGTATAGACTTCGCTTGGCCCATGCTACCATAAAAGGCGAAGTAGGTATATCTCATAGCTATGCTTTGTGATTGGGACCACTCTTATTTTGTAGGAGTGTGAGGGTTGAGTAGACGGTTTAGCTACTATACATCCTGGTATTCCTGCAGGGCAGAAGTCATTTCGTCAAAACCTTTATTCAGATTCTATTTTTGCACAAAACATTTGCTTGGCTTTAGGTAAGACATTTTTACTTTTTTTACATCACCTTTAATCCCTTAATATTTTGCATTGTTCTTGTATGTTAAATCAGCACATCTGGCAGGGTAGGTCTTCATCTAGGCCTATCTACTGTGGGATAACCTCGCAAATGTGGTTACCCCAAAATGGGAGACAACAGACAAGAAAAAGCCTTTTGACCTTTCAGTTGGCATATCGCTCTCAGCAAAGTTTCTCATCCTACCATGCATTCCTCCATGGTAGCCAATGCCATTGACTATCTTGAGACTCCAGCAGCGTATGTCAATGATGCACCACTGGTGTGCTTTCCTCTTCTGCACATCTCTGCCTTTGTAGGGAGGGAGCTTGCAAATGGCAGATGAAACCACTGGACCCCCTTGGGAAAGTCTCTGATACTTCCATGGGGCCTTGAAACCACATGTCTCCTTCAAGAAACAGCATTTAGATGTAACTAACAGGATACTTATCGCAGCAGTCCAGTCATAAGGTCACCTTCATTGAGCAAACAATAGGGTTGGTTACAAGCATAGCCCCACACAGATCGACTCTCTGCGAGCCATACCACATTTTCCCAGAAAACCACAAGACTCCATAGTCAGTGACACCAACTACGGGGGGGCGTAAAGAGGATAGACCCCACCCCCAAAAAAACATATCAATGAAAGGCATGACAGTGCTGCACCCCCACTTATGGCCATCTCCTGCTATTTTCTCAAGCAGAAGAGTACAAATGTATATTAAATTACATCACCTCCACATGATCATGTGTTTATTCCTACCCCACTACATCAACCTCTCTTACAAGCCCCAATTACAAAGTAAAATCATTTTTATTGAACTGAAAACTCCCAATTAATTACACTAAATGCGTGTTTAGTACTTTTTTGTATATGTATTTGAAGCACATTGAACATGGGGCAAATCACTGTGCTAGTATTCAAAACACTTATGCATGAAAAAATCACCACTTCAAAGTATACCAGTAACACAACCTAAATGTAGTGATATCATATCTTTACTTGAACAAAGAATATATTTGTGAGTTCTATGAACATGTAAAAAAGTAGTTTGGCATCTATACATATCGTGTACCTTACAAATATATGAACATACCGTACATTTTACAAATATGTGAATAAACAACAGTCCTTGACAACCCTACAACATAAAAAGAACAACTTAGTAAACTGTAAGAGTCAAAATGAATCCTTCAGTTTTACAAGAGCATCTCACTACATCATAATGGCCCATATGTTGCATCTAGAAAGTGTTTATATGCATTATTTGTAACATTGGCATAATTAAAATCTCTTCTGTAGAGTATATTCCAGCCTCATCCTCCAACCGGTTTCGACGTTTATGGCTAATTTAATGGCACGTCTTCATCAGGGATCTAAAAAACATATATTTATTAACTATTTTACATGGGTCCTGGCACTGGTACCTCGAAACTCAATTATGCACGTATAATTATAATTCCCTTACTTTTGTCAGGCTGTTCTGCTGAGTCAACCTGTAACGGGCAAAAAATGACACAAGCCATTCAAGACACCTTGGCCCGCGTGTGTTATTGCCACCACCTGTGATGCACACCCCAAGGAACCCCATACCTTTTATGCAGAAAAAGCTTTCATGAATCAGAATAAAACTAAAACAGGTTAAACATAATTGGTCACGGTAAACAATGCATTCATCGTGTACGTTTGCCATTAGCCATTTCTTATGTGTACCTGTTTCATAATGCGATCTGTGATGACACAACATTTAGTTCACTCAGCAAATTCAAGATGCAGTCTGTAGGAAAACAGCATTTTGTTAGCCTGGCAGTTTCCAATCTTGCCATGAGCGAGGTGCTGTTCTTTTCAAAATGTAAGTATTCTCGTAATAGTGTCCATTCAGCGTGCCACGATCATGCCGACAGTGTTGCGCCCGTTACTCACATCATTGGCGAGAGTGCCATTTATTGTTAACATCATAGACAGTGAAGACGGACTAGCTTATTGAATCATGATAGTTAATAAAACAACATTGGGCGGCATCTTTCAGCATGCACTTGTTATGTTTAACATATCAGCATTCCAATTGGTTTAGCCATTGTTCTATGTTTTTAAGGTTGTAAATCCAGACTTGTTCCTTATAGCCTAACTTTTGTTCAGTTAAAACTAATGTTGGTGATACAACTTTTTCAATTAAAAATAAGTATATTTTGATTTCAGTGTGGCCTTTTTCTAAAAAAAGAGTCACTAATGGAGCATTTAGGGGGTAATTCATGGAATAAATGTGCGCTGAAATCAATGGCGCAACTGGCGCAAGCTTGAAAAAGCCAGCGCACGCGTGCGAATCGCACGCGTGCAATTCATGGAAGGCCCTGCGCGTGTTTTCCCCGGGATGTGCGCGAAATCCATGGGTGGCGCACACGGGCGCACACATCATTGCAACATCCAGAACGCTGTGCGCAACGCGCTCAGGGAAAGCGCACCACGTTACCGCACACGCCAAAAAGTGGGCGGAACACGGGGCGGAACGCGCAGAATGGGGAACAACATGTGAAAATAAGGGCGTAACTGGGAAGTACTGCTGGGAAGAACGCGTAACGCCCACACGCACGCGAACCACACGTATTCATGGAATCGAATAGGGGAAACCCGTGCACGGCCAAAGACACGCAAAGGCCTAAACACGTCCGCCACACGAAGGCAGGCGGTAGCGTCCCTGTGCATTACAAAAGTGCACGCAAACAACAAATACGTATATACAGCTACGATGAATGTCCCATTCTGTGGCCCCCTAGGAGAAATGACATCTCACGCAACGCTCAGGCATCCCAAAAAAGCAAGAAAAAGAGATACGCGACCCCGGTAGCCCATGTACGTGTAAAAACCAAACGCAGTACGCTGTGGCAGCCAGGAACACAAAAAATGCGTACGTGATCAACACGCATGCTAGTATGCCCGAAAAAAAAGGGGTATGCGACTAACGGGGACACCCGCAGTAGGAAAAATAGCGTGAACGACTCACTGTCTGCCTTGCGTGTATAAGAAGAACTCGTAGCCAACCCCCACGCCAAAAGAAGAAGTACGCACTGCAGCCGCTGTGAAGTAATCGCGTGTGAACCCCAACGTCTGGAAAACACACTGCTTCCCACGAAGAGCACATGGAAAACCACGTGGGACCTACAACCCGTGGCGAGGGAAACAGCCGGCGAGCATGTTACGTCACCGACACGCTTATACGCTAAGGGCCTTTCCTCAGAATTTACGCAAACGTGCAGTTTTTCATGTGCCAAATCACTCTGTATCAAGCTGGCCACGCGACAACACACGGAAGACCACGCTCCTGCACAGAAGGCCAAATTACTGCTCCCCAGAGCCCTGAGCAGCCTCCCACAAGCCATCTGCTGCTGCTGCCTGCCTGCCGCCACCGTGCCCTGCCATTTGGTGCCTTCACATCTGCCATCTGCAGGGGTCCAGTTGCTGTGACCACCCCTGCTGGAACAGAAGACTCCCGACTAAAGTTCCATCACTCCACAGCCCAGCCCCAGGACCCAGTTGCCCATCCACACCTGCCTCAATGGTTGCCATGTCCGACACAACACCTTCCGGCACCAGTGGCAACCCCCCCAGCAGAGAGGCAGAGGGCTACCAGCTTCAGTGAAAAGGAAGTTGGTATCCTGGTGGAGCAACGTCTGGGGACTTATGATGCCCTCTTCACACCATCACGCGCCGCCAAGGAAGGACGGAAGAGGATCTGGAAGGACATAGTGGGTGCCATCAACGCGGAGGGGGTGTCACCCGCGACAACAAATACGCCCAGATGCGCTGTGAGGACTACAAGTCCAGGACCCTCAAGAAGGTCAGGTGCCTCTTGGAAGCAGCGGATGCAGTGGGGCGCCGGGTCCAGCTTACCACCCAGCAGATGAGGGTCCTGGAGCGCATTCGGCCAGTGCTTCACCACCAGATCCTCAGGATGAAGGCCCATCTGGAGTCGAGCGGTAAGTGGCCATGCATTCACGTTTAAAAAAGGGCAAGTTGCAGTGTGCTGGTAGTTAGCTACTTGGCTGCATGTGTGACATGGGTCATGTTTGGTTGTATGTGTGCAGGGACATGATGGTGCTGCATGTGAGTCCAGTCAGGCGTGACCCACATGGATGGTGTATGTGTTACAATGCATCATGCGGAGCAGCATGCGGAATGCACACATGTATGCATGCCTGTGTCTGTACTTTGACATGTTTGGGGTGTGAGAGATGTGTGCTGCTGTCATGGACATAAGTGATGTTCTTGTCCGTGTGTCTGAGTAGTGTGTGCGCCATGGATGCATGACACATGTCCGTGACAATGTGTTGATTCACTGATACAGCCTAGTCATCCTTGTATTCACTGTGTCTGGGCGTATAGCGGGCCAGATGCATGACCCTCCGGTGATGTGTGTGCATGTGACCTTTATGTCCCATGATGCATGTGAATACAACCCACCATTGGATGCAACTACAGTGCCTTGGAAAATGGATGCCAATGTATGTTGCATTTGCCATGCCTGTTCCTGCATGTGTGTTGCCTTGGACTTTTACATGCGTTTTCGCTAGAGCGAGCGGGGTACGTGTATTCCAGGGGTGCGCGTGGACTTTTACACACGTTTTCGCTAGCGCGAATGGGGTACGTGTATTCTGGGGGTGCACGTGGTCTTTTACATGCGTTTTTGCTGGTGCGAGCAGAGTACGTGTATTCCGGGGGTGCGTGTGGACTTTTACACGTGTTTTCGCTAGCGTGAGCGGGGTATGTGTATTCCGGGGGTGCGCGTGGACTTTTACACGTGTTTTCGCTAGCGCAAGCGTGTTACGTGTATTCCGGGGGTGCACGTGGAATTTTACAAGTATTTTCACTAGCGCGAGCGGGGTACGCATATTCTGAGGGGTGCGCAGTGAGTTTTCCATGTGTTTTTGTGGTTGGGGGGCTGTGTGCTGGTCCACTGGCCTTTGCGCCATGTAGGGGATTTGTGCAATGTTTTTGGCGCACAGGGCGGGGTTGGGGGCGTAATTGGCGCTGCTGCAGGGTCGCTGCACCGCTCTGCACCATGGCTGGTTAAGGATGTTGAAATCCATGAATACGCTGTGCGCTGAAATGGGTTTTGGCGCCAGCCACGTGCGCCACTTGTGCGCCGAATTCTATGAATTACCCCCTCTGTGTTTGGGCCCTAATTTTAGAACGATACTAGCACAACTTGTATTTACATCACTCCACACAATAGAATGAAGGACTGCATCAAACAATGAATGACTAAGAGCAGGTGATGTTATCAAAGATGTTCTAGCCCAGCACAGACATTAGAGTCATACATGTCAAGAGTGATGTCATCAGACATTCTCTTTAGGCTGCCTATTCTGGAATAAATGCATGATGGTGCAACACTAAAGATCTAACAGAAGAATGTGAAGTTGGAACATTTAAGACGTATATGTTCTATTTGGAACATGAGCACATCCTTACCTCACCGCGTTGGATGAGACATCTCTCAATGTACATCCAGTACATTGACGATGTGTTTGATGTCTGGACGGGCCCCTTGGAGGAGCTAGATGAATAATTTGGGATGATGAATTCCATGCACCCAAGAATTAAGTTCACAACTGTAACAAGTACCAAGTCTGTAAACTTCTTGGATGTGGAAAATTATGTTCAGGGTAATTCCCTGTCAATGAAAATCTACACCAAGCCCACGGATAGGAATAGCTTATTGCTATCAACAAGCTTTCATCCCAGACGTACTGTGGATAGCGTACCCTTAAGTCAATTCTTACGATACAGGCGCAACATCTCAGACATTGAAGAATACAGAAATCAATCTAATATCCTTCAACGCAAATTCAAAGACCAAGGCTACATTGAAATGTCCTTGTGGCTTCTACTATGTAGAAATAACCACAAGGAAAGCAAAGACACGCTGAACCAAACATAAGTCCAACATTCAGACAGGTAACCTGAAGTCGTCAGTGGCAATGCACTTTATCGAAAGTAGACACACAGTAGCACAACTGAAGTGTGTCATCCTTGAACAAGTTAAACTAGGTTCCAGAGGAGGCGATCTGCACAGGAAATTATTACAAAGGGAGGTATTATGGATAGACCTGTTAGATTCTATACACCCGAGAGGCATGAATACAGAAATGGACCTAATGTGTTTTGTATAACTGTACGCCAGCTGTCTGCTTGTATTGGCTGTAACATCCTCCAACAATCCTAAGTATCAATGCTCAACAGCCAGATGTTGGTCAACGGCTGCTGAAGGTACAACACCATGTATTGTACCATCTTTTATGACATTGCTTTATTATGAATTGATACTTTGGACAACTTTGTTATACCATTACAATGACTGTAAACACTACACTATGTATGGTATAATCATCCATGACACTGTTTTATTATGAATAGATTCTTTGGACTATGTAGTTATGCCATCTCTATCATCTATGTCCAACACCAAGACACTGTCCACTTGGCCATCTTCCTAGGAACTTGTTTATTTACATATTTCTTTGCTAAGCAATCAAGTTAGGGGTTCTTGGGGCACCCGACCGGATATGTTTCCGGATAAGATGCTCCTCCCTCTTCCTTGCTGATTTGGAGACTTACAGGGGGTCTTTATACTTCCCTTGTCCTATGCCCCTGTAACCATTACCCAGTCTGGCTTTCCACCACGTATAACATTCCCATTCCATACACCGTTCTATATTTACACTGCTATTTGTCAGACCAACCATACCTTCCCTTTCATTTATGTTACATACTTGACTATTAACCTAATATATAGTCCTAACAAGTAATTCTAATATATGCAAATTCCTCCCCTCTAACACCACAGATACGAAGGATATGAGTTCTTTACTTTTGTTACTTACTCCCTGCCCGTTTATTTATTTCTTTCTTTCACTTTTCCAATTACCACCTGTGTTATTGGTCTCCTTTCGAGGCTCTACTTCTTCTTTTCTCTAACTCCCGTAAGCGGAGATTATATAGTTGGCTTTATTTATTTTATTTTATTTCTTTTGTTCGCACCTCGTGGGCACCTCACATTGAATTGACTTTTTATTATTTTTATTTTTACAATCTCTTTACCTGGCTCGCCCTCAAGAGTCACTTCTTACTTCATTGAACTGTTCCCGCTCTGCCAGCTTTGCCACTGGCATTTCGGAGATGGGTTGCGTTCTCCCAAGTGACATTCGAGACTGGAATTGTGTTACCTTGGTAACACACCTCCAGTCTGCCCCCACCAAGACGGCTGGCGCCTCCTCAAGGACACGGCACACATGCGCGGGCGTCCTTGACGACACCATAAATCACCAAGGGTTAGATCGAGTAGAGATCGGGACCCTGGCCTGTCGTTTACAACGGCTTCGAATATTAGGTGAGTTAGTGCTCCAGTGATACATCAGCTGCAAATCTGCCTTTGGGCCTCATTACGACCCAGGCGGTAAGTTACCGCCTGGGTCGTACCTTTACCACCATGGCGTAAACTATGTTTACGCCCTGGTGGTTGGCGGACTTACTGCCCCATTCCGAGGTTGGAAGGGGCGGTAAGTCCCCAATCCCCATTTACCCTTCCCCATTCCCATTTTTGCCCCATAGGGCATAATGGGAGTGGGGAAGGCGTTAATTATGCCACCGTAAATTACGGTGGCGTAATTAACAACAAGGTCCCTTAGCGCCATGGATTTTAACACCTGCTAAAAGCAGGTGTTAAATCCTCCATGGCGCTAAGGGACCTCGGAATCAGGCGGTAAGGGTCGGCGCTGTTTACGCCGCCGTAAACCCCTTACCGCCTGGGTCGTAATGAGGCCCTTTGTCTTTTGCCTTATAGGCACACGGCATACAAGCCTTTGTGGACTCTTCCACATCCATGCTACACTGATTTGCCCTCCATACGCAAACAGATGGGCACATGTACTTATGTAGCGTTCTATGAGCTGCGTCACCTTACTAATATTGCATTTCTTTGACCTGCTTGATTAAGCACATGCACTCTTAGCGGAATCTTCCGCTCGTATATGTACAGACTGATATGTAGTCTGTCACTCACTATGTTGTTTTTCCCTTTGCAGTGTATCCTTTTCCATCCCCACAGACCTATTTCCCTCCTTTCCGACTACCTTTCGGGTAAGTGCTACTTTCTAAGTTTACACAATTAACCTATAGTATAACATCGAGGGAATATTTTTTTTTCTCTCATTAGGTAATTTCCTGTATTTTGCAGGTCCAGTGGGTGACCTGGAGAGTCACTAGGAAATGGCAATGAGGTCAGTGTCCAACTCTGAATCTAGCCTTATGTTTACCGACAGATATTAATTTTTTAGATATATACTGATACAGATTGTTTATATTACTTTGTAGAAATATTGCCGAACCAGGTTGTATCAAGCTTAGGAAGTTGAGTACACTCAAGCCCTGAAGAAGGATTCTGTTTTTATCCAAAACGCGCTGGCAAACCTCTATTACCAACATTGGAGTGTATTAGGAGATACAATTACACGTGATTGCACTAGTGTACCAACATCTCTTTAAAAGCATACAAGTGTACATGTTAATGTGAAATAATTGTTTATTGATTTGGAATTACTGATTGTGATGTAACACTCTTTATTTTTTGAAATTCTCATTTCAATGGTTGTATTTTGTACATAATGAACTCACAGATGGCTGAGTGCCTCTTTAATTGTACTTAAATATATATAATTCTTTTTTTATGGAATATAGATTCGTATGTGTTTACTTACCTTCCTTTTGGTCTCAAAACACAAATATAATCTGATCAATATAACCACATACCTTAGAGTCATCCAAAGGGATCACCTAGGAACTATCACTTACCATATATTGAATTCACCTTACTACTATTTGAAATAAAATTATACTCCTTGGAAACGTGGGGTATCTACCCCTTAAGAGTGCATTCAAAGGGGCGCTGGCTAGCAATAGCCAGTTTATGGTCAACATTTAAACCTGTGCAACCAGTAAACCTGGGCCCATAGCCAGACTTCCCCACTTACCCAACGTATGTGACCCGGGGAGATCACTCCCCAAAAAAAGGGTTTTATTTTCTAAGCTTGTCAAAATTGGGATCACCTAGAAGGAATTCTGTTAAGTGTGCAGTACAAAAAAGGCTTATTAACATATGTTTTAAATATGCTGCTGTGTTTGCAATGTCATATACATATTACACGGCCCACGGCAGTGGCTGTGTAGGTATGGTTAAGTTGCTAAACCCATAGGAAGAGCACTTTTTGGGTGGCTTATAACTTCGCTCCCCCTGGACGAATCCACACCAAACTCAAACTTTTTCTTTGAATTTCATAGGTTTTTATTTGTCCAATATAACCATAATTGAGTGGCGCCAAAGTTATAAGCCATCCAAAAACTGCTTTTCACCAATCCTGTAATGCAGAAATAGAAAAATAGAAATGTAAAATAGAAATAGGTGCGAACATCACAGGTCTGCCTTGGACATGCGGACTGTTTGCGAACCTCTGAGTTGAAAAGCCACCCACTTTTTCGCACAATGTTGTGTTTTTAATATGTTTTTACCGTGGTGTTCGGGGACTACGGGTGTACTCCGCAAATCCAACATGGCTGGCGTTTCCAAAAATCTGACGCACCTAACGCTTTTCACCATCCAATCAGCGGGCACGTCCGATGCCCGCGGACATCAAGCCAGCCCCTGGACCAATCGGTTATTGAACCCAGATATCACTGATTTTTTTTGCCTACTTTTTGGTTGTTTTAAAAAAAACTACTAGACGGATTTACACCAAATTTACAAAAGCATGCTTTTGGGAGTAAGCCGTCACTCCTGCCGCAGATTTGGTGAATATCCATGCAGCGGTTTGGGCTGTAGACGTGAGCAAAAATTTGTTTGCATTGCATCTATGGGAAAACACAACTTTTGGAACATCCCCTATAACTTTGCCCCTATCTCCACGAAACCTCACCAAACTTCGCAGAATCAATCTGACGGGGCCATATACTTGTTTGCAAAGTTTTGTGAGGATTCGTCGGGGGGGCGGACGAACTTATAAGCCACGCAAAAGGTTCTCTTCCTATGGGTTGAGCAACTTAACCAGCAATTTAACCATAACTACACGCTGCTACCGCAGGCTCTGCAATACATATTACACAGCCACGGTAGTTATGGTTAAGTTGCTGTTTCCATAGGAAGAGCACTTTTTGGGTGGCTTATAACTTCGCTCCCTCTGGACAAAACCTCACCAAACTTTGCAAAAAAGGTATATGGCCCACTCTGAAGTTTTTTCTTTGAATTTCATAAGTTGCAACGTTTGGTGAGGTTTGGTCCAGGGGGGGAAAGTTATAGGGGGGTCCCAAAATGTCTTTTGTTCCCATAGACATAATGGGAAAAAACTTTGCTCACGCCTACAGCCCAAACCGCTGGATGGATTTACACCACATTTGCGGCAGGAGCGGCAGCTTGGTCCCGAAAGCGTGCTCTTTTTTATTTGGTGTAAATCCGTCCAGTAGTTTCTTTTTAAACGACCAAAATGTAAAGCAAAAAAATTTGTGATATCTATGTCCGCTCCATGGACTCACTTCCTTGTTCGGTCTGCGGACTGGCCTCTGATTGGCTGCACTGTCCGCGGACTGGCCTCTGATTGGTCAGAAAAATGTGCAGACTTTTGCGTGGTCCGTGGACACCGGGACACGGCCGCTGATTGGATGGTGAGAAAACGTGAAATGCGTCTGGTTTCCTGAAACGCCCGCCATCTTGCATTCGCAGACTTTTTTGGGGTCCGCGAACAGCACGGTGAAAACTTTTTTTAAAAAGCAGCATTTCACTTGTCAAACTCGACAAACAATCTCTGGGGATGTGGGGGGGTGAGGATTGGATTAAAAGCCAAAAAACGGGTTGTTTCACCACCGAAAGTACGCGAATACTCTGGATGTCCTGGGGGCAGTCCTGTGGTGTTCGCAGACACTTCAGATGTCCTAGGACATCTGTACCTATTTCTGCATTACAGGGTTGGGGAAAAGCAGTTTTTGGATGGCTTATAACTTTTGCGCCACTCAATGAAACTGCATGTAATTTTAAAATTTTATTCTAGAACTAATCCTAAGTGGTTTTGCAAAATATTTTGGGATTCTGTCAAGAGGGAGCAAAATTAGAGGGGGTCCCAAAATATTGTAAAGGCATATAAATGTGGTGTCATTTGACGAATCTGCACAACATTTGGCAAAACGATTTTGGATCTAGATATAAATGGTTTTCTAAAATCTGGTGGGATTTTCTCAAGAGGGGGTGAAATTAGAGGTGGGTTCTCAACATTTTTTGATAGTTTATAACTTTATTGCTATTTGACGAATGTGTACAAAAGTTTTGAGAAAGATTATAGACCAAACCTTCAATGTTTGTGTAAAGACTGAATGGATTTTGTCGAGTGGGGGCTAAGTTATATGACTAATGTATGTACATACATTTTGACACTTTTTAAAAAATAAAACATGGGCGGATTTCGAGCAAACTCTTGAGGAGCATTGGCAAGGACATTAAAGCATGGTTTTGCAAATGTGCCCGTGTTTTATTTTTTGACAAGTGTGATAATATAGGTACAAAAAATAGTCATATCACTTTGATGACTGAGGTATAGCCTGTGGCCGTGGGCAGTAGCCAGATTTTCTGGGTCATGGCATAAGGTTATGACACGGACAATCTGGCTACTGGCCATGACTGGTAGGGACGGAAAATGGTGTTAAAGTGGCTATGTCTACCTGGGACCGGCTATGTGGTCCGGCTATGTGGTAAAGTTACTCGAAGGTAGGATAGGTTTGAAAGGGAAAAAAGTGCTTGTGGTAATATGTTCATAGGGTTTTGCGGGCTGCCATGGCAAGGGAAGGGGGGCTGTGTATGGAGCCCCGCCTTCTCTTTCCATGTTGGCTGTCTTGGAAAAGGATTTTCGTTCCTACAGCGGGACGCCACAGGCGTCCCGCTGTAGGAAGAATAATCCTTCCTTCTTACAGTGGGACGCCGCAGGTGTCCCGCTATAGGAAGAAAAATCTATGTTTTAGCACCCTGGGTTCCTGCTTTAGGGACAAGGGGTGCTAATGGCCTTTATCCGCCATTTCAGGGGCTGCAATGGACGATAATGGCTCGTAGCCCTCCTTATTTATTTATTTATAACGCACCAATGCCCGTAGACATCAGGCTGTGTGGTTACAGTATTTGTTGAGGAAGATGAGGTGGAGGAAGACAGCTTACTACTTGCTGAGAAAGGAATAAACTTTCTGAGAGCATTGCGGTCATTGGATTTGGTGTGGCGGCGCATGGAGGTGGTCCCGTAGGAGTACTGTCAAGGTAGTCTGCGACTAAGTACAAAATTGCACTCAGTGCCTTTCACTCTGGTAGCTTTAGCCTTTGGTACACTCCCAACAGTAGCAAAGAACTGGCACACCAATGATTCGATTTTGGTGCTAGAAGTAGGCACCTCCTCTACCTCATCTTCTTGGTCCTCTTCATTGTCTTTGAAAGTACTGCGCGTTTTTTGTTGTGAAGGTCCTCCAGCTGGTGGTGGTGGTGGTGGCTCTTGGGGAGGAGGGATGGCAATAACTTATGCCATTTTAAAAATAAATAGCAGTTTTGATAAATTTCTTCCAAGTATGTACTGTGTACTAGATTAGTAATGGATAATGAGTACGAAAAGGTGTAGGGGGTGTGCTAGGGAAATTCTGAAGTTGAAAGTTCCTAGATCAGTAGAAAAATGCAGTTCCGAACAGTCAGCGAAAGACGGATCTTATCGTGCAGTGCGGACGGGTTCTCTGACACATCATCATGCCGCGCGCCAGCGTATGGTCATGTGGCACTGTCCGGAAGGTCCGCAATGAAGTCAGATATTCATAGATGTCTACGGATGCAAAACTAGTTGAAATAGTTGCAAAACGTGTATAGAAGTGTTAAAAATGATTTTTAAGGTGACACTTTGTAAATTGGACACAAATATTGTAATATTTGGTAAGTATGATATTAGTAAGTTGTAGGAAAATAGCATGCACTAGTAAAAACCCATGAAATTCACTGAAAAAACTTGGTTAAAGGGATGTTATGGTAAAGTTGCACTAATAAAAACCTATGAAATTCAATGAAAAAACTTTTTTAAGGGGACGTTATGGTTAAGTTGCACTAATAAAAACCTATGAAATTCAATGAAAGAACTTTGTTAAGGGGACGTTATGGTTAAGTTGCACTAATAAAAACCTATGAAATTCACTGAAAAAACGTTGTTAAAGGGACGTTATGGTTAAGTTGCACTAATAAAAACCTATGAAATTCAATAAAAAAACTTTAAAAGGACGTTGTGGTTACAAGTAAAATCGAAAAACCCCTGATATTCGCCAGTTATGGTAAGCTAAGCAACCATAATTCGCGCCACCACCGTGCACTGCTAAGACTACCACCCAGGACATCAACGATGACATCACAAATATCATTGATGACATCACTGATGACATCACGTGTGCATTTACTTTTCATACAAGGGGTTGTGAATGTAATGTTGGCAAACAAGTATCAGGGATTATCGGGAGATGTGTAATAAACTACATACTTCATCACACAATGTAGTGTTCTAAAGAAAATTCCATTGCAGTGTTCTTTCTAGTACAGGAACCTACTCATACAGAAATGTATGTATTGGCTGCACCATACACCACAGAGGTGCTATATTTGTAATTTTCCAAAGTTATATAATAAAACGGTAAATGCTTCTGTATCATACTTTTCCGGTCTGTGAAACATGTACTAAGTAGCTAATAATAAACCACTTACTACATATTCCAATCCCTCCATGGTCTTGCTCCTCCTTATCTCTCCTCCCTTCTCTCCTTCTACTCCCCCTCTCGCTCCCTTCGTTGCGCTGATCACTTCCTTCTCACTGTACCTCCTTCCCCCTGCGCTTCCTCCCGGTTCCGCTCCTTCCATCTTCTTGCTCCTCTGCACTGGAACTCTCTCCCCCTCCCAATCTGCTCTCCCACTACCCTCACCTCATTTCGCACTTCCCTTAAATCCCTCCTCCTCCATTCCCCACCTTGAAACCCCCCCCTGCCCTCTCTACTCCCCCCCCTGGTTTTCCCCTCTTTTAATCCCCACTCCACTTCCCCCCCTCTCAGTTAATTGCTCTTTGCACTGTTTTTGGGGAATGATTCAAGTTGTAACTTTTTGCTCACAATGTTAATTGTTGTTATTTCTCTGTATTTGTTGTTCCATTGTACATTGCCTTAGTGTAAAGCGCTCAATAAATAAATCAATTATTCAATCAATCAATCAATATTCCTACTAATACACACAAAACATAAATAGACTACAATGCATACAAATATGGGGCTTATATATGGAGAGTAAAGTAAGCAAACAAGAGGCAATATCATTAGCAACTGTGTATAATCTACATGATTGTATTCACGCACAAAAATGATGGCTGTGTTTCAGGCCTGCTTCTTTAAGAACATGCGAGAATAGCAAAATCTATAAATGTAATACCTTTTGAAAGTTAAGTTTCTGACTGTCAGTAAATAAACCCACTTGGCCTAGATATGGCAGTGAACAAAAAAGAAGGGGCTAGACATGTGATGTCATCAGTGATGTCATCAATGATATTTGTGATGTCATCTTTGATGTCCTGGGTGTTAGTCTTAGCAGTGCACGGTGGTGGCGCGAGTTATGGTTGCTTAGTTTACCATAACTGGCGACTTTCAAGGGTTTTCCGGTTTTACTTGGAACCATAACGTCCCTTTAACAAAGTTTTTTTCACTGAATTTCATAGTTTTTTATCAGCGCAACTTAACAATAATGTCCCTTTAACAAAGTTTTTTCATTGTATATATATATATATATATATATATATATATATATGTTTTCATTTTATTTTTTTTAATTCGGCCAAAATGACTGTCTGAAAACTGCATGTTTAAAATGCGATTGTGTAAAGAGGCCGCAGTGAAAACACGGCATATGCTGCCTTGCAATCCTTCACCTTTTATGCCCTGTGCATTTGTAGAAAGGGCTCAATCAGAAAGCAGCAAAAGAGGACTGCTGCCTGTTGCTGGTCTCAATCTATATCTAAACTGCTGTATTCTTTTGCTCTGTAAGGCACACACGCACAACCCACAATTATTCATATTCAAGTTCGAGTTAGACTTTGTTGTATTCACAGGGTACAACCCCTTAACAAAGGGCATGATTAGGGCATTCAGTGCTGGGCCATGGAGTGCCTGAATGCATCGCTATGTCAACACAGTGCAGCGCTTTGACTAGGCTAGTTCGTATGCATATGTGGCACTCTGTTTGAAATGCTACACATTTTCCATGCAGTACTGGCGCTCTGGTGTCCCTCTGGACTCTCTAAAATGTCAAGCAGTGTAAATATAATTCCATGAGTAGTCCATAGCATGCACCCCCACATAACAACATGTTTAGTTCCATAGTGCCATCATACTATGACATGTTTCATTCTATAGAAAATACTTTGGACTTCTGTCTGTAGAGTGCCATAAGAATGCGCCAATGGGTGGAGTTCTACCCGTTCGCAAGCTGTAGTGCCAAAATGAATTCTCTCTGTAGCAACAAGTATTGGCAAAACAGGGGAAGTCCGGTCCCACTGGCGAAAACCACAAACCCTAATTGGAGGAAGGGCTGTCCGTAAAAACACAACTTCTAAAAGAAAAGGAAATAGATCCTTTTAGAACATGAGGAAGTGTATTTGCTTTTAAGTGTTGCCATAGTTCTGGGGCAAACAGGAAGCAGCCAGATCATTGCAGAGTGGGAAAGTAATAAAGTGGGCATTGGAGTTTTACATTTTGATAAGTCTTCTTTGAAAGGGTTCTAGGCAAAGAAATGGAGAGAAAAGTAAAGAGCTTGGAAGTGCATAAACGTGATCTCTGCCCATGTTCAAAGGCCTGAGGTCAGCAAATGCCTGTGATGCCAAATTAGTGTACCTTACCTGAGTAATAGTTTGGGGTTACAGAGGTCAGGGGTGATCATCAGTACAGTGTAGTTGTGAGTCTGAAGAGCTGGAAACCCTCCAAGAGAAATTGTTTAAAACTACAGCAGATTCTGGCCTATCCGCTTGGATCACATGACCATGAAACCCTGAGCCCAGAACCAGCACTTCATGATGTACCTCTCTGAATTAGAATTATGTGCTTCTCTTTGACTAAGGGCCATGGTTAGGGGATTTAGGTCAGCAAATCGAAAAGCCATGTTTTTAAAGATTTCCGGGGTGTTCCTCTATTGTGGGTATTCCCTTTGGGTGGGAATTCCAGAGTTTTATTGAGATGTTTGAAAAGGCTAATCCACCATATTTTATTTTCAGATATTGTTTGGGTTCAAGACGTATGCCATTGCTAGACCTCGGGGTTATTCTTGGTCTTTAGATGGAGATTTGTTTCTTGCAGGAGTTCTGCTCATTTGCCATTAAATGTTCTGTGAACAATGCAACGTGTTTTAAAATAGATGCTTTTCTTGACTGGTAGCCAGTGCAAGGATCCTAGTGCTGGTGTGATGTGTCCCCTCTTGCTGAGTCTTAGGCAGAGTCTTAAAGCTGTGTTCAGGATCTGTTGCAGTTTTGGGTGAGGTAGTCAGGCATATCAAGGAAGGTTCAGTTTGTGTAGTCTATTCTTGAAATTACAAGTGAGATGATGGTGAGTGTTCTGGTTGGGACAGTGAGAAAGGGTAATGTCCACTTGATAGTACTTTGGTGGAAGAAGCATTTGTTTACTAGTGCGTTGACTTGAGAGTCCAGCATTCCGTAGTTGTCAACAAAATTCAGGGTTTTTGACTAGTTTGGTTGCTTCTGGTCTGTATATGTGGTTGTATAGAGAGGTTTCTAGGCATGATCATGATTTCTGTTTTGTCCAAGCTGAGTTTAAGGTTGTTGCTCAACCATGCTCTGCTTTATGAGAGACGGTTGGCATGGTTTTGGTCTATATCCTGTGTCGACTTTGTAGATGATTTTAATATAATCTGAATGGTCGTAGCATGTTGAGACTGTGTCCTTTGTTGAGTTTCATGAGTGCAATCATATAAATGTTAAAATGTAGTGGTGAGAGGGATGAGCCTTGCGGAACCCCACAAGTGAGTATGCGTGATATTGAGTTCAAGGGAGGTAGCCAGGTGGTTTCCGTTCTTTCTGTCATGAAGGATTTCATCCATTGTTGTGCAATGTTGCATATTCCAGCTTCTTGAATCCTTTTGATGAGTGTTGTATGGTTGACTGTGTCCAAAGTCGCTGCAAGGTCTAGTACTATCAGGGTAGAAGTGATGCTGGAGTCTGAGTTCATTTTTAGGCCATCCCTTATTCAGAGTAGTGCTGATTGAGTTCCTATGAAAGGCCTTAACCTGGCATGTGCCCCATCCAGTTGGTGTTTGATCTCCATTTGTGCCAGGACTCGTCCATTTATGTAGGTTTCTAGCAGTTTGGCCAGGTAAGGGATGTTTGAAATTGGCCAGTAGTTGGTTGGGTGGTCTGAGCTTCCTCATGAGGGATCTTTAAGAAATGGTTTAATGTAGGCAGCTTTGAAACTCTTAGGTACAGTTCCTGTTTCCAGTGACTGGTTCATGAGATTGCAGAAGTATTTTTCAGGACCCTCTTTGCTGAGGCTGTTCTAGTGGTGGCCAAGGGTCTGCTGGCGAGCGGCCTTGCTGCTTTCTGTCACTATTTTAGTGACATCTTCTGTTGAGATCTGTGTGAAGTAGTCCAGTATTGTAGTAGCCTTCGGGCTTGCGTCTTTGGTGATATTGTTGCCTATTTTGATGGGCATGTATTGGTGACTTGTTGGATGTTTATGACTTTGTTTTTAAAGTAGTTTGCAAGGTCATCACAGAGTTTCTGTTAGGGACTGGGTATTTAATTACAAAATGCTTGGTTTCTTATCTCATTGATGATGTTGAACATCTCTTTCTATGCATTGCTTGCTTTCATGATTAGTTTGGCAAAGTCTCATTTGTTTGCTTTCAAAATTTTTGCTTTATAGAGCTGTGTTTGCCTTTAGTACACAATTTTGTCCAGTTATGATATGATATGATATTTTATTTGTATCACGCTCGTACACAAGTGTTGCAGAGCGTGACCAGGCAAAGGGAGGGGAAAAAGGGAGAAACAAAAACAATGATCTTACTAGGCTCAATGACATTGAGAACGCGCAAGTGCATGGAAAATGGAAAAAGGGGGAAAGTGCATGGGGGGTAGAAATGGAAAGTTGCGGAACAGAGGAGAGAACAGAATAAAAATAAGTTAAATAAATAAATAAATAAAGGCGATGAACAGTAGAAGTGCTAGATCAGTCAGATAGGGTATATCTGATAAGTGCAGAAGAAAAGTGGAAGGTGGACTGTATGGGTACAGATACAGGCCCCAGTGCAGGGGTGGCCCGAAGGCAGTGCAGGAAGGTGGCAGGGTGAGCAGGTACCTGCGCCCGAAGGACAGAGGGTGGCCAGGTGCACAGTGCTGAGAGAGAAAACCGATCAGCAGAGGAGAAGAGTGGCAAAGGCAGAAACTAGGAGGAAGGTCTTCAGGTGCTTCCGGTACCGGAGATGGTTCTCGTCAATTTTCAAGGTGGCCGGTAGGCTGTTCCAAAGGAAGGCACCAGCTGAAGACAGTGATCTACCTCAGCTCATTTCTTTGAAAAACGACTTACCCTGAGGGAGTTAGAAGTAGAGGAGTGAAGGACTCGAAAGGGGAGGTATTTACAGAGGGATAGTTGAAGGTATTTTGGACCCAAGTCCCAGAAAACCTTGTCGGCAATGCAGAGGGTTTTAAATTTAATCCTTGTATCCACTGGGAGCCAATGAAGGGATTTCAGAGCTGGAGAGATACGATCCCAGGGCTTGAGGCCAAGGAGAAGTCTTGCAGTCCTGTTCTGGATTAGATGTAAAGGGCGGAGAGTGGAGGCAGGTAGATTTAGAAAGAGGCTGTGACAGTAGTCCAACCTAGAGAGAACTAGAGCTTGGGAGACTGTGAGCTTCTGAGGGAAGGAGAGGAAAGGCAGAGTACCTCTAAGGAGGTGCAGTAAGAAGTTTGACTTTTTAGAGACGTCAGAGATGTGTGCGGAGAAGGAAAGCGTGGAGTTAAAGATGTCCATGAGGTTCTTAACCTCGTAGGTAGGGGTAGGAGGAGGGCCAAGGGTGACCAGCCAGAGAGTGAGGGGAAAGGGTGGAGAAGGTGTACCAATAAAGAGGATCATTGGTACACCTTGATCCTAATGATTATGTTTCCTCCATGTTTGCTCATATTTCCTGTTTCTTTTCTGTAGGGCTCAAAGTTGTGGGGTAAACCATCTTGAGTATATTTTCTTTTGGGAGGGGGCGACGAATTTCTTTGGTGCTGTGGAGTCTAGGGATTCTGTGATCCATTTTTGGAGAATCCCAATTATTTCTTCTGGTGAAGGTGTGTCCAGGAGCTAGCTGAGTGGTTTTTTGGATTACAATATGGTGTTGAGTTGCACAGTGTTGAGGGATTTCCAATCTCTTTTCTCAGTTAGGGTTAGAAATCTGTGAGTGGCGTATACTCACATTGGTGTGTGAAATTGTAAAATGTATATTGAGATGGTCACTCCAGAGAATGTGTACTGAGGGCGCTGTATATGTATTTTTATTTTTCGGAAGACTGCATCCAGTATTTGTCTGGCTGCATGGGTTGCCCACTTCATCATTTGTTGTAGGTGCAGGCTGGCTACCTGGGAGTTCAGTCATTTGGAAGAGTTGGCTTTCTTCTCTTCAAACCAGATGTTAAAGTCTCCTATAGTGATCAAGTGCTCATGTTCTATTGTGATGCTGGTTATGGCGTCAACAAATGTGTCCGTCAGTGTCAGGTTGTATGTGGGTGGTCTGCAAATGATACAGAAGTATAGATTGGTTTGATAGTCCAGTGCTTGATGGAGAAAGAGTGATTCACAGTCTGGGATGTTTAGTGATGATGCCACTGTGATATTTAGGCATTCTTCATAAGCTAAAGCTAGGCATCTCCCCTTTGTTGTTGGAGTAGGCCTGTCTACATTTGAAGTTGATC
Organism: Ambystoma mexicanum; assembly: GCF_040938575.1. Classification (NCBI taxonomy): domain Eukaryota; kingdom Metazoa; phylum Chordata; class Amphibia; order Caudata; family Ambystomatidae; genus Ambystoma; species Ambystoma mexicanum. The sequence goes on from NC_090936.1 coordinate 570,884,476, forward strand.
AGGAGAGATTTGTGCACAACTACCTAAAAGTCATCCATTAGCCAGGTTTCTGTGAGGAAAAGCATGTCCGCTCCCTCTTCACTGCAGAGCTTATGTATCTCTGTGCTATGCTTCAACATTGATCGTGCCTTTACTAAATTGAAATCAATCTTTGTGGTATGGTTTATTTATCCATTTGGTGTTGTGTCGGTACAGCGATTGCACATTGGTTCCTCTTGTCTTTTAATCAGGTGATTGACTTTGGTGTGAGTGGTCAGTGTATGCTTAAGGTTCTCCATTGATGAGGTTGAGGATGTTGCATGTAGGTTTGCTGTCGCTTTCGGGGGTGTTTGTGAATTTGTGAGTTTGTTTTCGGTTGTATCACTAGTGCTTGGTTATGAACAGTGTTCTCAGGTTGGTTGCTTCTTTTTTCTTATTCTTCGATTATTTGTTAGACCATTGGTGATGGTTGTTAGCTCTCTCGCCGAGTGGATGAGTATTCTTCTGATGGCCGGATGGGAGGGTTTTCAGAAGGATAGATATCTCAAGATATAAAATAATTTTGGTTTAGATGACACAAAAGGGTTGTCTTCTTTGAGAGGATTTTGTGCAGGGTTTCATGGAGTAGTGAAGTTCCATGAAGTAGTTGGTTGTGTTGTTTGGTTTTCTTTGCCGGTGCTTGTACTAGTAAGGCTTACTTGAATGTGAGGTGCAGGCGGGTTGCCTGTGTAAAGCTTTGGGTGTTTGTGGTTTTTCCTTTGGATGCCTTGCAGTTAGGTTGGTTACCAGGCACTGCTTTTACTACACTGGTGAGTGTGGCATGGTCTAATTCACAAGTTGTAGTAATTTTAGTTGCATTTTGGCTTGTCAGCACTGGGTTAATATCACAGTGAAATTGTCTAGGAGTGGGTATCAAAGAATTGTTGTATGATAATGAGGGAATCCAGGGACCAATTATTTGTCAGATAGGGTTAATTTCTGCAGTGGGGTGTTATCCGGAATTGGTATTCCAGAGATCGAGTGTTGCTGTTGCATGGTATTAGTTTGTTTAATGAGATAATTTGATGCTATATAGTATATGTGCCATTAAGTACCTATGTAATTAGTTTTTGGAATCACAATGTATTTTGTTTTGTTAATCTAAACTGAACTGCTACAGTATCTTTAACAGACACATGAAAAAACCGGGACCGAAGGGAGAATTGTTGAGCCATTACATTTACCTGGCTGCTGCAGGGACATCATTCAGGGGTCGCAGCTGCGACTCCTGCCGTCCCAGAGGCTACCCTTGCTCTACCATTTGCAACCCCTCCTTCCCAGCGCTGTTGAAAACAACAAACGATTGCCTACTATGTCCTGCGTTGGTGGTGGAGCACACAGCGCCAAACTGACACTGGGCCTCATTACGAGTTTGTAGGTAGCCATGCTCTTATTTGCGGCATGGCTGCCTCCAAACTCGCGTCCGGGTTCCTTGCATGAGGAATTACCGGGCCATTCCAACCTTGGAGGACCCAGTAATTCCTCATTCAAAATACCCCTCACCATTCCCATTTGAGTCCCCATAGGGCTCAATGAGAATGCGGAGGGAGCTAATAACGGGCCCGTTAATAACGGGCCCGTTATTAGCTCCCTAGTCCTTTAGTGGCTCCCACTAAGGGACCTCGTAATGCGGCGGTAATTGGTTAACAGCACCGTCATCCTTACCAGCGCTGTTAACCCCTTACCGCCGACATCGTAATGAGGCCCCCATGTCCATGCATCGTGCTAGGGCTCTGGGACATGAGCAGCTCATCTTCTCTGCAGACTCCGAGAGCAGAGTGTATTCCATGCAGCCAGAGAGCAGAATCTGAGTTCGCCTGGTCAAAGAGGTGAGTGGGGAGAAGTGCCATGAATAGGGGTTTCATGTGCTTAACTTCATTTGACTTTTGCTGTCAGGAGCGGAGAAGCTTGTGTATGTGAAACTTCAAGTTGTCACTTTTATATATAAGGCCTGCCACTGAGGCGCCAGTGTGCCGCCATAACACAAATTGTTCTGTTGGTCATTGGCCCTGTCCGGGGACGGCTGCCTGACACATTCTGTGAGACTATGCGTGGGTTTATATATGCCACCACAGCAGTATGATTCCAGGAGCTAGTTCTTCATCTCTTCCAGTGTGTCCTTCCTGGCATAGTTAATCTCACCCTCTCTGCAAAAGCTCTCCATGCAGGTAAAGTAAACAAACATATTTCACTGCCACAAAGCGCCCAAATGCTACTTGATTGAACTTCATGGATGTTTTCCGCTTTCTGGTAAAACATGAGCTCAGATTTAGATTTGGGAAATGCATGCACAATTAACTATAGCAACCTCTTTTCAGCTTTACTGATTCTAGACACTGTTACAGACTGAAGGCAGTGTCACCTTAACCTGGCCTTCTTTAGGTGGAGACAAGAGGTGTGGCTAGCAATCACAGGTATTTGCCCTGTTTGGATTTAGGGAATACATCTGACCTCGGTGGGATATTTTATTGTACTCAAAACAAAAGTGTAAGCAAAAGCTACTCTAATGTGCAGTAGAACAATGGATCTATCCTACGCACCTGTAATCTCTTCTTTACTCCCACCACGAAGTAACCATGACAGTTCTCCAAATGCCTTTATGGTTAGCATCGGCCAGGCCTGGCTTTTAAAGCAAACACCACTTTGCATGCCTGAACTGTCAGGCGAGGCATACTGTGCACAAAGTTACACTACAAGTCCCAGCATGCACTGTGCTATAGGCTAGCAAATCAGGACTGAATACAGGAGCGCTCCAAACCAGATTAGCAAGTCCATAAGCAACCTGGAGCAAATGGCAGGCCCGCTCTCAAATTACTCTTCATCCGGTAAGACAGCTCAGTGGGGCAATGCCTCTGCTGCCAAAATCTGTGCATGTCCTGCAAGTGTCAGCTTTGATTCATGATAGGCTTGGCTCTGTTTGTAGTTACGGCTTGTTGTATAAAGGGAATTGTTGTTATCTTGCATTCAGGTGTTCAGCTGGCCCCTTTTTGTGCATACCACATCACCCGTCAGAGGTCACTGTCAGGGCGATAAGTGACCTTCACTCTTGTAATTGAATACATAAGGTGTGGGAGTGGCTAGTTAAACAAAGCGGTGGTGATGATCGCAAGCAGAGTACTTTTAACGTTATTGTCTGAAATAACAGTCTGGTCTATTCATTGTGTCTTCCTTAAGGTGCCATACTCTGCCCCTGATTCACTGAGCGCTTTCCAATAGGGTTTGTCATAAAACGCTTCTGTGAATTAGCCCCTCTGGGTGATCTCCAGCTTGAACCGTGATGGAGTATTACTTCTGCGCCTCTGTCTTTCCATTGCATTTGTTTTCATTATTGAATTGGTCTTTTTGTGTGCGCCACTTAAAGTTGTACTCATGTTACCCCTATTACCTGGTAATTGTCTGCTGAAAATGCAGCATGCTGTGCAGTAAAATATCCCAAATGCCCTTTCACAGTATCAGGAGAGCAGTTTTGGTGTTGCCATCAAAAAATGGGAATTACCACACATTTTCTATGAAAATCTGGCAATATTGCTGGGTTGGCAAGTCTGCATCTGACTATTTTCAGTGCTACATTTGATAGTTTCACCTTGTACCCTGATGCTCTTTGTGTTGTCAGTGTGCTCTTTTGCTTTTGCAGTATCGCAAAGAGGGAATGCCCCACATAAAAAGAATGGTAACGCACCCCATGGATATTGCTGCTGACTTCTCCACTGCAAATGCGGCAGCTACCAATGCTTGTTCGCACTGATCGTGTCCTCTCATTACTGGGTCGAGTTTCCCACTGTAGTAGGCTATTGGCTTGTGTCCCATGTTTGTCTTTTGTGTCAGTACTGCCTTCATCACTACACCGTCAGAATGTGAGAACAGGAAAAATTCATTTTGTAGTATAAGATACTGTCAGGTAGTTCTTCGGCCTGCTGTCCGCGGAAGCTGCTGAAACCCAACAATCCCCCAGGAATGTAACACCTTGAACTGACTGGACAGCTAAGCAAGATACACTCCCAAGGGAAAGAGGAAATGGGATAAAATAACAAACACCAGTCTTCGACCTCTCTCTTCTCGAATCTGCGGAAAAGGGGAAGAGCAAGAACATATCAGCTTTCATGAAAACCTCTTACCTTAAAAACTCTTGTCTCTTACTATTCAATGTGATTAGCATCCTACCTGGTACTCCTCTTCACCTGCCTAGAGGAGTGTTTAATGTGTCAGGAATGAATTCAAACTCCAACCTAGTCTCCTTTCTTAGATATACAGCTCACCAATCAAAGGCACTTAAGTCTCATTTGATTTCTAAGAAACTGGTCACTGCATAACTTCCTTGTTGTATGGAAAATAAAACATCCTTAGGAAGGGGGAAGGTAAAAGAACTTTTCCAAAAGGAGTTCCTCTGCTTAGATGAGATTAAAGAATCTAACTCTCTATGACTATTCACTCTTAAATCCCAACTAGGGTTCTTCAATCTGTGCCTTTGATGTGCCACATCAGCTATGGGGTCCTTCAATACCCAAAGAAAGTCTGAGCAGAAATAAAAGTTGCCTCCTCAGTGGATATCTGGTGCTGCATAAAGCGAGTCTGCGCAAGGACGAAACCACTTAAAGAAAGTGTTCAGTAGACTTCCCTATACGCACACGTGCAGCTGTAACCTATCAGTGCAGTGTCTCAGCTAGAAACTGACATGCGCATGCGTATGAACTACAAATCCTTCGAACGTTCGATATGCGCACACACAATCCTAAAGGTATGTGTATTTTACTTGTTTCGGTCACAGTTAAACACGACTGCTGGCGCTATGCAGAGTTTTGAATGGAGAGAGTTCAGGCTGACTCGCGCTACGCAGTTTTGAATGGGGAAAGTTCAGACAGCCTCACCCTTACTGCTACGTGGAGACCGTGGCACGTAGGCTTCCACAGTGATCCTCTGCGAGAGGAAGCTCTTCACATCTACACTTGCGCAGTAGATGTTAAACATTGCCCGACGGACCCACCTCACACAACCCCAAATTTACACACTACGTAAACCTCAGAACAAACAGAGGTCAATGGAAAATGTTCTCTCGCACGCAACACAACTTCTAACAGAACCTGATTAAGTCCACGCAGATGCGTGTGCTCGCTACATATAACGGAACGGCAATGAAGGGTTTTGAAAACTGTTTGTTGAACAAACTCATTAACAAACCAACATTTGATAATTCACCACAACAGTTATTTTGCAATTTTTTCACAGAGTAAACTGTGTCTTAGCATACTAGTTTTCCAAAAAGAAGTAAAATAAACTGTGACTTAGCTTGAGGCTTCTGAGAGTGTTCCTCCTTTGCTCCTGACCTGTCTCCTGCACAATCCTGACTAGACTTCCATTCTTCAGATCAAATCTCTGCATCCAAAGAACTAAAAGAAGTCTTTGGGGCCTAAATCCTGGAGACCAGATAAACACAACCTTCCTGCTGGACTTCTGACAATGAAAGGCAGTTTGGAATGTTCACTGTCTACCTTTCAAACACCTCTAACCAATCAAGGAACTTGTTGCAGACCTCCATCTTGAGTTGGGAAGTCTTCAGCACTCTCAGTAAAATGAGTTAAGGCCTGAACAACTGAAACAGACATAGAAAACTACACAGCATCTTAGTTAAAATAAAAAATATATATTTTTATAAACAGCAGAACCTGACAGATACCTAGCATTGGTGCTGTGCATATTTCCTTTTTCAGCATGTCATATGCCTCAGTCATTTCTGTAGTCCATGTTAGTGTTTTGTTCCCTTTCTGTGCCTCCTTCAGAGCGTCCAGTAAGGGCTGCGTGCATGTGCTGCAGTCAAAGATCCATGCTCTACAGTAGTAGCATACCCTTCAGAACTATTGCATTTCCCTCAGTGTCATGGGCTTTGGTGTTTTGCGTATTGTCTCTGCTCTCTCTGGGGTTATCTGTCGGCCATGTTGGGATATTGTCTGTCCAATGTATAGCACCTCCTTCTGACAGTACTGTAACTTACCCTTGTATCTCATGTCAGCTAACACAGTCAGCATTTGTACTAAGCCCTGCCTACACTTATCTTCTATCTTACTTACTGTAAATCAAAATGTCATCTATGTACTGCAGAACTGTGCTCTCCATCTGTATATTGCTCAAGTCCACCTGTATCACTCTGTTAAAGATAAATGGTGACTCGCAATACCCCTGAGGAAGTGTTGTATTTTCCACTTCTAGTTTCTATACATAAAGCTGGGCAAGTCTTCTGAGTCTGGGTGTAGTGGTACTGAGAAGAACACATTCCTCAAGTCAATGACCGTGAAGCAGGCAGCTTCCGCCGGAATGCTGCACAAAAATGTCGCTGGCTTTGCAACTAAAGGATATTCTGCTTCTACTATGTGGTTAAGAGTTCTTAAATCCTGTATGAAACACCATCACCCCCCTTTCGCCTTCCTCACTGGGTACACCGCGGTGTTGCATGGGGACTCTGATGGTACGAGAATGCCTCTCTCAATCAGTGCTGTGATTGTCTCGTAAATGCCCTCATCTGCCTCCTTAGTTAGGGGGTACTGTTTCAATCTTGGTAAAATTGCTCCTGGCTTCAGCTTTATCTTCACTCCCCCTATGTTCTTTATGTGAGCCACATCATAGGGACCTGTTGTCAATAGAATGCTGGGTACCTTGGCCATGTCGTCCTCCCAGAATGGGGGTGGTGCCTCCAACGCCATTGCCATCCTCTGTGGTACTTCCCTGTAGTGTACCCTTAGCCAGTAAGTCACACTGATCTCGAAAACCATCTCTATTTCTAGTCTCTCTTCCCTGAAAAGCTCTTTCGTCTGTCACTGTGGACAACCTGCACCCCTCTGCCACTGCGATCACTGCTCCCCATGCTCGTCCTGTGTCATCCATCCCATGCACCGCTATCCAGTCCTCTCTCGCAACCACTGCCTATTTTTCTATTGGCAATGTGGATCCCTCCTCCTCCTCCAATGGTAGCTCAGGCCTGAATAGGTATTTGTTTGGAACCAGCCAGATCTTTCCTGCAATTCCTGGAAGCCATGCAATAGCAATGTAAGTTCTATACTGGAACATTTCTGCATCCACTGGCACCCACCTCTGTACCGTACGTCCACAACAGGCTTGAACAATCTGTCTTACATTGAGCATGTGTATTCTTGGTGTAGGACACATTATTCCCTTGTCTGTGAATGAAATCGTCATGTTCAGTCTGCTCATAATGTCTCATCCCAGTATGTTTACAGGTGTGTGTTGAGAATAGAGTAAACGCAATGATAGATTGTGATCTCCCATAGACAGCGAAATATTGTCTCTGAAAGGAACCACTCCCTGAGCCCCAGAGAATCCTTGAGTGTTCATGGCATCACCTGAGAATGTAAATGCCCCTTCCCTTATACAGGACCTAGTCGCTCCTGTGTCAACAAGAAAGGAAAAGGTGTTGTCACCTATCGCCACCCCTATGCAAGGTTCTTCTGCAGGATTGGGTGTGATCGATAGGATGGGACACATCAGGTTCGTCTGTGGGCTGTCCTATTGAGGGTATAAGGACATCCTGCTAAAGGGATAAAGTGGTTGTTCCCCACCATGGTAACTCCTCCCAGTTGCCTGATGGGGACCGTTGCCATGGAGTCCATGTGTGCTGTTGCGTAATTTTTCTGTATCTCTGCCAATTGCTGTGTGTTCCCTCGCATCAGCGGTGCTTGCAAATATTGTGGTACTGGTGCCTGCATCTGTGGTACCTGCATTTGTGCTTGTGATGCTTGTACTTGTGCTTCTGGCATCTGCTGATGTGTGCCCTGCATCTGTCCATTGTGTTGTTGGTACTGTGCATAGTAATTGTCCTGGTCCCCTTGATGCAGCTGCTGGCCTTGTGCTCCCCTATTCTGCTGCATCCCCCTGCTCCTGCACATTCTTGAAAATGTCCTAATTGCTCACACGTCCAACACTGTGGTGGCTCCCTCGCTTGCCCTTGAAAACCCCCTGAAAAATCCACTGGGCCTTCTTACGTCTGCTGCCCAAATCCCTGAAACCTACCTGGAAAGCCCCCTTGGTTGTGATGCATTTGTGGTCCTAACCTGCGCCCTCTTAGTTGGCCCCTCTTCCTAGGTACCCTTACTGCACGTACCCCTGCCCCATGAACCCTCACCCTGTGGGCGGTGCAAACCTCTCTGGCTCTTGCTGCTGCTGTGTTGGCCCCTGTGGGCTGGGGCTGGTTAGTACCGCCCCTTCCATCACATACTTTGATTGTTTTTTCTGCACCAATTTTGCTTCGTCTATCTTCCTGTCCACTGCCTTTTTCTTGATCTTCTCCTGCCATAACCTACAATGGTGAACTATTGTGAGTTGTATTTCTGGCCATCCCTTTGCTTCCATTCCTACCAACTTCCTTAAACTTTTCTGGGCAGGCTCTGGTAACCCCTGTACTAGTATGTGGTAGACTATTGCTACTGTTTTATCCCACGGCTCTCATGTTTCAAGGTACCAAAGCTCTTGAATCTCCTGAATGTACTGCACAGTGTCTTCGTCTTCCCTCATTTTCCAGGACGCTGAATTGGAGGCTCCGTCCAGCCCTTTAAGGTGAGTAGCGGTACCCTGGAGATAGATGGGGATGCAGATTTTATTCATACATCAATAATCAAGACGACACAAATAGTTTGGCAAAGTTCGTCTGTTTTAATGTCAAGTATCTAAAACAGGGAGTTCAACGAACATCAGCAATCGCTCGATACTCTGACTCTGCTTACTTCATAAAAAATTGGGTTCTTACACCCATAACTGGTCATCATTGACATTTGGACCTGCGTCATTACCAACGTCATCCTACGTGGCAAACTACAAAAACCTATCAGGAGGTGGAATTGGTTCTAAGTGAATAACTAAGCATAGGTTCCATATCTGTATAGAGTAACGGAGAGAAATAATTGGATAGTTAACATCAAGTGGCGCAACTAAGCCCTCCCTTCAAAAGGGCCACTATGAACGTCACTAAATGTATGACGTCCCATTGACTACACACACTATAGGACCCCCAACTACGTGGTCCCCTACAATTGGTTGGCTTCTAACCCCCGTCAGTACTTTTCCTATCTATGTTAGCAGCACGCAGAATGAACAACCAGGTGCGGGTGAGCTCGTTTTAGCGCCAGCTTCCCACCAATTAAAATATCATCCATCATCACCTCAATGGTCCAGTGTCAATTAGTGCTTTGAAGTTGGCCTTGAGTTTGTACTGTTCTCTGAGTATTTTTAAGGAGTATGGGCACTAGCCGGCTTCTGTGCGCAGGTGTGATCATCTTGCTCGTCCAACTTCCTTCTATCACATGACTGGACACCATGAAATTGAGCCTTTTCGTGTATTTGATTTTATTTTCAATAGTCCTCTGACGTCTTTGTTTTTGCTTGACCTTTCTGAACAGGAGCTTCTGTTCTTTCATGTTAATTGTATCCAATGTCAGCCAATTCCAGTTTGATAATACCTTGGCTTTCTTGGCTCAGTCAACTCCTTAGTTGAACCTTTATTCTGTTTAATTCAATTGCTTTTCTCAACTGTGACACTAAAATGAGGCCTTCTTGCTTCATTCAGTACTGCTTATACGTAGTGGAAACATTCATCCTTTACTTGTCCATATGTATCTATAGAGGTATATATGTATATGTTGGAGCTTGCCGCGGTCTAATCTATTTAAAAGCATGTGGCTAGCTTCATGATTGCTTTGCTGCTTGAGTTTCATTGCATCTGTACACGTTTAAACTAACTAAGTATATTCATCAGGTCTGTGGCATAAGTCTGTTCATCTTGATCCCAAGATGTCACTTATCCTTCAACCTTCTTGTACTTCTCTACCTCTCTGGTCTGATTATCTTTCTATATGTGTGTCGATTCAACTTCATGTGATGTCACCATTCATCTTTTTCCATTTAGTTTCTCTGCTTCTTCAGGAATCTCATTCAAATGGCCATCATATTGTCTTGGATGCAGGTATGGTTTCCTCAATGGGTACTTTACCTCCCATAGTCTCTTAGGTATAGGTATTCTTATGGGTACTGCACAGAGTCCACGCTCTTCTCTTTGCTGGTTTAGCGGTTCAGTATACGTCACATACTTTGCTTGATACTTTTCAGGTAATGTAGGTGGGGCAGTTGGAGTGGGGGTACTTGGCTCCTCTACAACGTAATCGCCCCAATGTCTGATGTGCCTGGGTATTGTGTCCTTAGTGCTTGCCATACAGCCACTCTGCAGTTTTCAAATGGTGACCTATTGTGTACCGTGTTCTGTGTCGTCACCCCTGGGAACCCCGCCCTCTTCCATACATCATCAGCATCATCCCCTCGGATCGACACTAGGATTCCCTTTACGTACCCCACAGCTAACCTATTACCCACTGTCATTTTCTACATTTCATAAATCCACTTCCCAGCCCCTGCACTCAATGATGGTAGTCTACACTTCCCTTTCTCCTTGTCTGCATGTTTCCACAGTATATACTGGGGTCGTACACCTTCTCTCGCCAGTAAGGGCATTTGTGTGAACCCTGCCTCTTCCTCGTGCGTTCTTCTAGTCAGTCTGACCTGCCTGTCCCCTCTCTTGATGCCTGTGCATACGTCTATTGGTTCTAATATGGGTACTCGGATACTGGCATCATACCTCCTTGGTAACATTCCCCTTGAGCAGGCTAGGGCTGTTTCCCCCTTCCTTCATCCTGGGAGATATCTAAGTCTATCGACATATGTAGTGGTGTCATGTAGGGTGTGCGAGTCGCTCACCAGTCGTGCCTGCTCGTCTGAGCTGCCCCCTCTGGCTCCTTCTGTGTGCATACTGTACAACCATGTCACCCGTTTGTCTGCTCCTGTCCCCATTGACTGGGATCTATAATGCTCCCCCCTCTCATCACCACTGCTCCTGTCTTCATTGTCGGACCCTGTGTCCATGTTGCTACAAAAATCGTCTGCGAAGCTCAGTCTCCTCGATGTGAAATCCGTGTTATGTTCCATGCTGAGGTCAATATTGCTTAAGTCATATCGGCTTCCTCCTCCCCAGTCCCTTTGGCCTTCTCTGTCTCTTTCTGCTGTGCTCCTGCCTCATGAGCTCGTACTATCTGGTTCTGTTTGTCTGTTCTCCTCGCGTCCGACATTTCCCCTGCCCATTGTCCCCTGTGTCTTCACCGCCCTTATTTCTCGCTCGTCCTCCTCCCTTCGTGCTCGTTCCCTTGCCAGTCTGCCAACTGCAACTTCCTCTGTTCTCGATCTCTTCCACTTTTCTTGTCTTTCTATCCCGCTGCTCCCACTCTGCTCTTTTCCTTTCCTTGAGGTCCCTTTCAATCCTCTCCTCTCTTTCCTTCTCCATACGCTATTTCTCTTCCTCTTTCCTTTGTTCCCTATCCTCCCTCTCCAACTTCTCTTCTCTTCTCCTTTCCATGTCATCTCTTTCTAATCCCTCCACCCATTCCTTCTCCCTCCTGTCTGTCTCATCCATTATCTCCGCCCAGTCTGATGCTTTGCTGCTTCCCTTCAGACCCGCCATTGCCCTAGTCGCCTTTTCTGCCTCTCCAACTGTTTTCCCTTCCAGCTTCAGGAGTATCTGCCTTCCTACCTGTTTGTGGCTATGCTCCTGAGCCCCTCCTTTGCACCCTTCAGCGCTTCGCCACTTGTCTCTCGCTCGCTAGTTTGCTACCCTGCGCCTGTCAGCCCCTCCTCCTTTGTGTATGGTGGTGGCTTGTATGTCGGATTTGAGTACCCCTCTGCTGCTCTTAATTCCTGTATTGGGTACATCTTTTGCTCATCGTCTGTGTCACTACGAAAACTACACTCGTAGGGACATGGGGAGGAGCGGAGGAATGAGCCCCTGGCTCCTGCACCTCCTGCTGGCTCAGCATCCACTGACACCTCGCTGCATCCCCTTTGCCCTCCTGAAACATGCGCCACAATTCAAATATTGCCATGCGTTTTGTTAACTTCTTCCCCTTATAGGTGTGTCAATAGTGATTGCTGCACGTCTTTGGAGAAACCTCCACAGGGTGGCCACGGTTTTGTTAACGTTCCCTCAGTACCTTTGTATCAATCTATGCTATATTTCCAAATCTTCTCCCTATAAGGCGGGAGTGGGGGACACAAGTGTTTCCCCCTGCATTTCCCTTGATACATGTTTGTGCCTTTACCTGACCTCAAGTCGAGGGTTTTGACAGTTCAGGGAGAATGGTACAGTATAATGGCAATACTTTTCAGTTTCTACGAGCCCCTCTTACTCCACAACGTATCTGGCGTGCTCGGCGCACTGCCCCTCCTTCACAATCACTGCCTCCTCAGGCTCACCCACAATCCTGCGCACCGCCACTTGTTCACCTCATCTGCCAATCCCATTTTTCCAATACTAGGTCCTCACCATCTCATGCTGTCTGTTTCCTATGTGAAACCCTACGGGTGACATCACCAAATCTACTAAATAAGGTAGTGCAAGAAGACTCAAATACCGCAAATACACTGTAATATCCTGTTACTCCCAAGCCCCACAAAAACCCCACAACTGTCTTCCCGCCTCCAGGCAGAGTATCACAATATTCTCTTGTGATCGAACTGTACCCGCTGTGTCGCCTAGCGTGCACAACATCTCACTCCAGGAGATTTAACCAGTCGACTCACCTTCCGCAATCTAGGCCAGCTCCCTTGCTAACCCTCACGAGGATACTGTCATCTATGACCAGAGTTACAATGCCCAACCCACAGGAAATCCACTTATTTACATGTTTCTGTCGGTTGTATACTAATTGACCTTTTCACAATTGACCTGGGGAGAAATGACCTCGGGAGAATTGACCTAATTTAGAAGGTCAATTAGGACATATATGGGGGGGAAAGCCCCCGCAACTCCCCACTCAATCCAAAACCCCCTGCAACCCACCACCCAATCCCCTTATCCAAAACCAACCCAATACATACATAAAATAACTAAAGTTAATATAAAGGTCAATTGTGCAGAAGGTCAATTAGGACCACTATAATTAGGTCAATTGTGCAAAATGTCAATTGTAAAAGGTCAATTTGGGTAATACCGTTTCTGTCATCCGTGCCCTACAGTCAATAGTCTAGGTTATTCACCAGAACTGTTTACCTATAAAACCGAATTTGCCCTAAACCTAGAAAATGGACATCTACCTCCACTCCTGTCCCTACTTTTTTGACAATGCAAAACAATACTTTGCCAACACTCGATGAAACTAAACAATACTCCACAATATTCAATACCCTCCTCACACCCACAGTTGCCGTTAGACTGGGTCAATACTTACACTCCACGGTCTGCTGGCACTGCTTGGTTGCCGACTCCTCCAGAAGGTGCTCACTTTCCCGTCCTGGTCTGCCTGGACTCCTCGCTGACTTTGGGCAGGATCATTTCCACTGGCTCCTGACGACCGTTCCACGGGCACGCATTTCCCGTCTTCTCGAAATACACGAGGATCCGTCAGCCTTTCAGGTTCCACGGCGGAGGAGACGACCTGGTGCCGGGCTGGCGCAGCCAACCATCCACTCTGCTACCAACTTGTTGGGGAGAACTCCTAGGTATGCCAGAGGGATATTGGAAATTCGCAGACTTGCAGGGCCCAACACCCTCCCCCAGAATACACGGAGGACTCAATCAATGGCAAGTTGAAACTGCGGTTTATTACAGACAAAACCAACAGGGATCAGCACAGGAACAGAGTATTATCCATGCACATCTTGCCCTTCCCCGGCTCGCAGGCCAGTTTTACCCTCAAATGGCATCAGCACATCATCACTACCTGGGCCCTTCTCCAGGAAACCAAACGGGCCAGGTGATTGGGTACTGAGTATTCTATAACCTGTACAGGACACTATAGATGTTATTCTACTGGCCCTCGCATGTCAGGTGCCTGGCCTTTCCCGTCCCCAAAGTCTAACTTGTTACATTGTTGCAGAGTGTTGGGTCTACTATTGGTTCTCGCCCTTTGCTACCCACCCCTAGGGTACTAGACTGTGATTGGCTAGAGCTGACGTCCCCAGACCTGGGATCAGAAAGCGTTCTCAGCTCACTGTGTACCTTTTCAAGGTGATGAGAACGATTACGTGTCTGTATTGTAACTTGTGTGCACCACCTTTGCCTTATGAGAATATTTGCCTGTCCGGCGCAACACTTGTTGCATACTTGTCGCAGTTCGTGTCTGTATGCCTGAGACCGGCTCTCCTTTCCCACTGCCGATCACTGTCCATTGTCTGTTTCGGACAAGTCACATGTTTAGAGACCACACATTTGAGCTCTGCAGTTCTGAATTATGAGGATTTATTCGTATTTTTCTGCAGCTGGTCCCTTTGTCGTCTGGGGATTGGAATGTCATCTGTATCTCTTGACCTTGGCTGTGGGTCCTGTCTCACACATCTTGCTCTCTGTACAGCCTGAGTCAGCTCAGCTCGTCCCTTGCTCAGAGGCCTGAGGCCTGCTGTCATTTTCCTAAACCTTATGATGCGGTTTCTACAGTGTCCATGCTATACTATATTGTCCATAGGTTAGTCACACTTGGCTCCGTTAGGTCCCATAGGTGCTCCTGCTGTTCCAGAGGGCTATTTGCGTTAAGCATCTGCAAGCTTTTCTCAGGATCTCTTGTGCCTAGCGGTTTCTGCGTTTCTGCATTTGGCTAATGGCAAAAATAAAAAAGCAATGACAGTATGTATATATACCTGTCCTCATACTATAGAACTGTACGCTCGTGTTCTTCATGTATTCGAGTGTGTGTTTGTGTTGCGAAGTGCAGATGGCACGTATGCTTCATGTCTAACGCTTCTATGTCGGGGTGTCTCTACAGACGCAAGCAACATGGCTTCTTGGTGCTTAGTCCAGGATGTCCATATAGGTGTCTCTGACCATTGCCTGTGACTATTCATCCACACATGGATAGATCCGTACCGCACCAGGTCGGTATGGCTGGCTGAGGGGATACCTCTCCATGTATTTGTCGATCATTGGTCCGTTAGGAATTCGTACGAAATAGAATGGATGATTGCGGTGCTTCCTGGCTTTTCGTCTTGTCATGAATTTGGTGGGAGGGAGGGTGGTGGCAGGATCCCGACTCCCTCTTCAGTAATATGCAGTAGAACAATGGATCGATCCTACGCACCTGTAATCTCTTCTGTACTCCACCGCGAAGCAACCATGACAGTTCTCCTAATGCCTTTAGGGCTAGCATCGGCCAGGCCTGGCTTTCAAAGTAAACAACACTTTGCATGCCTGAACTGTGAGGCGGAGGCATACCATGTAAAACATTACACTACAAGTCCCAGCATGCACTGTGCTATGGGCTAGCGCGTCAGGACTGGATACAGGAGAACGTGGTCAGCAAGCGCTCCAAACCAAAATAGCAAGTCCACAAGCAACCTGGAGCAAATGGCAGTCCCACTCTCCAATTACTCTTCATCCGGTAAGACAGCTCAGTGGGGCAATGCCTCTGCTGCCGAAATCTGCGCATGTCCTGCAAGTGTCAGCTGTGATTCATGATAGGCCTGGCTCTGTAGCAACAGCTTGTTGTATAAAGGGAATTGCTGTTATCTTGCATTCAGGTGTTCAGGGGGCCCCTTGTTGTGCGTTGCACATCACCCCTCAGATGTCACTGTCAGGGCGATAAGTGACCTTCACTCTTGCATCTGAATACATCAGGTGTGGGAGTGGCTAGTTAAACAAAGCAGTGGGGATGATCACAAGCAGAGGACTTGTAATGTTATTGTCTGAAATGACAGTCCGGTCTATCCATTGTGTCTTACTTAACGTGCCTTACTCTGGCCCTGATTCACAGAGTACTTTCCAATAGGGTTTTGCCATTATAAAACGCTCCTGTGAATTAGGCCCTCTGGGTGATCTCCAGCTTGAACCGTGCTGGAGTATTACTTCTGCGCCTCTGTCTTTCCATGGCGTTTGTTTTCATTATTTAATTGCTGTTTTTGTGTGTATAACTCATGTTACCCCTATTACCTGGTAATTGTCTGCTGAAAATGCAGCACACTGTGCCGTAAAATATCCCAAATGCCCTTTCACAGTATCGGGGGAGCAGTTTTGCGGCTCCTATTTACAAAATGTTGTAATCCAGTACCAGAAGAAAACCTAGAATGGCAATTTCTTTACCTCCTGTAGCCTATTCTGTAGCCATGACCCCTTTTAGCACCCCTTCTCGATGCCTTAAATTTTAGGTTTCCGTAGGTGCTCGTTTCGCGGCTCCCCATTGCCATATAATTTGCCTTTACAAAAAAAAAGACGACCTTGTGTGAGATTAACTGGTGTGATCCTTTACCGCTTTTCAGAGTCCCTTTTTATCATGCAGTTACATTTATGAAGGAAGGGCTCAGCTCAGATGTAGGCAATTTTCCCAAAAGAGAGAGGCCCGTGACATTGAAACACAAACAGGTAACCTTTTCCCACATTACCGTTTATGTCTTGAAAGTAAATTTTCAGAATCCACAGGTCATTTTTTTTGCCTTCTGCTGAATTGCATCCTGGTATTTGTAAAATCTTTACCTAGCATATTTCTATAAGGGTCTATATATTTGGGTGAGTACTTTACTATGGTTTGTTTACTTTTCAAGTTCTCTTTATAAAACAGAGTATTGTCGAAAAGCCAAATGTGGGGGTGGGAAGGGTAAGGATGAGAGGGCAAGTGCCATCAAAGCAGACGTCTCCTGGTTGGATTTTGTTTTGCTTGCAATATTTAGTTATACATTGTTGGGTTTAAAAGGTGGGCACCTGTAATACTTTGCCAGCATAGTTATTGGAAATTCTCCTCTCTCAGGTTATTTTTCCAGTGTTGATTACTTTTTTTGAAAGGCAAAAACTCATTTGTCTTGTGCACTTTCTTCTAAAGGGAAAGGTCAATTGAACTAAATGTGTATATTTGACTTTAAGATATGTTCACTTACTATGCAAATATTAATGGGTGGAAGCTTTTGCTACGGGGGCATAGATTACCACACTGAGTGACGCAAGGGAGCTGTACGAATCCCCAGGTCTAAACAAAACATTTCACAGCACATTTTGCAGCAGGAATAGAAAAAAGTCATAAACTCTTTAAGCTATCCAATTGCGACACAATATGCTGTTGAATCAATTGTGGAGTTAAAAAGAAACATTTATGAGGCTCTCTAACCACCAACTTAATTAGTCCTTTAAAGAAATTGCACTACTATTATCATGTTTACTAGTGTGCCATGACATATCCCTGTTGCTTCTAAGCACTGTAATAATAAGTGTTATGTTAATTAGAAATGAAACCCCATAGCCAACACATTACCAAATGCTGTGGTATGCACATTTAAGGATAAAAAGCTGGTAAGAGAGCTCAGTGGGTTAAGTGCTCACTGATGAAGTCTTTGAATCCTAGCAAAGTCTACTCAACCATATATGCCAATAACCTTATAGCTCAGGCATGTATGGTTAATAACATATAAGGTCACTGGCATATAGGAGTACAGTGTTGTGGTGTCAGCCTCTTGGTCTGCCTGATGATGAACCATGTATGTATTCCCTTTCAGTTTGTGTATGAACTTTTGATTTAAAATGGTAATTATTATATTGCTTCTACAAACTTGACCTTGATATTATGATGAAAGTCTTTCTGTGATCAAAAAAAGAAATAAAGGGTTCTTTGTTTCTTAATACAGTGTGTGGGGTTGTGTGTCAGTTGGCAGCTCCTCTGACTTTATCCTGTGCCATTTGTATGAGTTATTAACTGATACTGGGTGGCATTACTGGACATTTAAGGATGCACTTTGCATATTAAAGAAGCAACTGGATATATAAAGCTGTAACTTGCATATTTTGACCATGCATAGGCTGTAAAGGCTATAACAGACACAGGGTGGCAGTATCATCAAGGGCTGCAATAGCCTCTCTGTATTATGGCAGCACCGGGGAATGTGGGGCTTTAGTTGGCATATGATTACCTGCCCTGACATGTGCAGCAATAATTGGTATGAGTTGGCATATGAGGCTAAAGTAGCACATGCAGGGCAGTACCCCTGGCTTATGTTGGTTCTATTATGTCTACCCATGTCATAACATGACCTCCACCATGGCATATTAAGGCAGCTCCATTCTTAAAATGTGGTTCATATTGAAAAAAAAGTCTTATGTTTGCTTTATTACCGGTTTGGTGTTTCATGAAATGTACGTTTTTTGGTGTTTTATACCGTCCGTCACTTTAGGTGCTAACACCTGGGTGAAATGGGATGTGATGTCACCAAGGTCAAAGGTGATATGACATCACTTCCAGTGATGACATTGGGGCGTGATGTGACTTCCACTAGCCCTGGCATTTTGGTGAAATTACGTCCCTGGGCTGCTGATGACGTGCCAGTTCGCCCTTGTCTCACCACCCCCCTCATTACAGGATGAGGAAGGGAACGTAAAGCCACTCTCCCCTATTCATCCCAGGGAGGAAGTTTGGTAAAGTTGATCTCTTCTTCTGTTCTAGTCATACCGGCTGGCAGGAACACCATGTAGTATCACCCTTCTCCTTCCTTTATTCCAAGAGTTGAAGCTTAGCCCTTCCCAATAGAGAGAGAGGATGGTTTGTAAAGTGGCCTATGCCTTCCTTCTTTTTATCTTTGGCTAATACGTGACTCTATATGTGTCCACACTAAGCTGAAACTATTGGCATGATAATGAGGACTTCAGAGACAAGACGGTATATGTGGATGGACACATAGCCAGAAGATGTTATTTTGCTATACGTTCCCACCTTCCACCTAATGGCTAGGTTAAGGCCTAAGTACATTCCCTCTCCCACCCTGCCCATTCAGGCCCAAACCACTGTGGGGCTCATTTACATGCTCATTTGTTTGCAATCTCCGCATTCATTAGCCTTGTATTATAACATAATGCTGTATAGGTCCTGGGAACAACCCAGCCAATGACACCATGCACTTCCCCTTGTGAGCTGCTGCTGGCCCCACTTCAGTATGCACTGGAGGGAGAACATCCCAGTCACTATTTTGTTTTCTAACTCATTAACCTCGTTTTTCTTGGTTGTGTTTGTTGTTTTTTTAACAGAGAATTATGCTTGTTGTTCGTCAGGCACCACCTCCCACTGTCATGCATCATGTCTCCTTGCCACCTGCACCACTTTCAGTTTAGCCCTCTCACTACCAACCAATGGTTGCTCCAGACTGTCGAGGGAAAACAGGTGATCTGGTTGCTTTTTCTCTCTGTTTCTTCTCAGCCCTCTCACTGTCGCTGCCCAGATAATTGTATCACTTCTTTCCTGCTTTCATACATGGATCCTGTTATTGCCTTTAGAGGCTCTGTCCACATCGTTAAGAGAGAGGCAGAATTAGACAGGATACACTTGGGTATGGGAGGCCTGAATGAACCAGGAAATCCCTCAGTGGGAAATATAAGCATACTCAGTTGCATATCCTTACCATAAGTGCAGGCCAGGCGGTGCGAAGGCCTCACTATTAACTCCTGCACAGAGAATGACGGGACATGGAAGTTTAGAGAAACGCAGCAATGTGTTGAGGAGCGGAAGCAGCAGAGGTGCAGGAGATGATGGTGTGCAGGAGGATTTGTCAGTGCAGTAGAAGCAGCAGAAGTTGGCAGAGTTAAAGCTACAGGAACAGGTATTTGTCCAACAGGTTGTATTGGTGAAGCGATACAAGACGAAAGAACAAGATGTGTTGGATTTGCAAGTGGAGGGAAGAAGGAAGAAGACATCAGTACGAGTAAAGAAATGGGAGCGTAGAAAACCCCTAAACGAAAAGCATCCATAGAGGTTGAAAGTAGGACGAAGAAGTGAGAGGAGGGTGAGAAAATGAGGCGAGCAGGCTGCAGATATATTATACTGAAGTTTATTCAGTTACGAAGAGAGCAACAGGCACCCAGCCTAGCCCAGCTCCAACTCCCTTGTGTTCCAGAGCCCACCAGGGTCCTGGGACACGCATTAGAACATAACAAAGTAGTAAAGCGGAATCACAGAACACAACAGAGGGGCGAAGAATCAGAAACTAAGAAAGATGGGATGTTCCCTCGAGGTGTGGGGTGAGTGCCAGCCATAGAGAGCTAGAAAGAGAGAAAGAGGAAGACAAAGAGAGATACAGGGAGAAAGAGAGAGAAAGAGAAAGAGGGAGAGAGAGAGAGAGAGGGGGAAGGAGAGAGAGAGAGAGAGAAAGAAATAACAAACGCATCCTATTTATTGTCTGCGAGAAGTGGGAGGGGAAACATGCATGTGGCAGATTGTTGGGGAGGATAGACGGCAGCTAGCTGAAGAGGAAGAGGCTAGAGTTAGTGCCAAGCCCCAAGGCATGAGTCAGTGGTGGCCCAGCAAGTAGGAAAGAGATAGGGGGTGGTGAGGCTTTAGATTCAGGACTCTACGGCGGGGCGGGGGGTGAACCAGAGCCCTACGATGCACCTTAACACCCTCCGTAACTCTGGGAGTCACTCTGGAAAATACTTCAGATATCTCTATGCAACAAGAATACTTGGACATGCAGTGTACTCACATGATTCCAGCCCACGTCTTCCTTCTTATCTGGTGAGTGCTTTACCCCTTGGCCAGGACGTGCTGTCTTAAAAGGGGTTCATGGTCTGTATGGGTAATTGAAGAGGTGTTTTCCCCCTGCGGACACTATGCATGAGCAGCTCAGTGATCTCTCATTGGACCAGAGGCGTAGACACGGTAGGGCCTGAGCGGGCAAGGCCCACACACAGCCTATAAATGCCCAGTCAGCACCGCTGTGTGGCCATTTACAGATGTTAATGTCACTGCCGTGGGCCCAACTCCATTAGCTTGAAGCCCCACTTGTTAGACAATCCTGGCTGCCCCTCTGCATTGGAGCGGCTGATTTTGCGCCCATAAGAGATGACTCTGCTGCACAGGCTGTGGTAGTGCATGATGCACTTCAGAATGTGAATAACATCTGCAGGGGGAGGGGGTAAAACTGCCTATGTTTCTACTTTGTACATCATTTATATTCATGCTGACTCTAATTTCATTTGAGGTGCCTATCCCTCATCAATTCGGACAGCAACGTTTAATTAAAATGGAAAAAGAAAAAACACCACATTCAATATTCCAACTTCCTACACGCTAGTCAAGCACTCTAATCCTCAGCTAAGAGCGAGACTGCTTGCTGAAAGCAAAATTGGGCCATAACAGTGTGACGTGGACGACATGCACTAATTAAATGCATTTGGACCATTGTGCCCCAACTTTTAATTTACAAAGAAAACAGTGAACTCAGGATGCACACCCATGACTTCCTGCAAGGCCAACTTGCACTCTACCCCTCGGTTAAGGCGTGTGATCTTAAAGGCGGAATACATTCTCCAAAGGGGAATTGAATTTCATGTAACAACAGTCTGGCATGTGTTATAAATTGCCTTTTAGCAAGGGTGTAGGAGCCCTGGATTTTTTTTATTTTATTAAATGAATGTGACCAATGGTGCAATAACCTGAAGCAATCCTGCCCTCACTTCCTAAGTCACAGGGTCATATTCAACATTAGTACCCGGCGGACGTGCATCCACGGGATACACTTAACGTGATTGGATCGTTTCCGAGACATACCACAGTGTAATCCTGTGGATGCACGTACGTGCCTGCATTTGTTCCCGGTGGGGGGCGTGTCAGCCCCTTAGCCAATGAGGAGGCTTAAAATGGGGCAATCACGTTAAGTGTATCCCATGGCTCGAGGCTGCCTTCCTCCCCCCCTTCCCCTGAAAATTATCCCCACGCCGCCCTCCCAACCCCACTTACCTTCTTTTTTCTTCTTTTATTGGGAGCGAACACGCTTGGAACACTTCTGTTCCCAGCGCGTCCGCTCCCGATGGCCGCCATGGAAAGGGAAAACAGACTACGTTTTCCCTTTCCCGGCAGCCATTTTATTTCACAATTTCTTTTTTTTCTGTTCCGAAACACTTTTCGGAACAGAAAAAAATGCAATTAGTACCCGGTCTAATGGGCCGGGGTACTAATGGCAATAAGCCCCTCGATGGCAGGCCAATACCGCCAGCGGTAATGCCCCCGGGGTCTCGTTAACGCGGGCCGCGGGGGCATTACCTGGGGCGGTATTGGCCCACCGTCGAGGAGTTTATTGCCACATTATTTGTATTAATGTACAGAATACAATAATAATAATATACAGTCAAGACGTTAAAAAGTAGACTTTGCTTACTTCTTCTTTTAGGACATGGAGGTTGCAATTATGCAAGTTCATTGGTGCACGCTAATGCATCAATTTGTTGATGTGGCAACAGCCGTCTCTGTTGCTGCTCTGGCTTGTACACACACTGCTGACCTACTCCTTTCCTACAGCAACACTGTCAGGTTGGGGGGAGGGCGGTGCAATAGGGACATCAACAGGAAAATACTGTTTGCATGTAGCCATGCTAATTCAAGCCCTCAGAAGGTAGCCACCTGAACGTCATAGTATTTTAGGAGGATGGTTATGCAGGAGTGGGGGGTGAGGAGTGCGTAAGCAGCATGTGAACACACAATTTGCAGAATTGCACATATTATTTAATGTTATTAAATGTCTTAATTGGTTCAGTTATGTACAGTTACTGTATGGATCAGAACCAGTGAGTAGTTTACATAAAAAAACAGTAACAATTAAAAAATCATTTAACAGCACATATTCCTTTGCAAGCACCTTCCTTCTTTTTATCTTTGGCTAATACGTGACTCTATATGTGTCCACACTAAGCTGAAACTATTGGCATGATAATGAGGACTTCAGAGACAAGACGGTATATGTGGATGGACACATAGCCAGAAGATGTTATTTTGCTATACGTTCCCACCTTCCACCTAATGGCTAGGCTAAGGCCTAAGTACATTCCCTCTCCCACCCTGCCCATTCAGGCCCAAACCACTGTGAGGCTCATTTACATGCTCATTTGTTTGCAATCTCCGCATTCATTAGCCTTGTATTATAACATAATGCTGTATAGGTCCTGGGAACAACCCAGCCAATGACACCATGCACTTCCCCTTGTGAGCTGCTGCTGGCCCCACTTCAGTATGCACTGGAGGGAGAACATCCCAGTCACTATTTTGTTTTCTAACTCATTAACCTCGTTTTTCTTGGTTGTGTTTGTTGTTTTTTTAACAGAGAATTATGCTTGTTGTTCGTCAGGCACCACCTCCCAGTGTCATGCATCATGTCTCCTTGCCACCTGCACCACTTTCAGTTTAGCCCTCTCACTACCAGCCAATGGTTGCGCCAGACTGTCGAGGGAAAACAGGTGATCTGGTTGCTTTTTCTCTCTGTTTCTTCTCAGCCCTCTCACTGTCGCTGCCCAGATAATTGTATCACTTCTTTCCTGCTTTCAAACATGGATCCTGTTATTGCCTTTAGAGGCTCTGTCCACATCGTTAAGAGAGAGGCAGAATTAGACAGGATACACATGAGTATGGGAGGCCTGAATGAACCAGGAAATCCCTCAGTGGGAAATATAAGCATACTCAGTTGCATATCCTTACCATAAGTGCAGGCCAGGCGGTGCGAAGGCCTCACTATTAACTCCTGCACAGGGAATGACGGGACATGGACGTTTAGAGAAACGCAGCAATGTGTTGAGGAGCGGCAGCAGCAGAGGTGCAGGAGATGATGGTGTGCAGGAGGATTTGTCAGTGCAGTAGAAGCAGCAGAAGTTGGCCGAGTTAAAGCTACAGGAACAGGAATTTGTCCAACAGGTTGTATTGGCGAAGCGATACGAGATGAAAGAACAAGATGTGATGGATTTGCAAGTGGAGGGAAGAAGGAAGAAGACATCAGTACGAGTAAAGAAATGGGAGCGTAGAAAACCCCTAAACGAAAAGCATCCATAGAGGTTGAAAGTAGGACGAAGAAGTGAGAGGAGGGTGAGAAAATGAGGCGAGCAGGCTGCAGATATATTATACTGAAGTTTATTCAGTCACGAAGAGAGCAACAGGCACCCAGCCTAGCCCAGCTCCAACTCCCTTGTGTTCCAGAGCCCACCAGGGTCCTGGGACACGCATTAGAACATAACAAAGTAGTAAAGCGGAATCACAGAACACAACAGAGGGGCGAAGAATCAGAAACTAAGAAAGATGGGATGTTCCCTAGAGGTGTGGGGTGAGTGCCAGCCATAGAGAGCTAGAAAGAGAGAAAGAGGAAGACAAAGAGAGATACAGGGAGAAAGAGAGAGAAAGAGAAAGAGGGAGAGAGAGAGAGAGAGGGGGAAGGAGAGAGAGAGAGAGAGAAAGAAATAACAAACGCATCCTATTTATTGTCTGCGAGAAGTGGGAGGGGAAACATGCATGTGGCAGATTGTTGGGGAGGATAGACGGCAGCTAGCTGAAGAGGAAGAGGCTAGAGTTAGTGCCAAGCCCCAAGGCATGAGTCAGTGGTGGCCCAGCAAGTAGGAAAGAGATAGGGGGTGGTGAGGCTTTAGATTCAGGACTCTACGGCGGGGCGGGGGGTGAACCAGAGCCCTACGATGCACCTTAACACCCTATGTAACTCTGGGAGTCACTCTGGAAAATACTTCAGATATCTCTATGCAACAAGAATACTTGAGACATGCAGTGTACTCACATGATTCCAGCCCACGTCTTCCTTCATATTTGGTGAGTGCTCTACCCCTTGGCCAGGACGTGCTGTCTTAAAAGGGGATCATGGTCTGTATGGGTAATTGAAGAGGTGTTTTCCCCCTGCGGACACTATGCATGAGCAGCTCAGTGATCTCTCATTGGACCAGAGGCGTAGACACGGTAGGGCCTGAGCGGGCAAGGCCCACACACAGCCTATAAATGCCCAGTCAGCACCGCTGTGTGGCCATTTACAGATGTTAATGTCACTGCCGTGGGCCCAACTCCATTAGCTTGAAGCCCCACTTGTTAGACAATCCTGGCTGCCCCTCTGCATTGGAGCGGCTGATTTTGCGCCCATAAGAGATGACTCTGCTGCACAGGCTGTGGTAGTGCATGATGCACTTCAGAATGTGAATAACATCTGCAGGGGGAGGGGGGTGAAACTGCCTATGTTTCTACTTTGTACATCATTTATATTCATGCTGACTCTAATTTCATTTGAGGTGCCTATCCCTCATCAATTCGGACAGTAACGTTTAATTAAAATGGAAAAATAAAAAACACCACATTCAATATTCCAACTTCCTACACGCTAGTCAAGCCCTCTAATCCTCAGCTAAGAGCGAGACTGCTTGCTGAAAGCAAAATTGGGCCATAACAGTGTGACGTGGACGACATGCACTAATTAAATGCGTTTGGACCATTGTGCCCCAACTTTTAATTTACAAAGAAAACAGTGAACTCAGGATGCACACCCATGACTTCCTGCAAGGCCAACTTGCACTCTACCCCTCGGTTAAGGCGTGTGATCTTAAAGGCGGAATACATTCTCCAAAGGGGAATTGAATTTCATGTAACAACAGTCTGGCATGTGTTATAAATTGCCTTTTAGCAAGGGTGTAGGAGCCCTGGATTTTTTTTATTTTATTAAATGAATGTGACCAATGGTGCAATAACCTGAAGCAATCCTGCCCTCACTTCCTAAGTCACTGGGTCATATTCAACATTAGTACCCGGCGGACGTGCATCCACGGGATACACTTAACGTGATTGGATCGTTTCCGAGCCATACCACAGTGTAATCCTGTGGATGCACGTACGTGCCTGCATTTGTTCCCGGTGGGGGGCGTGTCAGCCCCTTAGCCAAAGAGGAGGCTTAAAATGGGGCAATCACGTTAAGTGTATCCCATGGCTCGAGGCTGTCTTCATCCCCCGCCGGGGACTCAGGTAGCTTCCCCCCCCCCTTCCCCTGCAAATTATCCCCTCGCCGCCCTCCCAACCACACTTACCTTCTTTTTTCTTCTTTTCTTGGGAGAGAACACGCTTGGAACACTTCTGTTCCCAGAGCGTCCGCTCCCGATAGCCGCCATGGAAAGGGAAAACAGACTACGTTTTCCCTTTCCTGGCAGCAATTTTATTTCACAATTTATTTTTTTTCTGTTCCGAAACACTTTCCGGAACAGAAAAAAATGCAATTAGTACCCCGGTCTAATGGGCCGGGGTACTAATGGCAATAAGCCCCTCGATGGCAGGCCAATACCGCCAGCGGTAATGCCCCCGGGGTCTCGTTAACGCGGGCCACGGGGGCATTACCTGGGGAGGTATTGGCCCACCGTCGAGGAGTTTATTGCCACATTATTTGTATTAATGTACAGAATACAATAATAATAATATACAGTCAAGACGTTAAAAAGTAGACTTTGCTTACTTCTTCTTTTAGGACATGGAGGTTGCAATTATGCAAGTTCATTGGTGCACGCTAATGCATCAATTTGTTGATGTGGCAACAGCCGTCTCTGTTGCTGCTCTGGCTTGTACACACACTGCTGACCTACTCCTTTCCTACAGCAACACTGTCAGGGTGGGGGGAGGGCGGTGCAATAGGGACATCAACAGGAAAATACTGTTTGCATGTAGCCATGCTAATTCAAGCCCTCAGAAGGTAGCCACATGAATGTCATAGTATTTTAGGAGGATGGTTATGCAGGAGTGGGGGGTGACGAGTGCGTAAGCAGCATGTGAACACACAATTTGCAGAATTGCACATATTATTTAATGTTATTAAATGTCTTAGTGGTTCAGTTATTGAAGTCCTTACTGTATGGATCAGAACCAGTGAGTAGTTTACATCAAAAACAGTAACAATTAAAAAATCATTTAACAGCACATATTCCTTTGCAAGCACCTACAGTAAGTCTTTACAGAAGCAGCCAATAGGTTTTTAATTTAACAGCGTGCACTCCTATGTATGCACCTAGAGTACGTCTTTACAGTAACAGCCAGTGGGGTTGTAAAATAAAAGGACATTCATATTGGTCACTGGGGAAGGGCATTTTGGCATGTTGAAGAGCTACAGGAGCTCATTTTGCGCTTGTCGTACTGCAAACAAAATGCGTAAAAGCCCTTATGCATTTGGTTAAAGGTCATTATTATTAGGTTATTTAGTGCGTGCTGCCCTAGCTACGGGGAGCAAGTGAGCAGTTTACAATCATAGGGGGAAGAACAAGATTAGGGAGCAGAGAAACAAGGGAGTGCGTATCGAGGGCAGTTGTAAGCAATGAGTCTACAAGTAACCAGGGAAGAAACATAGTGGGGATCAGAACACCCAGTCTCAGGTATTGTGGGGATTGGATGCTGTATGGACCTAGGTGTTAGGGAGGAGCCATTCCTTGAAGAGGAGGGGCTTGAGCTCCTTCCTGAACTATAAAAGCGTGTGGGCAGGTCAGATGTTGACGGGTACGGCACATTTACATTGCAAAAAACAGGCGGACTTCATAGGAATCCATTGTAAACGCTGCCCGCCATGCATGCATGCTGCGCAGAATTTACTCAACGTACACAGCAGAGTGCTAAAGGGCAGTCTACAAGCATATACGGTGCCCTTTTGCCATCCCCATTTGCACTCTGCCATGCAAATGAGGACAATTCAGAGGTGGGGACCCAAATAACATGTCCACGCCACTGAATTTCAGCAAACTCCAAAATGAGCCCCATAGTATCTGACTTCACTCTTGACTGTTTCTCTAATGAGCATTGTTCACTTAGAGAAGAGGTCTTCAAATTGTCAGGCGCGCCACTCAGGGGGGCTTTTTCCAGCTGAGGGAGTTCTCCTGGGTGGCTGAACTTTTTAAAGTATACTCTATAATGTTAACCCATTATTTAAAATAAATTCACAGGGGAAAACCCCCGAAACCCCTTGGATTGGTTCAGGCTCCCTCGCTGCTCTCGGTCGTTATGGCATTTTTGTGGGAAATATTTTTGCCCCTCCACTTAAAAAATTTACCAGCTCCCACTGGCTCTCGGACTGTGTTGGGAACAGGGTGGGGGGAGCCCAGGGACTGTGGTGGGAGCAGGATGGGTGGAAGTGCTGGGATAGTGGTGGGAGCAGGGTGGGGAGAGCCCAGGGTCTGTGATAAGGTGGGGAGAGCCCAGGGATTGGGTAGGAGTGGAATGAGGGAGCCCAGCGACTATGATGGGAGCATGTGGGGTAGCACAAGAACTATACTAGGAGTAGAGCATGGTGACAGTGCGCAATAGTTCATAGACATTTGTATATACTGTCCATTTGGCATTTTTTGGGGGGCCCAGGCAAAAAAAAGTTTGAAGACCACTGACTTAGAGGGATTGATCTGAGTAAATGTACATATTTACGTTGATGATGACATTTTAAAGCCTCAACCAGCTCCCATAGACCACAGACACACTGCCTGATTGTGCATATTAGGTTTAAGGTACCTATTCTAGGGTGTGTATACAAAAGCATTCACTGTATAGGGCTTCAGTGTAATGAAACCATTAACTTAAATCCCATTAAGCAGCTGATCTAGAAAAATAATTTCTATAATGCAAATAATTGTCTTACCTGCAATAATGGCATGCTCAGGGAGTTTCTGGTTTTCTTGTCCATCATCTTTTGTAATATACCTGGGGCATACTGAAAAAGCAAACAGCTGTTTCTACTTCACAAAGTATTTTTATAATTAATAATGGTGGAAGTAAAATTTATAATTTGAGATCACTGATGGGGAGCCAAGCCCACAGCTCGAGTGGTTGCTCACTTCCCAGGGGAGAGATCTAATGACCACCGCTCTAGCAATAGTGCATATGACATAGCCTTTAGCCCAAGATGCCAACAAACATTGTGGACATGTCATGCATGTGTAGGCATAATCATCCCCGATCAATGACACAAATACCTACTAGAGAAACAATAGACAGTGCCTTGCGCAGCTATTTAGCCAGATTGTGGGATCAAAAAGCGGTAATATGTGTCAATGAACCAGCCGTTTTGGGGAAGAAAAAGGATCATTGTGACTCACTGCCACATCCTCAATAATGTTTTACATTTTGGGAGTATGACAATACGACAGTAATCTTCTACTAGCTAGGGGTGTTTCTTTGTAGCAGAAGGATAAAGCTGCGGGTTTACCTTGCAGAAAACTGATCCTTGGGCACTTGTGTAAAAGAAGTGTTGATGAGGGCTGTTATATGGAGAACCTTCATTGATGGGTCTGTGACTCAGGGAACTAATGCATCCACTTCAGGGATCAGTGTTTGACCTCATGGTCACAGGTTCGCATGCCAAATCACAGATATTTCTGCCTTTCTTAGTGGTTGTAATTTGAAAGGTGAGGGTTGATGGTATCAGGTAAATCACAGGAGGGACTAGTGATCATGTCAAACCTGTGAATGAAGGTTGCACAGAGATATCAGTGGCATGCGCACAACTCTCTGCACCATCATATTGCACCATCATGAAAGACGTTCACAGTCACCTCAATTTGAGTTCTTGAGGGAGGAGGATTTATTTCAAATTTAAATTGCACTTTTCTCTAAAGCTTGCAAACACCTGTGGGCTAGGGAATGAAGAGTAATGACTGGTGATAGTATCAGAAGATGAGGGCGAGTCTGTAAGGTGGGGCAGAGAGCCACTCACTGATGGTCGAATGGACAATGTTTGTCTGAGGCTTCTTGACTATGTACGGAAAATACCACCAAATGTTTACATTTATTCCAACCATTGACCAGTAAGTACTAAGAGACGAGCTTGGGCATCTGGTTGGTAGATGGTACAGGAACACATTGGTGAGCTAGGCATACACAGGGCCATACATTTTGGCTCTGAGGACCAGGCAGAAAGAAGATGTTTCATCAGCAGCCAGTGTAGGGTATTAGATTCTGGATAGATGTAGTCTGGTTGATTTAGGCTGACGAAGAAACGGTGGCATGAGTTGTAAGCAATTGTAACTTATGCAACGTGTTGTATGCTAGGCTAACAGTGACCCCATTGCAATAGTCGCGAGGGGACATAGTAACTGCAAAGGACTCTGTGATCTTCAGATCAGTCAGGGTCAGGTTTAAACCTTGAAGAAGCTGTAAATATCAGTAGAACAATTTACAGCTGGTTCCATCAAACATACCTCCCATGGTGTGGACATGCTCTTCTAAGGGTTATGGGATAGTCTAGATGAAGGAAGCAGGCTCTAATGGTGGGAGCTTGAGTACAATGGGTATTGCAGCAAGAGCTGTAATAATATCATACTTTTGGGCACCGGGTCCTGAGGTTACCCCCTCTGGCCCGTGCCTCCTTCTCATGTCCCACGACTCATTTTGGACACGGTACAGTGCCCTGTACTTCTTTCCTTTGTTCTTCTCCCTTATTTGTAGGGTGGGAGGGTTTTGTGGTAAAGAAGCAAAGTGTGGAAGACACTGAGTGAACAGCGAACCTCCTGTCAGTTTGGGTCCCCGTTCAGGGTCCACAAACAGATTGTGTTCTCTTAGAGCATTCTGCTCCTATTTATCAGACCCGGGGAGCCCTGGGTCTTTGATGTGTATAGTAGTGGGGGCTGTGCGCCAGCCCCCAGCCAGATAGCCGACATGTCTGGCCCCCTGAGGAGGGGGCAGGTCTTTGAACCCGGCCCCTGCCTGCCCGTTGGTTTTACCTAGGTGCTTAGCACCTTGTTGTTTGGAGGAAAGGTGAGGTGTTTGTTCGCACCTCACCCTTTCTCGGCTTTGTGAGACAGAGACTGCGTGTCTCTGTGCTTGTGGGGGAGAGGAGCAGGCGTGGGGGCGGGAGCTGCCCTCTCCTAGCCTGCCGGATGGTAACATCATTTACTCTGCCTCGCCTTGAGCGGCCCTGTGGCATTGCCCATAACTGATGAACCCATATGCATGCATTGTTGTAAGCCGAACCCCGACCCTCACCCGAAATGATTTGTCTCACAACATTTTGTCAAGTGTTGGCAATAAAAGGCCATAGGATTTTATTGTACAGATATGGTCATGCAGATAAACAAATAATCACATTTCATAATAATATCATACTTTTGGGCACCGGGTCCTGAGGTTATCCCCTCTGGCCCGTGCCGCCACACACGGGCAGGTTACCGGCTGGCCGTGTTCCCCGAAAAGTATCTCCTAGTAACAGCCTCTAAATGCGAGAGTTGCCGAGATTTTCCGAAAGAAATGTTCCATGCCTTGAAATGATAAGTGGGTGCCGTCTTTGTGAAAAAGATCCGGATCACCCAGGGTAATGGCCGGGTGTTTTAAGAAACCCAGCCTTCTTGCTGCACAGAATTTCTCTATTCCACTGTTGAGTTTTCTTCTAGCAATGTCTACGGATTTGTAACAGTGGGCCCCCATCTATTTCTTTCTGGGAAGGATGGCCGAAAAATATATTTCCGTTTCCTTCCAGTTGTGGGAAATGCCCGCCAAGGAGGAGCAGATTTTCTCAAATAAGTTTCTCCTTCCTGAGTTCACCAGGTCATTGCCCCCCAAGTGTATTATGAGAAATTCAGGTGGGTCTCTGTATGCGACCAGCTCTGCTAGTGTTTCGTGGATGTCGCCCCACCGTAGGCCCCTGTAACCCCACCATGAAGCGATGGTATTTTTAAATGGCGGACCTTCTTTGGTTTCTTCCACCCATCGGCCTGTCCTGAAGACGAATGAGCGGCTGACAATCCATGCTGAGTTGAGCGAGGTCTTCCCGCCGCTTATTGGTTCTCCAGGGGGGGGAAGAGGAAGAAAATGAAACGGGGATGACTATATTAGCTGTGATCTGATATATCTTTTTAAGCAATCTGACGTCCATCCCCCTATGTTTTTTAGCTGTGCTGGTGCCAGGCCTCCCTGCCACGCCGAGGTGGCGACACCTATTCTGAAGGAGTGGGTACCAAAGTCCTTTGGGTCCCATCCCGCGTTGCTGATCGCTTTCATCAGCACCCCTTTAAATTGGTAGCGGCTTAGTGCTGAGGCATCTCGGTGGATTAAAAACCTCCCCCCAACCTGGGGATCTTTGTGCATAATAGAGGTTGGTGATACATACAGGGCAGTTTGTTGCATCGTCGATGCAACAAATCTTCATGGTTCTTTTGGGCCCAGTTTTTGTTTTTTGGATTTCTATGTTGACACTGTCTTGTCTGACCCTGACTTCCATGACGCCTAAACCGTTTGTGGCCTTGGTGCTGGAGGCGATGAGCTCTTCCACCCGGAAGGCCCTGAAGTAGGCCAGAAAAAATGCTGTTTTGAATAGTACGATCTCATATGGGTGCCAGCATATGGCTTCCAACTGGTCTGCTATTTTTACCAGTTTGTGGAAATCGAGGGGGTGGCGAGTGTCTATCTGGGGCCCTTCCACTCTGGCCCATCCTTTCATAGCGTAGGAAATGAGGGAGTTCTGGGTGGGATCTGAGTCACCATGTAATTTTGAGAACTATGAGATTGCTACTAGGTGTCTTTTTGCCCAGTCCCTCTTAAAGCCCTGCTCATGCACCCATTTTAAGAATATTTCTATGTCTTTAATCGTTATTAACTCGACACGGTTTAATCCTGTGGCTTTAAATACAGTTTGTAAGCACTTACTGTACTGAGTTGCAGTAATGCTTGCCAGTGCTCTCTCTGCCATCTCTATTAAGAACCCTGGGTCAGGAAACAAACTTTCTATGGGCAGCGAGTTGTTGGCAAGGTGCCTGTATCATGTTGGACATCCCGGCCTGGGCTCACTGGCACTGGCATTGATGTCGGTATTTTATTGGCACCCCTTTTTGAGGTGCCTGTTTCTTTTTGAGCACCCCGGCCATTGCTCTTTGGCACTGGCGTTGATGCCGTTATTTTGTTGGCACCCGTTTTTGAGGTGCCTGGTTCTTGTTGGTCAACCCGGCCATTGCTCTTTGGCGCTGGCGTTGATGCCGTTATTTTTTGGTTCCCATTATTGCCCAGCATTCTGCTGGTATTGGCGTCATCTGGTCGTGGGCGTGCGGCACTAGTTCCCGGAATCTTGGCCACTGAAAGCGAGATAAAGCATCTGCAATATTATTGTCTGCTCCTGCAATGTGATTTGCTTTGACCACAATGTTTTCTTGTAGTGTGACCGCTGTATTGGCTCGTAGGACTTTCAGCACTAAAGGGCATTTAGTGGATCTTCTGTTTATGGAGCCTACCACGGCCATGTTGTCGCACCAGACCAAGAGTTCCGTGTTCAATAGCTGCCTGCCCCAGATGTGTAATGTAAGCCAGATGGGAAATATTTCTAGGAGGGTGATGTTTCTTTTCCGCCCTGCCGCTTGCCATGTTATGAGCAAGTGTCCTGCCACCCATTCTGTGTCTAGTATGGCTCCAAACCCCTTGCTCCCAGCTGCATCGGTGAAAAGGACCCTTTTGTCGATGTGTTCAATGGCGTACGCCAAAGTGTTGTCCCGTTAAAATCTTTAAGGAAATTTCCCCAAATTTCCAGATCTTGTTTCACCTCTGCGCCTAGTCGGATGTGTAGGTGGGGTTTGGTGTAAGATTTGATTTTTAGTTCCAGACTTCTGGAGAATACCCTCCCCTGAGGGATAATTCGGGCTGCGAAGTTGAGGCTTCCAGCTAGGGACTGGATTTCTTTCACTGTTCCTTTGTCTTTTGTTGTTAAGCTTTGTATTTTTCCAGGAGTTCTGCTATTTTTGTTTCTGGAGTTTTGCATAGGCCCTTTGCGGAGTCTATTTCAATGCCTAGAAATATTATGTTGGTGGCTGGTTTGGTCGTTTTTTCGGCTGCCAGGGGGATCCCCCATTGCGCGGCCATTTCTTCTAACGTCGCCAGTGCTCTGCTGCATTCTTCAGAGTCCCCATTACCATGAAATCATCGAGGTAGTGTACTATCCTGGACCCTGGTCTCTGTCTTTGAAAGGCCGATTGAAAAAAGGCACGGAATTCTTCATATAGGGCGCAAGATACTGCGCATCCCATGGGGAGGCAACTGTCTACATAAAATTTGTTTTTAAAAGTGAAACCTAGCCATTGCTGTGAGTCTGGATGAACTGGCAATAATCTGAGAGCGGATTCGATGTCCAGTTTGTCCATCAGGGCGTTCGTGCCGCATTCCTGTATGAGTCTTACCGCTTCTTGAAAGTATGTGTATGATACCGCGGATTCCGTGTGCGTAATGCCGTTGTTTAGTGATTGGCCTTTGGGATAAGATAGGTGATGAATTAGCCTAATTTTCCCAGGTTCTTTTTTTGGGTACCAGTCCACAGGTTCTTTTTTTGGGGACCAGTCCTAGAGGCGATACTATGTACTCTTTGAGAGGCATGCGGTCCCAAGGTCCTGCGATCCTGCCTAATAGTAATTCCTTCTCAATTTTGCTTTCAACCATTTGTGGGTTATCCCTGGCTGACTTCAGGTTGTTTGGAACATTCAGCGACCCAATGCCCTTGAACGGGATGACAAAACCCTTGGTGAAATCCTGCAGGACTGTTTTGCAGGTTTCTTTGTCTGGATAATTCCTGAGGGCCTCTCTAAAATTGTCTGGCTTGATGGGTGAGCAGCCCGGGGTTAGGTATGGGGTTGGCGGGATGCATCTGATGCTACTCTTTTGTATTTTTGGCTGGTAGTCTGGTGCAGTTACTTGCTGCGTGGTCACTGTTGCAGTTTGTGCACGTGTGTTTGTACCAGCATTCTTTTCGCCATGTGCATTGGTTTTTCCCAAAGTTTTTACAAGGGGTGTTGGATTTCTGAGAATGGATTTTGTTCTGCCTGTGGGTATTAGCTTTAACTCCCCATGGCTGGTTCTTCCGAAAGGGCTGCTCCCCATTTTTGTGGTTTTCATTGTCGGAAGGTCTGGGGCCCTGTGAGTTTTTGCTATTTTTGGGTGTTATCTGTGCAATTTCGTCTTCTGAAGGAGGCTCTGCGTTTAACATGTATAAGTCATTCTGGACCCCGTCCCATTCTATGGCTGGCCTCTCTGACATGTTTCTCCTGAATCTAATGTCGTATGCTAGCCAGGTTTTCCCTTTTTGAGCGATTTTTACTTCTCTAATTTTGTCCACGTATGCCGATAATTTTCTGCCATTGTGGGGGAACTTTTCTTCATAAATAGTTGCCAAGATAACGAAAGCCTGTAGCCAGTTGTCCCAATTCTGTTCTAACTGGGCGTTTCTGGCTATGGCTTTCTCCTCTATCTTTTTGGGGTCCCTAAAAGCATACTTCTCTTTGCGTTGGGCTTCTATCAGTGAAAAGATCTCGATGAACTCTTTCGCCCATATGGCTTCTTTGATTGTTATGTCAATGGTCCATGCTAGACACCTTTTGTATATGTTCAATATTTCTGCTTGAAAAGATTTAAGTTTTTGATCTAATTGGGAACTAATAATCAAAACCGTCTCTGGTGGGTTGTTGTTGCTTGCTCCGGACTATCCTGGGGTATTTGTAATCGGGACTGACCATGCTTTTAAAGCACCCGTTGTGTCAGGAGCTGTCATAGTTGGCGTAGTTAGAACTGTGACGGCTGATGTTGGTGTTGTTGGCACTTTTGTTACCTTTTCCCATGCCTTCCGCAGACTTCCTTCTTTTTGCTGTTGTCGTCTCGTCCCCATAACTGGTTGGTATGGGGACCCCTTCTTTTGGTAAGCTGTACATATTCTCTCTGACCCAGGCCCAGCCATAGTGCTCCGCTGCCTCCATGGCTGCTAATAAGAGGGGTGATTTCGGTTTCTGGGACGGTGCTGGAGGTTCCCGTGATTTTCGCTTGGGACCCATGTCTTTTTAGATCTGCAAAGCTGAAATAGACTCAGATGCCTGCGTCTGGGTGCTTTGTTTGTTTTTCCTCCGCGCTTGTTCGTGCCGGCTTTGGATCCTGCTTCTACACGCATTCTCCCGGGGTGTCTTCTGTTTCAGCACGGTTTTCTCGCCATTCGCCTGTAGTTGAAAGATTTCTGAACAGTACAATGTTCAAAGGAGGGGAGAAAAGACGCTGCGTAAGCAGTGAACTTTTAAAGACTGCCAAAGAAGCAAAGTGTGGAAGACGCTGAGTGAACAGCGAACCTCCTGTCAGTTTGGGTCCCCGTTCAGGGTCCACAAACAGATTGTGTTCTCTTAGAACATTCTGCTCTTACTTATATGACCCGGGGGAGCACTGGGTCTTTGATGTGAATAGTAGTGGGGGCTGTGCACCTGCCCCCGGCCGGATAGCCGACATGTCTGGCCCCCTGAGGAGGGGGCAGGTCTTTGAACCTGGGCCCTGCGTGCCTGTTGGTTTTCCGTAGGTGCTTAGCACATTGTTGTTTGGAGGAAGGGTGAGGCATTTGTTCGCACCTCATCCTTCCTCGGCTTTGTGTGACAGAGACTACATGTCTCTGCGCTTGTGGGGGAGAGGAGAAGGCGTGGGGACGGGAGCTGCCCCTCTCCTAGCCTGCCGGATGGTAACATCATTTACTCTGACTCGCCTTGGGTGGCCCTGCGGCATTGCCCATAACAATTGGGCTCTTGGAGAAGGTATAATGAAGAGATCAGTATTATAAAAGCGAGGTGGCGTCATGAGCACATTTGGGTGGGTAACCATGGAGTCAGAACCAGTGTACCGAAAGGGAGCTTAGGAGGGGGTAATGTGAATTCACATTCATATATTTTGGTTATAATGTGTCATTGAGTAGATGTTCATGGAGGCTTAGCATCGGATGGATGGAACATAGTATTCATAGTATTCATCCAGGATTCATAGGTTTCAACATGGACCTCGTCTAGGCATTGTAGTGAACCAGCCCATGCCTTTGTCTCTGCATCACACCAAATTTCAAATTCACAATACCACAGTTTGTATTGCGGGCCTCCGTGTCTCCAGGACATGGCGATGCAGCGTTTTGCATAAATCTGGTAACATGTCTGACTTTCCCCAGCCTGGAATATGCACCAAGCAAGCACTCCAGCAGACCCCAGCTGTATCTAACAATCCCGCCGCCCTACAAGTTTGTTCAATACGGGACCAAAAGCACTTACACTTCAGCACATTTCCAGAACATTTGAATTAAATCTGAATCTTCTCGATTACACCAGGGGCTGGTCAAATGCTTGTTTTTATTTATTTTAAATTTAGCAACTCTGCTGGGGGTCATATATGTATGATGGAGTACATTAATTCGGAGCAGTTTAAATCTAGTGTTCCCGGGACACATTTTTCAGGAAATTAAATACCCATTCCCACTCATGATCAGTGATTCCAGAACCCACATCTGATTCCGATCATACCTTTAGATTTGGGGTTTGAGGGTTAGACCCACTCAGTAAGCAACTGTACAGTCTGGTTACAGGCCTCCAGCCATCTTCAAGCATGTACATTAGAGCCAGAAGTGCTGTCTCCCCCGGTTCTGCTGGCCACCCGTTTCATCTACGGCTCGCCACCCCCAGCACTTTCATGTATCGCAAGAATTGTCCCTTGGACAGACCCGTCTGCTGGGTTAGGTCATCTTAGACCCTAAAATTCCCGTCCTAATACATGTCAACCAATGTAGAGATGCTCCATACCTCCCAGAGCCTCACAGCAACTATATCTTCCATGCAGGTACATACATCTGCCACTAAAGGAACATTGGGTGAGTAGGGGCAATGCACCCAGAGTAGCTTTAATGCTCTGGATCAGATCTTTCTGCCTAAAGCCACAAGTAGTGGTACAGAGTTCATTCAGCTGACCGGGAGCCATAGCATTTTCTTGAGACAGGTTGGTGTCACCAAATGTTGGAACAGTATTGATTCATAGGTGGGGTCATCAGACAACCATTTTGAGACAAAGCTTAGTGGGCAGCTAGATAGTAAAGTTCCAGCCTAGGTAGCTTTGCTCCGCCATCCTTGTAGGGTAGAGACAGAACACTAGGGGAAAATCTGTGTCCACTTGGACCCCAGAGAAAGCCTCTAATCAGTGTGTCAACAAGGCAAAAGAAGTGGGCCCCAATGTACTAATGAAAGTTTGTGAAACCGCACAAAAATCTGGGGAGAACAATCATCTTTACAAGTGCAATTCTACCCATGAGTGATAGTGGTAACCAAGACCAAAAAGATATGGACCTCTGATGACCTGCTACAACCCTGAGAGTGTTATGGGTGTGCGTGCATTTCGGTCTGTGTGTGATGTGCATTCCCAGATATTTAAAGGAGCGCACCTCCCACGGGAGCCCCAAGTCAGGTAAGGTAGCCACACTCACCCCACGAAGGCCCGCCAAGGGGAAAAGGCCGGACTTCCTCTATTGAAAAAAATACCCGATAGTGCTGCAAAGTTATCCAGTACGCCCCGAAACATGGGTAGGTTGAGCTGCGGTTCACACAGATAAAGCAAAATGGTATCTGCATGTAGCGATATTAAGTGTCGAGAACCCGCAATCGAGATGCCGCATTCAGGTATTCCTGGCGCTGGTATACTTCGAGGGGTACCAGAGCCAGTCTATATAACATGGGCGATAACAGCCACCATTGGTGAGTCCCACGCTGTATTTTCCACACTCTAGATATCTGTCTGCCCGATTTCACCCTAGCAGTTGAAGGTGTCACCCAGTCAAAGAAATTCTCCTCATCCCAAACCTCGTCAGTAAGGCAAGCAACCATTGCCAATAGACTCGCTTGATTGTGTGTAAAAATGCCACTAGATATTGCTCTTTGCACAAATTGGTCCGCTATATGATGCGCTGCAGCCTACAAAGGTTAAGGGTGCTGCTCCGTCTAGGCACAAACCCAGTTTGGTCCATATGTATTAGGTAGGCGATTACCTTGCAAAGTGTTTTATGGTAGAAGAGTTTGGTGTACTCAATCCACATAGGAGTTGGCAGATGCCCAAATGCACCTAATGTCCTACCTTTTTCATTGACCACCTCAGCTGAGTGGCCAACAATTCAATGTGTGTGTGATCACAATAATCTCCTCTCTTCTGTTATCTAAGCAAATAGGGGGCTTTTGGTATCTTAGTGAAGCAGATTTGGGGCATTACTTTTACACCCATTAGGGTTCTATTTTGATCAGATTTTCCAATCTTCATTCGACCACAGAGACAACCGCTGCCCAAATGTCACATGGAGCATGACGTTTGGCCATGACCATTTGGGCGCGGGACGTTTTGGTGCGACCTGTTCGCCGCAAGTCCTGTTTCAATGCTGGGATGTTTGGGCACAAGTATAAGTAAATAAGCACAGCGTTCAGCACACGTATGGTCTGCGGAACATTCAAACAGTTTTTACCCAGAGGATGGCATTTCATCAAAGCACACACTGACATGATTGATGTCTTTGCATAAATATCAGAGACAATATTCCTACAATGCAAGCATAGCCCCAAATTCATTTGCAGTAATACAATGCCTTGAAGGCATAACATAAGAGCACATGTCGAGTGAGCACATGTCACATACATAGTGCATTGGGAGCATTTCAAATTCACAGAGATGGGGCTACAAGAAATAAAATGGCGCACAGTATAACTTGTAATTTCCAGGGCCAGAAATGAGGGGGTTTGAGCAAAGGCAGAGGATAAATGATAAGAGAATTTCTGCCAGTATAAGAAACAATGTATGACAGTAAGTAACAAGAGAACATTTTATCTATCAACAGAAATATTTATTTGTATTATAAAATCAAAAGATTATTATGTTAAATGCAAAGGAATCCCTACAGGGCCTTGTTAGAGTATAGTTTATTAATATAGTTGGAAGTAACATCGTAAGAAAAAGGTAAGTACTTGTGGATACGGGGAGGTGACCAGAGAGAAAAGGTAGATATTTGTGGACACATGGAGTGTGTGAGCTTCCCTATTGATCTTTGTTGGAGGAAAGAAGACACAGGTAAGTACAAGTAAAAGGTAGTGAGTGGTTTAGTGTTTTAGAATGAATAGCAATTTAAGTATAGTGTAGCAGGTACAGATAAAGTATGTTACATGCAAGTTTGGCCATGTGAAATTGTTGAGGAATTCTTTTCATTATATGCAGAAAATAAAGGAGACCCACGGATAAAAAGTGTAGTAACTTTTTATGCTTTTTTATGTCGAAGTATTGAATTTGAATGTGTTGAAAATGAAAAATGTATTATGCACTGGCTGTGTTTTAGAAAAGGGACAGAAAACTATTGCAGTGTGGGGATACGCGAGAGGCAAAAGCATGTAAATATGTTTTACACCTGCATGCATATATTACAGGCGCACAGCATAGTTTCAGGGGTAAGTGCAGAAGGGTCGGGATATTTATGGGAAGTAACATACATTTTTAGTTATATCCTGCCAGTGCGAACACAGCAGGACCAGAAAAGCTCACGCTCCAACTTCATCTGAAGAAGGTCTACAAGAGAAAAGCACAGAGAAGATTTTCACTGAGATAGAAGATCATCCAAGCAGGCCAAAGAGAAAGACAGCTCAGCTTCATAAGAGAAAAAGGGCGTTGTACCACAGCTAACATTTAAAACAAATCAACACAATTACAGATGTTACCATCCCCGCCACGTTAAAGACATACACTGCGACAAGGCCAACGCCCTCCATGCAGCAGCAAGGAAGGAACGAGAGCCTACTAAATGGAAAGTACAGGCCCTTTTGCTATTATAACATTACTTGTTGTCCTCATTTGGTCTTTCCAGAAAAATAGCAAGTAGTCGTCCATGGATGTACCAGGATGGAATAGCAGGAGTGGTGCAGAAGGAGAAATATGTTTCTTGTATTGCTTTTGTTTTCTTCTTTGCGTTCCTGCTCTTTTGTTTACTAGGCTCTAGCATTAACAATAGTTAAAAAGCCATTTGCAATTTTGCACACTAACTAGTTAAAACAAATAGGTTTTTACTGCCCTACAAAAAAAAAGGGAAGATATTCCTCATTGACTCTCAACGATAGTGGAAGCCTATTCCATCAAAAAAAGAAGGGGGAGAGTTATCCCCAGTAGGATCAATAGTGTAACATATAATAATGATTTTGTGACAGAGAAAAGTAGAGAGGTTTTTAGAAATATTGTTTGAAGATGGCATTCGGGGACAGCACAGTGCTGAGTAAGAAAAGGTGTGGTGTGAGCATATGAAGAAAGTGGGGCAAGAGAGGGCAACAGAAAAGATGCTGTGTGTGCTCTCGTCTCACATGTCACAGAAACGCACAAGCACATTGCAGATGAAAAAGTGACAATAAATAGGTAGCAGGGTGGGAGGAGCAGCTATTGGCCAGAGGACACATGGGGTTATGTATAAAGAAGGAAGGGCATGTATTGCCATGATGAACAAAGAGGTTGCAAAGGTGGATTGAAGGTTAAGTGATTTAAAAAAGCATGGGTCGAGGGGGTAGTTAGAGGAAAAGCAAATGTGCTAATAGGATTTGCAATGTAGCAGTGCTCATGAGCAGAGAAAAAAATAATATGGAAGTAATGAAGTCCAGGCCTTGGTCCGGAGTGATGATAATAAGATACACTTATACTTCAAGAACTCACCCAATTTTCTTTTTGTTTCAGATGGAAAGGGACTGACATCCAGGACAAGAGAGCATGCACAGTGAGTGCCAAAGCACCCGATCCTGCGAGCAGGGACGGGGGCCCTCATCAAAAATAGGGCCTGCAGGACCCAAACAGATGCCCAGTTGTCACTGAACTGCGGCAAAGAAAACATTCTCCCTTTTTTGTACTCCCCACCCTTGTGTCCCTCAT
Organism: Ambystoma mexicanum; assembly: GCF_040938575.1. Taxonomy (NCBI): domain Eukaryota; kingdom Metazoa; phylum Chordata; class Amphibia; order Caudata; family Ambystomatidae; genus Ambystoma; species Ambystoma mexicanum. The sequence continues at coordinate 570,925,920 of NC_090936.1, forward strand.
TATGCACTGTCCTGACCACTGACTATTCTGCTCCACATGATTCAGCGTTCTAAAGTAGGGGCCTTATACAAATTAGGAAGTCCTTGAACATGTTCAACTTGCCACAAAACAGCAGAGTGAAGCAGGAGAAGTGGACTGACGAAAGGTCCCTGAATTGAACATGGAGAAGAATGAACCATCAATTGACCGGACTGAAGATGTTCCAATGGAATTTCAGCAAGTTGACAGCCAAGGCTGTCTAACTTTGTACACCTAGCATCCAAGCAGCTGGCGAATGGGACGAGGAGAAGGGAAAAGTGCTGAAGTTGAGTAAAGAGCATTGCATTTTAGGTTAACCACTCTTAAGACGCAAAGTGGTTAATAAGATCATATTGGTTTGCTTGCGTCCCCTCCTAAGGTCATTCAAAGGAAGGTCCCGATTCCTGTGGTGGCAGTGGTCATTCATTGAGAATGTCAACTAGGGTTTAATTATGTAAGGGAGTGGGAACAAAATGGAAGTAGATAATGACACTTCCTTAAAAAAAGAAAATGATAAAAAGAAGGCAAATGAAGCCACACATCTGACAAGAAAGATGCATACACAATGAAACACAAGAACACAACATGGTTGAAGACACTATTGGTATTCTAGGAGTGCTCTCCAGTTCACCTCCTATTTTGGAAAGAGCACTGGGTTGGAAGGGGGCAGCATACATGTGGTATTATGGATATAGATTGTGCACGAAGGGATAACAGGAAACAGACAGAAGTGTCACGCAATAGTTGCATTATATGGTACATCTTAAAACTTGATTTTAAATTGCGTAAGGTTTGTTTAAAACCAATTTAGCTTTTTCTATTTGCACAATAAAAAAGAGATTTCAAAAAAAGAAGTGTCAACCACTTACGTGGTCAGGAGGGGGACTGAAGAGAGAGGTGGATATAGTATTCAAGATGTTGTTCCAATGCATAGAAATATAGGGGTGTGAGAGCAATGTGATTGCAAAGAATAGTCACCTGTGTATATACATAATAATAGAAATAATAATAATAATAATAATAATAATAGTGTAGCAATAATTGGGGTTTGTTTTATTCTTTAGAGCATATGTGTGCAGAGGATTTTAGCACATATGCACACAGGGTTTTGCTTAGTGTATACTTTTTCACAGTTCAGCAATGTTTTATAGGCCACAATTGGGAAAAGCAGTCTCCTAGCCTGCCCATATTAAAAGGCTGCAGGCCTCATTTCTAAGGTCAGAATAAAACGTGATGCCAGATCCAGCCTTCTTTCATGTGGTACTTCGAAGGCCACTATGCCAGGCACCTGGAAACTCAACCAAGATTAGGAGGCCCAAAATTAATAAAAAATTGCAGGAATTACTTTCCAGCAACGGTGGTGCATGGATGTTTTCTAAGCAGAGCTGGCACCAGGCGTGCAGAGGGAGGTGCGTGTTGGAGCTGGAAGAATGAGGGGAATCAATCAGGGAGCAATGGGATGATGTTCTAATGTCTATTCAGCCTTGGGGGCCGTGTCTCGCGTTCTCTTCAAAACAAACAGCTGCACCTATTTTGTATATTTGCCTACCAAAGCATAACTAAGAGTTTTTCTGCTCATCAGCACATGGTGATGTCATTCAGGGGAGGGAGATTTCAAGATTGTGATGTCAGAAGTGGGTGGTGTAGGTTTTGGTTCCAGGAATCACGTTAGCCAGTAAGATTATACCAATGTATGGGATACTATGGATATTTGCACCAATCAGCTTGTTTGCCTGGCCCCAAAATGTACCTAATAAGGATTATGTCACTATGTGTGTCATTGTATTAAAATGAAGCCTGTCATGGGCGGAGCTGAGAACCTTTTCAGCCAGTTCAGCTCACAGGGCTGTTTTGAAATCATTTGCCCAGCTGTGGGGGTTTAATAAATGTCTTTGTTTTCTGCGCAATGCTTACTTTCTTCATAGTGTATTTTATCAGGTTATATCAGAAAAGTAGACCTCCTTTACACCAGAATAAAAGTGGGCTAAGAGCAGACATATCTGTGATATAGCTGAGGTTAAATTACCAATTCCTGATGGGGTCAGAAAGCTGGAAAATCCGGGACACACCCATTACAGCACAAAGAATCAGATTTACCTGGATTTGTAACAGAACAGGGTCACAATGACCCCAAATTATGCACAGCCAGCTTTCAAATCTTTTCTCACAGTGGCAAAATGGCACAATTGGGCACAGTGAACATGAGTGTGTTTTTACAGTGGCAGGATTGTAATTATTGTGCATAGGCAACATGAGTGTGTTCTTACAGTGACAACAATAATATAATTGGACACAATGAACAAGAGGATTTTCCATGTCAGGTGTGCTTAGCGTATACAGTAGTCATAGGCCCCCATTATAGGTTTGCCGGTATCAGACCCGTAATTCAGGTGGGATACCGACAAACGTGCCTTACCGTCTCTGCCACCAGATTTCCCAGTATTACCGGGATAGTATGGGTGGCAGATAGCGTGTAAGTTCCCATTCCCATGGAGTCTTACGACTCCATGGGATAGGATTGCTTGACTCACCGGCAGCTAACGTTGCTGGTGATTAAGGCATTTATTTGCTGGTAGGGGCCTGAACTCCCAGCAGGTCAGGCCTGCCGGGAGATACGTGGCCCCCACCAGCAAACTTCAAGTGTGCTGTTCTGGAAAAAATGCCAGAGCCAGAATTACCAGCCTTTTGTACGGCATTTTATCCAGACCGGCACTCTTATAATGTGAATTCTGGTACTTGTAATTTGTTTATGCAATTATAAAGGCAGGTCTACAAGTCTCAGAATGCAAACAATACACAAATTAAAGGAGGGACTACTCATGGCTGGTATGGGACAGTTTGTGAACTTCGCAATAGGATTGACAGGATTGACCCCCAAGTGGAGTTCCCTGCAAGAAGAGAGCACATTGAAGGAGGTGGTAGGGGGATTTAAGACCTGATACAGGTCAGTATCTTCCCCAGTGACTGCTGTTGCATGGGAACATGGTTGCATGCTTCACAGATGTCATATGAGATCGACCCAATACCAAGCTCTGCTCTGGTTTATGGCAAGTCCTTACTGATTCATGATGGTACTTGTACTGCTTTCTGATGCTCTTCATTCTTGAGCTGACTATAGACTCTGCCAAAAAACTGATGAAGCATTTAGGAGTTCCTTTGGCTTCTCCTGGCCAAGCCCAAGCACCTTGCAGGGTGCTAGTTTCCCTCACTGGCAATGGTGAATTCAAGGAGTTGGGAAGATATCAAAGCACCAAAAATATGTGAGGATGTGGATGGGCTACCAAAAAAGGAAATACAAGCCTGTATGTTTCTTGCAACTGCACACGTTTCAAACATGTATGAACTTTCAAGTCCAATAGGGACCCTTGTTCAGATCAAATTCAAAAAGGGCTCGTGCAGGCCAGAAAGCTCATAATGCTTGTAAAATATGTGTATAGAACATAGAGGGAGGTGGTATTTTTATAAGTAAGTTAAGCAGCGGATAACATAGGAATCCATTAGTTTATGCCAGCATGCAAATGTCATGCTGGTGTAAAACCAAGTGGATTTTGGAAGTAGATGGGAAAAGGCAGAAGGAAACATAAATCCTGTTCCGTTGCCCCTCCTTCCCCAAAAGCCACAGAAATGACACATAGTGTGAATAAAGGTATTAAGAAATGTGCAACACATTTAAGTCTGTCTTTTGCATCTCTATGTAAGCTCAAGGGACTTGGGAAATTATCTCCACAATGATTTAATAAGCGACTCAGTTTAGGAGAAAAAAGAAGAACAAAAGGAGGGAGGAACATGCATAATATGACCACGGTGGGGAAAAGAAAGTTACAGCAGCAGGTGAAGGCCTACCATCCACCTGCTTTAAGGATTAGGAGCATCCCCAAATAAACAACTAAAGTTGTGTTTTTGGTTGTTTCAATTAATAAATAAAAGTACAAAATAATGCAAGTCACCTTGCACTTCTGTAACCTTATAAAGTCAAGCATGCCTACAGCCATCTGCATCTAGAGGGTCACCACAGAGAGGAGTGAACAAAATAATATCCTCAGTTGAGGATGATTTTGCCTCTCCTGCTTCCACCAGTCACTCTGGCACTGCTGCCTGCCAAAATCTGACGAGCTGGGAGTTTGTGGGCATGTGCAAATATTTTGTCCAATTATGGCCTGGAATATTCAACACGCTTCGATTTGCTGAGATGCTCGGGATTCCAGCTAATCAGAGTGTGTGGAACATTCTGGCTCCTTGATTGGCCGACAATTTATGGGCTGGGCTGCCCCCCGCTTCACTAATTGGCCATATTCCATCCAACGTCCAATCAGATAAGTGAGTAGGGCTCCCATAAATATTTTTGTACCATGGAAGCAGATGAGAGTAATTTTTACTCATCTCAATTTACATCGGCTTAAATGTAGGTAGGCGGAACGAAAGTGGAAATCAGATAGACTATTGCTTTGGTGGGAAACTGCTTGTTTCCATAAAGCCACTGAGGATGCTAAATACATGTTTTTATGCATCTAAGATTCAGACTGCAGTCAACCAGCCGAGGGAAATGTTTATTTTGGTCCACACTCTCTCTGCGCTGCCCAACGCCCAGGCTGGGTTTGTTCGTCCCAGTTCCTGTGCGATTCTCGGTTTCTGTTTTTTTCTCAAAAGATAATCGAATTAGAGGTAAAATTGCCTCTTCTGGCCTAAGGTCAGTTGGCAGGCCCTCTCTCAGCATGTCAGATGGACCAATGCAGTTGTGGTCTGCCTTTCCTGTTTTTGGGCCAGGTGATATTGTGGTGGCAACAATGAAGATGAAGTCGGCTTCTTCTCTTGGTCCCATCACTTTGAGAACCATGAAGAGCATCATGCCAGATATTGCCACATGGGTAGCGCAAGCAGTGAACCACTTTTGCAGTGCTGGGATTATTCCTGATCACATAAAGAATGCCCTGGTGATCCCTCTTCTATTAAAACCCACACTTGACCCTTCTATTCCCTCCAACTTTCGTCCTATCTCTTTCCGCTGTTGAGTTCCTTCCTCGAGGGATCAGACTTTTTTATCCTTTTCAGTCAGGCTACCGTCCTGGCCCGGGCACAGAGATTGTTCTAATCTCTGTGGTGGATGACCTTGGTAGACTGTCTGATCAGGGTGGGGTGGGAGCACTGATACTTTTAGATCTGTCAGCTATGTTTGGCACAGTGGAGGCAGGGCTGTCGGGCTAAGTGTTGGCCTGGTTTGAATCCTTCTTGACTGGTGATACTCAGTCTCTTTCTCTCTCTACATTTCGCTCTGCTCCTTTAGCTCTTTCTCTGGTGTTCCTGAGGGCTGAGGGCTATGCCCTGTCGCTTACATTATTTAATATCTATATTCAGCTTTTGGTCAAACTCATCCATACCCATGGTCTCCAGTGCTATTTGTATGCTGATTATAATGATAATTGGTTATTTATAACCCGCTTAATAGTAAAGAGGTTTCTAAGCGTGGACCCGGGATTCGAACCTGTGTTGCTGTGTGTCATCTTGCTTCCAAGATGAGCATGTTTCCACTGAGCTATACTATCCGATGATATGAAGATCATTGTTCATATTGATCTTCATCAACGTGATGCTGCGTCTCAGCCGCAGAGTTGCCTGGATGCAGTGGCAAAGTGTATGGGTGCTAATTGGCTGCGGCTGAATGGGGACAAGACAAGGGGCCTCATTACAAGTTTGGCGGTAGCCTTGCCAGTAAAACCGGCAGGCTGCTGCCAAACCTGCAATCTTTTCCGGCACCCGCGCAAGCTTACCGGTACCGTAGTTACCGGACAGGCAAACTTGTAATGAGGCCAAATGTCTTGGTGGTGGGTCCTGCGTCTTCTGCTTCCTTGTGGACATCTGACATCTGGGCTACTTCTCTTGGTTCGCTCCCACTCCCTGTTACAGCAGTGAAGGACCTTGGTGTTAAGCAGTGTGCCAAATTCTCACTGGATGCACAGGTTGCCGCTGTCTGCCAGGCTGGTCATTTTAGACTAAAGATTTTACGGAAAGTTCTACCATTTATTACGGCCCAGCTTCATGCTCCTGTCGTCGCTTCTCTGGTTTTGAGTGATACAGATTACTGCAATTTACTCTTGCGCAGCCACAGTATATGAAACGGCGGCTTCAGGTGTTACAAAACACTGTAGCGGGAGTTGTAGCCCATGTCCCGTTTGCTTCTCATATCTCTCCAGTACTTCGCCAGCTTCACTGGCTTCCTATTGGGATACGGGTACAGTTCAAGTCCCTGTGTATTGTACACATGTCTTTCTACGGACTGGGGGCGGAGTACCTCCAAGAAAAATTCCATCCATATGTTCCCAGTTGGCTTCTCCTCTCTCAGCACAGTGCAATTATTTATGTGCCTAGGATCCGCCTTCTGCATGCTGGCGGCTGTGCCTTCTCTGCGGCAGCTGCCAAAGTATGGAACTCGCTGCATCAGTGGCTGCGGGTCATTGAGAACCATCTTTAATTTCGGCGAGCTGTAAAAACTTTTCTCTTTTTGGTGATGGTTCCCAATGGTTAATTGTTTGCTTAGCGCCAAGATGCCTACGGGTGAACGTGCGCTTAATACATATTTTTAACAATATCATTTAAAGTACCGTCAAGGGTACTTTATCAAATATAATATGTGCCTCGTCATATTATGTTCAGTTATCCACCTGTGTAAACCAATAGAACAAATCCATTTTGCACACTTTTGCCACTTGCAAAATAACTACATAGGCACACAAGTTTTGCAGGGTGGAGATGTGTATGTGTGTCTCCCGTTACAGCGAATGGAGGTGGCAAAGTGTACGAGCTGTGTTCTTCATCTGAAGCCTGAAGGTTAATAGGCGTTTAGGGCATATAAACACCGTGCTTCTATCTTTAGCGTGTAAGCACCTGAAGCATGCCAAAGTCTCAGTGCAATCTAACTTATCAGCACTCTCGGTTCTAACGACAGCCCGGTAACTGTGTCAAAATGTATTTGGGTAAAACCTGAGGAAGTGACTTCTGATCAAAATCTGGCATTACTATTTCCGGCGCTGGATCCTTTCATAACATATTCCCCCTCCAATAACAATTCACATTCGGTGCCAGGTTTTTGTGAAAAACAAGTTTTCATACAACATTTTGTGATGGTGGGCCACCTCATTTGAAGCGTGAAGTCATGAAGGCACACATTCCAATTAATGATAGGTTGCGCTTAGCAACACGAGACACATAGGTCATGTGTATGTGTCCATTTTATAGTAAATGTTAAGGTTTATAGGCTACTTAACACTGGGGTTATGTGATTTGGCCGAAAAGATTTTATCGAAGTAGATTTCGTTCAAATGTTATTTTTACTGGTTGATTTTGCCGCAATTATATAAGAGGGAGACCCCCTGCAACCCCCTTAAAACCTCTAGATTAATGATTAGCCTAAACCCACCCCAGCAAAATGTGATGAAAAAAATTAGACAAAATCAACTTCGATGGAATCTGCTGCGGCCAGAAATCCCATTACGGGTTTTGTCGGTTCTGAAGCGCTCCCAGTTCAGGTCCAGCAAGGGGACTTAGGTGGATGCGGATAATGTTGCATGCCTGAGGTTAGACCCTTTTTTCCTGTGTTGGGGAAAAACAGAATGGGCCTCATTACGACCCAGGCGGTAAGTTACTATGTTTACACCATGGTGGATGGCGGATTTACCGCCCCATTCCAAGTTGAGTGGGGCGGTAAATCCCCATTTCCCATTTTACCCTTCCCCATTCCCATTTTTGCCCCATAGGGCATAATGGGAGTGGGGAAGGCGCTAATTACGCCACCGTAAATTACGGTGGCGTAATTAGCGCCATGGTCCCTTAGCGCCATGGATTTTAACGCCTGCAAAAAGCAGGCGTTAATATCACCATGGCGCGAAGGGACCTTGTAATCAGACGTTAAGGGTCGGCGCCGTTTACGGCGCCGTTAACCCCTTAACGCCTAACTCGTAATGAGGTCCAATGTAAATAAGGTCTCACGGTTGAAAAGGAATCAACCCAGAACATGCTCCACAACTCCTGTCTGTCAAATAGTGATGTTACCAGGTAGTGGCTCCATCATGCTACACAACCTCAAAGGGTACAAACACTACAAACAACAGAGCACACTGCTCCAACAGCACAGGCGGCGAGAGGACTCTCCTCTGGGTGCCTGGGTTTTAGTGTCTTTGGAAGGTGATGGAAAGAGTGCGACAGGTTTCAGTGGCAATGAGTTCCTGAAACTGTGCATGTGTCCTGCACTCCTTTCACTCACTATCTATGTGCCCGCTCCATGCTCCTCACATTGTATGTCCATTTGCCCCATGCTCCAAGCATGTAACGCAATCTATCCCCCGGTGACAAGCTCATCGCACAAGAAGCCCCAGGTACCCACCCTACACACACGCACACACACACACTCTGTTCTGTGCGCCACGCTCCTTAAGCGGAAAGCTGGATTTTTACCTCCAGCTTTTTGCTGGAAGTAAGAATACCCCTTTCTGCCCGTTTTCGGCGCTATTAGCATGGCGCTAATTGAACCAGCACTAATAGTGCCGGCACTAATTGCACCAAGAAACCCCCATTGGGTCGAATGGGGATTTACCTCCCCGCCACAACTCGGTATCCGCGCGACAATTAGTGCCCGGCTACCGCCCAACTCATGATGAGTCCCTTTTTTTTAATGGTACTTTCCTGGAGTGGGATTCTAGATTGCCAATCAAATAGCCATAAAGCACCAGAGAGTGGGAGTATGGCAAGCTGATCAAGGTAAAGTTTTGAGGAAATTCGACGAGGCTCCGAATGGTTTCAAGATCTAGCAGCTGGAAGAGACAATGTTTATAATGCGATTTCTTTACGCCGCCTTTAAGAGTATTGTTCTGTGTTGCAAATGTTGGTATCAACCTGCTTTTCCATAGCTCAGAAATGTTGAGCTTGTCGTGGAATGCTGCAAATATATGCATGACGATAGCAGCCCGAATTGACTGCAATTTAATGCCTGATTACAGAAATCGTGAGCATATAATACAGAGCAAACTCCATTTTATAGCAGGATGGAGCAATGAATATTACCCGGAAAGAACAAAAATACGAACTGTCCAATCTTGGGAAATGTAAATGCCAAACTAACTTTTACCATTCATTTTTTAAGAGATGCTGGCCAGAGTGCTCAGGCAAATGGTATGTTGAGTATTCCACCATCGGCTGGGCTTGATGAAAGGTCAGAGGGTAGTGCTAGAATAATTGAACATTCAGTGGTGCTATATGGTATCAGAGAGTTCAACCGGAGATTTCCTCAGAATTTTAAAGGTTTGATGCATATACAGTTTGTAAATGGGGGTTGAACATATTTAAGTGGCTATGCTCTGACAGATTTGTGCTCCATTCGAAAGGTTTCTTTCTCTGCCATCTCACATCCGAACGTGACCATGAGCCATTGTACATTAGGTCTGGCACCACATTCTGCGACCTTTGCTGTGGATGTACTGTGTATTGTGTTAAATTATGATCCTATTTGTTATTGAGCAGCTACTAACATAAAATATTAATAATTTGTGTGAAACTCAAACTGAAAGACCCCAACCCAAGAGTGCTCAGAAGAGAGAACATGCAGCCTGGTTTGACAAAGAAGTCCATGATGCTACCAAGGTATTCATACTGTTGGAATGCACGTACAGCGTATCAGCCCGGCAAATAGATTTGGGTTGAGGAAAACCTGTAAGAGAGCAACTTTGTGGGAGTGGAGTGAATGGTGTGCCATAGACAGCAAATATATTGTCTTAGTTAGGTCTGATACATATAGATACCCACATATAGCAACACAGAATGAGCAACAAATGTATTAATGTTGGGGTTGCAGAGGTCATATAGTCCAGAATGATAGGCCCAGTGTTTTAGTTGATCTATTGTAGTGACGTAGGATAGCGTGATGTGCAGGAAGGATTAAAATAACCGGAAGATGGAGTCAGCAAGGTAGTGTAGTAACAACGAGGTCAGTCGAAGTCAGTGTTTAAACTTGACAGAAGTAACACCATTTAAGATGTTAAGGCCTAACACACGATGAACAGACGAGAATACAGGTTTTGTTGTGGAGCTGTGGTGCTGTTAGTTCAGCTCCAAGAACAAATCCCTTTTCCCCGTTCCCCAGGAGAGAAGTTGAGGTCAGAGGCACCCATAGTGCACAGATAAGCCCTAATTGTATCCAGCAGCAGGGCCTGAACATGATGGGAATGGAATGTTAGTTGACAGAAGAGCAGGAAGGGATGCGCCCTTTTAAAGACAGATTCATGAGAATAGGGCATGAGGCTATGGATACCAAAGAGCCAGCAATGATTTAGAACACTACTGCCCTCACCTTGGGGCGGACACCACATATGAATTACACCTAGACACACAACTTGAGTAAACAAATCCTCGAAATTCACACTCAAGAGCGGTACCCTGGTCACGTCATTCTTGGGCACTTGAGGTTGGGAGGAGATAGGACTGGGATCCATGTCTAGAACGTCTTGTGATTCGGGGCAGGAGGAGCATAGGTGAAGCCAACAAATTTAGTAGAAGGTCAGGGGTGCAGCTCGTCTTTGCCTTGGTGAGTTAATGAGAAAGCCTATTGTCTCATCAAAAACAGGGTTGGCCTCACCAAGTTTCTTTGATCTTGTCTGGAACAGGAGGGTGCACATCACGTGATGTTCCTAAATGATGAACCTACTGATAAGAACTGTAAGGGTGCAGAAGTAAGACACAGAGGGCTCGTAGTGTTTGATATGAACTTTTATTCAAGGATAAAAAGGAAAGGAACACCCTATCTTGCCCTAACTCTATGAGGGGTTTCCCTGCCCTTAACTAAAATTACTAGTGTCAGAATGTCCAAAGCAAAGGTCCCAATGACTAGTGTCAAAATCCTAAATCTGTCCCTTTCACAATAAGCTAACTAAATCAAAAGAAATGTCTTCTTGGTCCAGAGGGGTGATTCCCTTCCCCTGGAAAAAAAGGTGTTCTTGTCTTAATAGGTTTTTCCAAATATGATTTCAGCCAATCCTTAGCTGTTGGGGAAGTGCTTCGCTCTCTTCAGCATTTCTCAGGCTTGAAAAGTTGTTCCTTGAGGTCCCAGACCATGGTTGGCAGCTGTGGCTTCCTGTCGCTGTATACTGCACTGAAGAAGAACAGGCTGGATGCTTCCCAAGCTGAAGTGCGTCCTTGACCCTGGTGGGAAGTCCTGAGGTCCTCTCACCAGGTACTGCGATGAAGAAGATTAGTCTGGATACTCTTTTCAAGCTGAAGGAGATCTTTGACCCTGATATGCAAGCCTGGTTCCATCTCTCCAGGTACTAGTAGCCTGGATGCACACCTCAGGCTATAGTGGGTGATTCCAGCTTGGTATACTAACCTGCCGAGCACTGTATGAACTGTCCATAAAGTTCCAGTTCTCTTTATTTGGGTGTAAGTGCCAGACTCACAATTCGGACCAAAGTGTTTCCTTCTGTGTGCTTGGTTCACTCTCCTACCAAGCCCTAATACAACTCTGTGTACTTCTTTGCTTTTCTCAGACTGTGTTGGGGACCCAGACCCTCCTTTCCCAGTCTTCCAATTCATACCACGACCTCCTTGAGCCTTCATCTCATTCCTGACACCCTTGTGGTGTGGTCTGCATGGTTGTTGGCTCCATTGAGGAAGCTGGGCTCGTTTGCGAGGATCCGGTACCTTCATGGAGCTTCCCTTGCTCTATGGCAGTTCTGCAGTCTTGCTTCTTTCGAGGGCAATGTGGTCTCAGAATGTCATGCTTCTTGGGTCTCTGGGGTGCCGAGAGTCTTTATCCACCTATGGGCTGTTCGGTCCTCATGTCCTGGACCAGCCCGGACTCTCTCTCCTTCCTCTTGGCGTCCCGGGTTTGTCCTGGGTCTCGCAGTTGCTCCAGGGAGGGTTTAGCAATCTGTCAAGTTCTTCTTTGGTTTTTATTTTGCTTCTTCCAATCAAAGGCTGTGAAACACTAAACTGGTAAAAGTGGTTCCAATGATTGTTCATCATTTTTCTTCACCTCCTCGTCTCAGTACTAAGTGTACTGGTGTGGTAACTCACTAGGAATCTTCCTTGTCTCAGTAGTAAGTGAGTGCTGGTGTGGTAACTCACTAGGAATCTTCCTCACCTCAGTACTCTCTACAAGTACTGCTTTAGAAAAGCACACAGATTATGAGAGTAGACTTAAAGAAGAATGAGGTAAAAGAGAAGTAGGGTAACTGTGGGAAGAGGATCTAGGATCATGAAACTGGTTAAAATACTGCATTCTCCTGATGTGGCGTCATGGGTCGCAAAGGGTTTTCCCCTCCCGTGAGATCCACCCACTGAGTACCACCCCCAGGGGGACTATCGGTTAGCGCCTCACCAACCTGGCCTCTTGGGAAGAGGCTCCCCCTTCGGTAGCAGTGATGACATCCTGGGATTCATCACAGAACCCACCAATTACATACCTGGGTTTGACAGTGCCGATGTAGGGGACCACATGTCTAGGGGATGGTAGTAGTGTAGATGTGGCCAATCAGTCAAGGGATTATAGGGGGGATTAACATGTTCCATAGGTGGTATTCAATGAGGGCATTGGGATTGTGTTGTACTCATTATTATGCATAGTAGTGTTAGTTTGCGTTTTTTCTACTATATAAAGTGTAATGTCTTGAGATAAGAGGAGCTGTGTGTCCATTTGGTTCTACGGAACCGTCTGAGACCTTTTTTGCATGTAATAAACCTTGTTTTCCCATTGCAAAGATGTGCAGTGATTATTTTGGTAATTTGGATTGTTTTAATTCGACGGTTTTGGGCTGCCATCCTCGCAATTTGGTGACCCCAACATGATCCCAGACTCTCTGTGAGGTTGGGTGTCCCAGCGGTGCATCGGGGGTGCGGCACGGCACCCATCTATAGTGACCAGTCTCCCGTGCATGATTTGAAGAAAGGTTCACATGTGCTGTGTTGCATAAGCCCTGTCTGCTCTTTGGAGCGAGGCAGTGCTCCCAGAGTGTGCAGGCCATTGACGGCACCCTGTATCGGAGGAACTCGTGAGAATGCATAGATTTATGTGCACCTTTGTGGGATAAAACATTAAGGGGAAGAGTGGGGGTGTGTGAAGTGGTTTGTTGGTGAATGGATGGAGTGTGTAAAGCTCCATGGTATTCATTGGTGGGTTTTTTTAAGGTGACGTCCCAGTATATTTGTATTATGAGGCAAAATGTGATGAGAGAGTAACAGGGACTACTCTGATTGTGGAGGAAAAGCAGTGCTGCACGATAAAATAAGGTGTGAGGTCCATTATATGGAGGACTTGGGAACCCTCCACTCAGCAAAAGGGAGTGTGAGGAGGTAAATGCCCTCATCTCAAGGTACATGTTGAGGAAGGCTCTATAGCATTTGTATATATTTGTGTTTTTATTGATTTGTGGTTTAAGGTGTTATTGATTTATTTGGGTGTGAAGTAGTGGTTGTTGAAGTGGGTGGAGAAATGTGTGAGATGTTTTGGGTGTGGTGTGAGGGGTTGGCACGGGAAGGGAGGCATAACAGGGAGGGTGGACAACAGTGGGAGGAGCATTGACACCGCTAGGACGTGTGTAGGAGGTGAAATAGCGTTAAGAGGTTAGGAGTGGATATAAAATGAGTTACCTGATGGCACTGAAATATATGTGTACAGAACTTCTGCTGTACTGGGAAAAAGTAATGAAATATCACAACGAGTGGCTGGTGGATAGGGGAGGGGGAATGTATAAGCCCTGGCCCGAAGAAGCAACACATAACAAAAATGTTTAAGGCACATGTACACTTATTTGGTGTCGAAATATAAGGGGAAGAAGTTGAAGAATAGGTAGGAAATTCTCAAGCTCTATAGATGGTAGAGGATTTGGAAGATGTCCCTGAGGATCCAAAGAAGGGATAAATAGTAATATAAGCACCTTGTGTCACTCCCATACATAGTGGCCCTCATTACAAGCGGGGCGGTAAGGGTACCAGTAAAGGCACTGGTGCCGGTAATCCATTACCACCCAATTACGAGGTCCCTTTGCGGGTCCCTACCATAACGGCTGTTTATACCAGCCGTTAAGGAAGGGACCCGCAAAGGGGCCTTGGAGGTAAATACGGTACCGCAATTTGCGGTACCATAATTACCGCCTACCCCATTCCCATTGAGCCCTATGGGGCAAATATGTGAATGGGGAAGGGCCTTTCGAAGTAGAAGATATGAAAAGCTTGTTTTCCACAGTATTGGGGGATCAAGCAGATGACATTTGGAAGAAGGCAGGATACCAAGGGGTACGAATAGGTAATGACACTCATGATAGGGCACACTTTAACGATGGTCGGGCTAGAGTGTGGGCTGTATTGAGAACAGCATATACTGACACACCAGACATACATTCAATAATGGTGCACACTATGAAGGAGGATGAAGATCCAGCATAGTACATATTACAGATGTAGGGGATGTGGAGGGTGGAGACTGGGGAATCATGGGACAAGACAATAGCCATATTTTATCACATGTTAAAGAAGGGACTTCCAAAGTAAGTGCTGAAGGATTTGGATAAGGTAAAGGGGATTGAAGCAAAAGTATGGGCAGAGATACAGGCCATCATAGTGCATCATTGTAAAAGGTGTCAAGAAATGTAAATGGAAGTAGCGGATAATGCACAGAAGGCAGAGGTGAAGTTAGTGCAAAAGAAATTAGCAAAGTTGAGTGTAGAAGGAGCAGTGATTATTGGGTCACCCATACAGCTGGTGGAACAGAGGACAGCCCGGTAGAATCAAGAATGGCATTGGATTGGACAGAAGGGAGGTTTCAAGGGTATCTGGACAACCAAGGTATCAGGGAGGGTACCAGCGTGGTTATCAAGGAGAATACCCAGGAGGTTATCTGCAGGGAAGAGTAGAATATCAATGGGGCTGGGGAGGTAGAGGAGGATGATTTGACGGGATGGGGCCGAGATTTGGTGAGTCAGGACCATGTTGGTCTTGTGGGAAGATGGGTCACTTTGCACAAGAATGTAGGAGCAGGCAAGCGTATGCATAAAATCCTGGAGCATATCCTAGTGGACAGCAGCCCCAGTTACATATCAACAGCAGTATGGGACGATGCCCCCAATCATTTTGTATTGCATGATGTCTGCACAAGCACTCCAGCAGGTACAACAGCCCCAGTATTAATATCGAGCACCCGTACCCCAGCAGATGCAACCTCCAGCACCCAATAATCTAGCAGTGTATGCGCAGCAGCAGACACATCAGCCAGCCCCACATGTTTGGGATGAAAATACTTTGCCACATTGCACAGTGACATTGTACACAGGGGCAAGTATGGTGGGAGGTAACCCTTTCATATTCCCAGGGTCAACACATATTCTGATTAAGACAGCCGACAGAGAGCCCTGACATGCCCAGTCCTGTCAGTGACCACTGACCTGGAAAAGGAACCCCTGGTAGGTGTGTAGAGTTGAAAAATCATTCATTTTTATGGTTGATAGAGGTGCAACAAGATCATGCTTAAAGGAAAGGTGCTTCCCATTAGTAGGTAAAATAATGGACCCGCAGGGATTCTCTGGAGCACTAAATTCGGTTCCATTCACAGAAGATGTATCCAATAAGGTATGTAACCAGGAGGTACTGCCACCACTACTGTTTCCAAATGCGACACCAGTAAACTTGCTGGGAAAGTATTTGTTAAGCAAACTGAATATGACCATTTCATTCTCAGAAGAAGGAGTAATGTGTTCAACACCAGGAATATGTCACGCCAGGGTCTTGGTGATAACAAGAGCAATGTTTAGTGATGGCGCTAATAGGTGAGTACCAGTGCACCCAGATTTGTTTATGTATGAGGTAACAACGTTGTTGAATTGGGTGCCAGGTGTTCAAAACAACCCATGGAGAGTGCTATCAAAATCTTTGTTTAGACGAGCTGTGCCACAAGGCCATGTCACAGGTACTATCATTATGTTAGATTTGGAGAGGGTGCTCATTGCAGATTACAAAATAGTGCTTATATGGACAGATAAAGAGGGAGTGAAGTGGCAAACAGTTTTGTGTATTGACCCAGTTCAGCCATTGAGTGGGGTATCGGACAGGCAATTGTTTGAAGATGCCGATAATGACAGCAAAAGGATATTGGAGGTGTGTCGTTCCCTGTCAAATAACGATTCAACATAGGAATGTCCCATGTCCTGTACGTATTGCTAATAGCATGCCTCACATCTACAAGATGGCCTGTTACAGGTCCCAAGCACTTTATGGACGGACAACCCTTATGATGTAGGGCTCTTAAAGGAGCAGTATGAAACAAGTTAAAGCCAGGAGCAGTGTTGCCCTGAGTATGACAGTATCCATTGTTGAGAGAAGCAGACAAGGGAATACATGAAACAAAAGAAGCACAGAAAAGGAAGGGGTCGCTGACGTGGACATGAGAAATGTTGACATGTTTTACAGAATTGAAAAATGCCAGAAGTAATGCCCCAGTAATAGCAACTCCTGATTGCAAGAAGGAATTTTATTTATTCTCACATTCAAATGGACTGGTGATGACTGCTGTATTGGCTCAGCAATCATTGTTGGGGCACAAGCCCCTAGCATATTACAGTAGTAATTTGGATCCAGTTATGCACGGTCAAATCCCTTGTGAACAGTCACTGGCCGCAGCAGACTTTGCTACTGAAAAAAGTTCAACCATCACAATGGGATGCCCAGTTACATTATATGAAGAGCACGCTGTGTTCGTTATAATTGAACGATCAAAATCCACATTAACAACACACAGCGCCTCCTGTATGAAGTAATTCTATCCAGCCCATCCATTCATATTGTAAGATGCCACACAGTGAACCCTGCCACATTCATTGCTATACCTGTTGAGGAAGGGGAGGAGGTGCATGATGTGTGATGTATTAGGCCCTAAAGATGATTTAGTGTGGGCACAGGAAGACGCACTGTGGGAGGTCCTTTTTGTTGATGGTTCATCGACGATTGATCAGGAAACTGGCCAGAGACACACAAGGGTAGCAGTGGTATGCCGTGTAGATGGGGAATATGAGATTGTTGTCCAAAAAATGTTACCAACACATTATTCTGCTCCTGCAGCAGAACTGATTGCTTTAATTGAAACGTTAAAAGCATTACAGGGGTGTTTGGTGATAGTATACTGAGATTCGGCATACATCATCACTGCCGTACAATCAGGGTTGTCCAGATGGAAAAGGAGGGTGTTTTGCAGGGCCGATGGTACCCCTGCGCAACATGTAGCCTGTTGGTATGGAAATTAGTATATACTCAGTACCTGGATGGAATGCGCCCTACAAGTCCCTGAGACAACACCAGGCTCCTCGCAGTGCCGATTCATCACAGCCAAGCTGCCAGCAGGCCTCTATCCCCCACCCAGCCAGCCAAGAGCCAGAGCCCACACCATTGACCCAACCCCCACATCCCTGCATTCCATGATAAGTGAGAGACCCCCCAGTCCTCGCATAAACCAAGTGACCAGAAAAGATCTAAACATGCGCGACTGATTCACCCCTCAGCATAACACACATCCTTTATAACAGGAGGTACAGGGAGGGATAAATTATAGATCAAAGCAAGTGTGGAAGCCTCGAGTGCATGAGGTGCAGTAGCAACAAAGCCCAGAATGTGTGGGTCAGTATGACTGTATTTCTTCCTCCCTTCCCCCTGGCACCGATCACCAAGCCGCCCAGTTACATACCACAATGATGTAGTAGTAGGCTTAGTATGCTAGTTTAGATTTAACAAAGAATCTCATGAGTGACCTGACCTTCACTTCACGACGCAATGAGCCCAGCTGACCCACGTGGAGCCAGACCGACGGTGAAGGAACCAACCAATTTTATCCTGGCATGCCATATAGAGCAGGATCATGTATACAGTCCACCCAATGAACTGTGTGGGTTTGGACCCTATACGTGATTTCATATATGATGTTGTGGCCCCTCAAAAGGCACTGACTTGTATTATGAAGGCAGAACGTTCTCGAGCAGTAGAGTCTTTGCAAGCTATCTCTTTTATTATTTCCCTAGAGGGTTGTATTCTCTCTGGAGTGTGTGTAAACAGGGACTTGCCTTTAAGCCTTATTGGAAAGATTAATTTATGCATTATCCCACCCCTCCGTGGTAGCGGTAGTTAAATGCTCTGCCCACACTCAAAAGCCCAATTTCACTCAGCAATGATGCCGCAGACTGGGCCACCAAAGAAGCAGCATTCCTACAAGACCTGATGTTGCTTCATATCCTGAGGTGGCAAACCAGCAGTTACAGTTAGAAATTCCATACATTGCAGTATTGGTTACACAGATAATTGAGTTGCAGGGGCAGGCACCTCAAGAGGAGGAGGATTTATGGGTGAAGAGGGGCTGCACGCAGTCCCTGTCAGACCTAATTTGGTGACAAACACTACTGGTAAGGTGGTAATGCCATCGAAGTTGCTAATGGTTGCTTTTGAGCAGCTGTACTACCCAGCAAATATTTTGAAACAGCACTTTGCTGCAGATATTTTGGACGACTGCTTTGTCTTCAATCTGCAAGAATTCCTAAATACGTTTGTGGCAGATTGCACAATATGCCATCTCTACAATAATGCCCAGACACTCTGGAGACTGTGTGGCACATTCCCCATCTCACAGGACATCCCAGGAGCTTCACATTGACTATGCAGATATTTCTAACAGGTGTAGTAATTACCATTACCTTATTGTTGTGCTGTGCCTGTTCTCCAGTTGGGTTGAGACTGGTCCCTTCGCCCACACAGATGCAAAATCTGCTAAAATGTTCTTGTACATGAGGTATTTCCTCATTGGGGGTGTCTTAGGTCCTAAAATCTGACAACAGAACCCACTTTTTCAATGACTTATTTAACGAGATAGCATCTCTGTAGAGGATCTGGCAAAAGATGTGCTCCATATACCACCCACAGGCCAACTGGATTGTTGAAAAGACAAATGGGATCTTGAAAAGTAAGCTGTCTAATATATGTTTAACGTTAAGGAGGAACTGGGTGCAATATCTCCCTCTGGCTTTGTTTAGCCTGAGAACACAGCCCAGAAAAGACCACAACTTCTCCCCACATGGGATGGTGATGGGGAGAAGGATGCAAACAACTCTTGCTCCTACACGCACTACATCAGATGCTCACAGGGCAGCAAGAGTTTTGGGGAGGAGTTTCATGGGTATTTGCGTGAATTAATCAAATCCATTAAAGCAATGTGCCAACAGATTGCTTCTAGAAGAGAAGATGCAGCAGCAGCATCAGCGATGGATGAATCGAACTTGCCACCATTGCAGTTGTTTCCGGGGGGAAAGGATTTTCATACATAACTTTGTTCGCCGCTGAACCCAGCAGAAGTTTCAGGGGCCTTTCACCACAGTGTACGCTATACTTTTTGTGGTTAAGGTAAAGGAGTTACGGTACTGTGTCCACCTGTCTGATGTTCAGAAAGCACCCAATACTGCTCCACCTTCTCATGAAGCAGACCTAATTATTAACCGAGAATAAACGTGCATATCACAGTACGGTTATATTGTCCTATTAAAATTGTTCTGGCACAGTTATTGACCCACTAAAAGTTGTATTGTGCATAAGGTATTTTATTAATTTATTATTGAGCACTACTTACCCTTTTTGACATAGTTACCTTGTTGGGTGTCTTGACCCACGTTTGAACTATTATGCTGCAACATTTGGTGCCGTGGGCTTAGAAAATCCAAGATGGCCGAAAAGCCCACATTTGCGCCAGAATCCAGGAAACCTGCGCAGTTTTTCGCACACAAAAATGGTCGCCTGACCTACCACCCACCAGTGCGAGCATAATGGGCCAGAAGCGCCATGAGTGAAACGTGGTGCCAAAGGAAAAACAGCAGTGCCTGTTAGCTCAAAAAGCGCTTTGAAATCACCTTTGTTTCTCTGAAATACAAGCTAAAAATGCCTATTTTAAACATTGCAAGATATTCAAAAATCTCACTGAACACCAGCAGACATTTGGCAGAATGTAGTCTTGTTTACATACAAAATCTGGAAAGATGAAGAGCCTAAAATAATGTTTATAACAAAACTGGCTGAGCAGTGGATGTCAGCAGCTTAACTGAAATTGGATTTAAAACCACTAAAATCGAAATGTTTAAAATAAATGAGTGACCTACTTTTGAGTGTCACATAGGTTGCAACTGTTTAAAGGTCATAGTTTTAAACTTAGAATCAGCATTCTAGCTGCATGTGTAAAAATTGTAAGTTTGATTTGAATGAAGAAAACTGGAACAAAAGTGACATTTAGCTGAAGCCTGGCTTGAAGAGATTGAATTCTGCCCGGCAACTACCCCCGACAGGAGTTGAAACTTGCCCTGACACTGCATTCGCAGACCTGGCTGCCTTCTGCTGTTCCCACCAAAAGGAGATTACACCTCTCTGATTGAATCAGGGGAGGAGCACCCGGGAGCAGGGAAACAGAACAATGAGCTTTCCTTGGCTCAGGCAAATGTTAAATTAGGGGGGGTCGTAAATGGCTTCCTCTTGGGAAAATCTGGGAGGAGCAGTGCCTCTGTGAGCAACCTGAGTTGGAGGAAGTGGATAAACCAGAAATTCCACCATGTGCTTTGGGAAACCACACCCCTCTGGGCTAGAGCATAATTTTAAAAAGATGGATAATTCATAGTACAGACTTGTCAAAATTATATAATTAATATCATTATTCTTGTGATTTTTCTGTGCACATTTTAAGAGGTGTTAGGACTCTGTGGTATGTTCTGGGGGGTAGTAGCGTAAAATAAGGTATTACTCCGAATGTCTGTATGTTAAAAATCTGACACTTTATCATCTGATGCCCATATTCCTTGTGCATGCTTGTGTAAATTCTGGAAAAGTTTAGAGGTTGTGTTCTTGATGAAAAGGGCAGAATTCTGTTATAAGTGGACACAACATCTTACAAAGACAGGGATCGGACGGTTTGGTGCTACAGAAAATATGTTAACTGGACATATAATATTAGAAAAATAGTACATAGATAAATATGTAGTTGGATCAAAAATAGATTTGTGTGCAAATTGACAAGGGGAGTGTTCTTTCTGTATGCCGTAAAATTGATGCCTGATGGCACTCCATTCCTTCCCCAATCAAGGGAGAAAGGAGAGCTTGGCCAATGATAAGTTGTGAGGGGCAAGCTTAGTTATGCCCACGCACACACCCATTTTCAAAACACATAAAAATAGACTGCTTTGGACAGGCAACTCATTCACTTTCCACTTTCTTGCAAAGCATTTTGCTGGATGACTTCAAAATCCAGAACTCAACTACAGATAGATCCAGAACCAAGCCAGAACTTAAAGCAGGGGCCCATCCACAAGCTGAATCCTCTTCAGCAGGCCTCCAAATCTTTTGCAACCAAACTATTCAACAGCCGGGCAAGCTGTTTGATTCTGGCTAGAACCTTGGGCCAGAACCATAGCCAGACCCAGAAAGCAGTGCTGTATCCAGAATCCACTTGATCCAGACCAGCAGAACCTGAGACCCAGACCAGACCGCAGTGCCGCTAGCAGACCCAGACCAGATCGCAGGTGAGCAGAACCAGTACCAGAAACCGCCCGGAGTCCAGTCCAAACCTGACCAGATCCTGATGGCCTATTTCAAATTTATAGTGTGAGTACTTAGCTAGAACTGTGCCAGAACCAATCTCTTAGTCTAAAATAATCTGATTTAAAACATTTGAACCTGTCCAGAACTGCATCATAGGAATCGTGTGTTCATTCTGTCATTTCAAAGCTGTAAAAGTGTCATTTTGTCATTCTGAAGTTTACTTTCATTTCGAGAAACTATCTCCACAAAATCGTCCGTATCTCTGGGACCGCGTGCGCTAGGAACGAGATTTAACTTTCATTTAAAAGCTAAGATTCTAAGCTTTCCAACAAGCCTAATCATTTTCCGTAATCGCGCTCGGCGCACTCGAAAAAAAGTGCCGCAAATTGACATTTTGCTTCATTTCAACCACGTGTAAAAATATCTGTCTTTTGCTTCCGTTATTGAATTCCATTTTCAACCTGATAACCATCCCTGAATCATTGATAGTGCTGACCTGAACTAATTCAAAGTAGCTATCACGTACCCTGAACCTCCTATAGGGAATTAAAAGCATTTTTAGCATATTTTACTTCATTGCCACCACATTTAAAAGGATTTGCCTGCTTTAAAATCATACCTGTTTTCCTGTAAACTCGCTGTGGGAAACTGGAACTTTGTATTACATTTAATTGTATTCCTGAAAACTGTGTGCTTCACTTCCAGCTCCTTATATTGTATAGGGGGGGAGTGAATTGCCACAACGGGAAAAGTGAACATATTATCTCTTGTTAATGTTAATGTTAAAGGTCATTTGTACCGCGCACTATCACCACCGGAGTGGTCCCCTGACGCTCTGGCGGCTCTGAAAGAGGGAGGGAGGGTGGGTTAGTGGGTGGAGGCTGGAAAAGTGCAAGATTGCAGTGATGTGCTGTTGGCAGCCTCAGCCCGGTGGTTCAGTCGGCTGGGTCTGGTATGTATGCGGCCGGTAGTGGTTGTGTGCTGATGTGCGAGTCTATGTGTGTTTTTGTTTTGTTGTTGCAGTGTGTTGAGGTTCGTGCGGTTTGCTGCCCTAGAGGTTTGTGGTTGTGTTTGGTTTGGAGTTTGAGAGGTGTATGCAGAGAAGGAAATTGTTAGTGGTATTGGTTAGTTATCTCTATCCTGGACTGAACCGGTTGGGCTCGTGTAATCTTACACGACAGGATGCTTGTACACCCTGAGCCTCAGGAGGTACATGCCCGTTTTTGCATTCGAGGCCGTTTGAGGATTTAGCTGTCCCCTCCGCCCGCTCCCTTAATAACCTTACATGCTCCTCACCCCCTCCACATGACTAGCGCAGCTGCTAGTGTCCATACACCCGATTGTGTGGTGATTGGTGGTATCTTGTCCGTTCCACAGCCCCGTGGTACCTAGTTGTGGCTGTACGGGCGGTGGGGGATGGTAAGGGTTGGCTGGAGTAGTTGCATCCGTTTCTCTGGGTCTCGCGGATGGACCCCTGTGTCCAGCGTCAGCCCTACTGGTGCCCAGGGTACTTCTGTCGGTTCTAGGGGTTTGTCAATGTCCTTTTTTGATGACTCGTTTGTCTTATTGTTGTTTCAGTTTTAGTCTCTGGTGTTGAAGAGGCAGGTGTTTAGTAATTTTCTGAATTTAAGGTGATCTTTGGTGTTCCTTATTACTTTTGGGATGTTGTTCCAGGTTTTCGCGGTTAAGGGGTAGAAAGCAGTGCCTCTGAGTTTCTTCTTGATGTAAGGTTTTTGTTCAAGTCGGATTTCGTTGGTTGACCTGAGCGGTCTCGTTGGCTTGTAGATTGTTATTTTTTTGTAGGAATTCTGCTCCTTGTCCGCTGATCGCCCTGTGCGTTATGCACATTGTTTTGAAGATGATACGTGAAACCCTATCAATTTATTTCTGTACTGAATTATTTCCATCATTGTTTTTCCTTGAAACCATAAAAGCATTCTCAGTTACCTTTTCCTTCCTATACCAACTTCTAAGTAATCAAATAAGCGTACAATTGTAATATTATCCATTGTTGATCACTGTCATATTCTTAAGTGTGATATCAAATATTAATTTATTATAAAAGTGTGATATATATATTGTTTAATTTTTCCAATAAATCTTTTAAATTGCAAAACAAACCTACTTCTTGGCTCAGTGAGGTCAGGGCGATTCAAAGAGAGGGGCGTTATATAAGGGTTTATCATCCAGAATATAACTTGTCATAAAAATATATAAATAAGGGCTTCCCTTGGGCGTCCCAGACGAGGCACTCACTTAGTGGGATTGCTGAATTGAAGTCACTTAACAACCTGTTGAAATTAAAAGTGCACCAGTCACTGCGCTCCCTTTATTGATATTAAAGCTCACTCCAGTACTTTTTGTTTGAATAATAATGGATTTGCAATTGTTTGCATGGATCTCTGCCTTTTCTCTCCCTCTGTGGATGGAACACCACAGGCATCGTGTAATATCTATGTTATGTTGTATATGTTGTTTATTTGCAGGTTGTATATTATTGTTATGTGATTATTTTAAATGATGTGGTCATATAAAAGGGGGGATGAGGGAATTCTGGGATGGTTTTGAGAACAAAGCACACTTGAGGATAACACAAATCAGGAGGGAAACTGAGGAGGAGATATAGTACAATCAGAAAAAGTGTGTTATATTTGACACTGTGGCTGATGTGCACCACCCTGAATTGGATAACATGTGATATAATCACATGCGTTATGTGGGGAGGGAGAGGTCAATTGGGAACTGCTATGTATGCTCTTTGATACTTCAAGCGACAGGCACACCCACGTTGTTTATACCCAACAAAATTCTACCTCTTATAGTCCAGTGTGTGGTACATTTAACCCTGTGCAGAGTACAGAGTCTTTTCTAAAGGCACACTGTCCAGACAGTAATCATGGACAGGGACGATGAAGAATGTGCCAAGAAGAAAGCACAGGTGTGGTGCAAGGTGCGACCATTGCTGAAGCTGGAAGGAGCATTGTTTTCTACTAATAGATGGGAGATAGGAGTAGTCATCTGTGCTGAAGAGGGCTTACTGGGGTTTCCTGAAGATGTGGTGGCGCGCATTAACAAAAACTGCGGCAAAATATGGGTTAACTACTTGCTGAAACTGATATGGATTGAACTAAATGAGACCCTAGACAAAGTACAAAGCCAGCAGAGTACTCTTTTTACTTTTGAGGAAATGGCACTTTACCCAGAGGGACGAATATACGTTGCAATAAAACTTTATTTTTCCCGGATCTGACAGAGGGTACAGCAACAATGATGGACGTGTATTGGGTGTGTGGACAATATGCATATTACACCTCCCACCATCATGGAGGGGTCTAGGCTCGCTGACCACCCTACACTCTGCCGTTCTAGTAGTTCCTGATTTTCATCCACCAGTTATAAATGTGCCGGCCCCAGAACCAACTAAGCCAACAGCCGTTAAGCCTGTTTGTGTAACAGCCCTCCATTGCTTCTCTTCTTCCTTACTAAATAAACACTTCTAATGAAATAAACACCGCTACACCCTCCCGTATCACCTCTTTACCACAAGAGAAACCATATTGTTACGGTCATCATCTAGTCATAATCACCAAAGTTTATTCGTTGTCTTATGCATCCGTTATTTAATAATGACCATTGCTAAACTTCTACTATTTATCATCTGAATAACTGTGTGCCTAGTGTGAATCCCTGAACCGCACTGTGCTTGGTGTGAGTGTTCAAACTGCATTGTACCTAGAGTTGCTTTTTAGAACTGTATCATGCTTAGTGTGAGTTTTCAAACTGCATTGTACCTAGAGTTGCTTTTTAGAACTGTATCGTGCTTAGTGTGAGCTTCCAAACTGCATTGTACCTAGAGTTGCTTTTTAGAACTGTATCGTGCTTAGTGTAAGCGTCCAAACTGCATTGTACCTTGAGTTGCTTTTTAGAACTGTATCGTGCTTAGTGTGAGCTTCCAAACTGCATTGTACCTAGAGTTGCTTTTTAGAACTGTATCGTGCTTAGTGTAAGCGTCCAAACTGCATTGTACCTAGAGTTGCTTTTTAGAACTGTATCGTGCTTAGTGTGAGCTTCCAAACTGCATTGTACCTAGAGTTGCTTTTTAGAACTGTATCATGCTTAGTGTGAGCTTTCAAACTGCATTGTACCTAGAGTTGCTTTTTAGAACTGTATCGTGCTTAGTGTAAGCGTCCAAACTGCATTGTACCTAGAGTTGCTTTTTAGAACTGTATCATGCTTAGTGTGAGTTTTCAAACTGTATTGTACCTAGAGTTGCTTTTTAGAACTGTATCGTGCTTAGTGTGAGCTTCCAAACTGCATTGTACCTAGAGTTGCTTTTTAGAACTGTATCATGCTTAGTGTGAGCTTTCAAACTGTATTGTACCTAGAGTTGCTTTTTAGAACTGTATCGTGCTTAGTGTGAGCTTCCAAACTGCATTGTGCCTAGAGTTGCTCTTTAGAACTGTATCATGCTTAGTGTGAGCCTTCAAACTGCATCGTGCATAGTAAGATTTTTGAACTGCTTCTGCTTTATATCATTCCTATTGTTCAACGCCCACCACTGCACGTGATATGTGTCTCTCACCCTATACATACTTGCACCCGCATTTGACCATTATTTGGACCTTATTTCAACAGCGGACCTATGTTTAATGCGATTACCGTGCCATTCTGCCAACAGATGATTATTCCAAATCTATCACTATCGCCAGCACACCATTTTTGATCTGTGCCCACTGCCAATATTTGACCTGCTCTGACGCGAGCCCTTGCGCACCACTGCACAATCTCCATCTAACCACCTCGCCCTAACCAAATCTTAGTGGCACTATACGTGCAATATGTACTCCACTACCTATTGGTCACTAAACCTACTGTGCGCCTTATTAGTAATTGGCCAACTGGCCACTGCTGCAGTCTACATCCCTATAAATGGACATTACCCTACTATGGCAAACTTAACGGTACCCACAGTGGGTATCAAACCAACACCATTCCTGCCCCGGCTGAAGCCTAACCTGCTAACAATCAAGCCCACCAAATGTTTACCTGCGTTAATTACAGTACCAAATTCTTTAAACCGGCACACGTTAGATGCCTGCCCCAAGGCCATCTGCCTCATACCAACACCAACTTGACCATGACCAACCTACCCTGCTCCACTACAGCGAGAAATCTCAGACTCTGCACCAGATTAACTAGACTCCATGAGCCACAATCTAGAACTATACTGAAATCCTGTCCCCTTACAGAGAAACACCCCTCTGCCAAAATTATCTCCAGTAACAGGAATAATGCCACACCCCCCACTCTTACATCCAAAACCAGCAATCGCACTACCCAAAAATTACATCAGGGTAAACCCACCCCTACCCTACCTGTCAAAACTGCAAGCCAGGACACCCCATCCGCCAATCCTCCCAACAACAACAACACTGCCAACATTAAGGGTGCCCTAATCAACTCCAGATTCCTAGTGGCACATGCTATTGAGATAACTGACCTGATCCGGGCAGAAGATTATGACTTTCTAGCAATAACAGAGTCATGGCTACATCCAGCTGCAGGCCCCTCCCTCTTTCTTGCAGTACCTGACAATTACACCATTCTAAGAGCAGATAGGGTGAATTCCAAAGGGGGAGGCTTAGCAATCATAGCCAAGTCCAACCTAGCATTGAGACTAGCCCCCTCACCAGCAGTCAAATCCTGCAAACAATTTACTATTAAACTACCCATCTCTGACTCTCAAACTCTCACAGCCCACATTATCTACAGACCACCAGGCCCCATTAGCACATTCAAGGAGGATATTTCCATAATATTATCTGACAACACCAAGGCTTCCTCGCAAATATTATTGCTTGGGGATCTCAACCTCGGCTTCAACAATCCTAGTGATCAACAAGCCCCAGGGATAGCCAACATGCTCACCAAACTTGGCTTTATGCAAAGAGTGACCCAGCCTACCCAGGACAAAGGTAGAATCCTGGATTGGGTAGCAGACCTAAACTGCAATGACGCTATAACCTCTATCACTCCCCAACTGTGGAGCGATCATTTCCTTTTATCTTTCTCCCTAAAAGTTAATACCCACACCAGGAAGGTCAATTATGTAGCGCCTCCTATCCTCACTAGGAATAAAAGGAACATTACGATGGATAAGATTATACCTCTTGTAATCCCCACCCTCAACTCTCTGCCATCTTCATCCAAACCGACACATTAGTAGATGAGTATAATGCTACTATGACTAAAGCATTAGAACTTATTGCTTCACCAAAACAAACCTAGAGCTCACCTGAACTCTTGGTTTACCCCCCAACTCAAAACACTGAGATCTGAAAAAAGAAATGTGAACTCCTTTGGAGATATCTACCCACTGAGGAAAACAAATCCAACCTGCTTAATATCTCTACCCAATACAAAAAAGAAATGATACGTACCAAACAGGAGACATATAACAACAGGATTCACCAAGCCACCTCAAACACTAAGGAACTCTTTGTGATCCTAAGGGAGATGGAAGCCCCCATACCGCCCACGGATAATTGCCTGAAAGATAAACTCTGGTGCACCAACATCCAGAATGCCTTAACAAGTAAAATCACCCTCCTCCAGATCAAGATTGCGAACAAAAGAGAAAACCTACCTGACTTAACCACACATCTTAGTACTGCAACGCAGTCAACCAAACCACCTCAATGCTTCAGATTTGCACGTGTCTCCATCCCTAAGGTAGAAAAAATCATCTCATCCCTCAAACCGTCAAACTGCCAGGGAGAGAGCTGTCCAGCCCAGCTCATCAAAGATGCCGCCAGAGACTAGCATCTTTCATTGCTAAATTAATCAATGCCTCCTTCTCATCCAGCACCGTCCCCAATAATCTAAAGGAGTCCTGGGCTCTACCCGTACTAAAAAAAACAGTCTCTAGACCCATCCATTCCCACCAACTATAGGCCTATTACGACAGTACCATTCCTTCTTAAGATCCTAGACAGAGTAGCCTACATCCAAATACACCAATCACCTCTTGGGAATCCGCCAATCTGGATTCCGGCCTCAATATGGTACCAAAACAGCGTTGATTGATCTTAAAACCCAGATTGATGAATTTAAAGACAAGGGGAAAATAGCCCTGCTACTTCTCCTTGATCTTCCGGCGGCCTTCGATTTGGTGGACCATAAAGTGCTATGTAAACACCTCGACTCAGCCGCTCACTTTTCACAGGATGCCATAGCATGGATCCAATCCTTTCTGAGCAACAGGATCATGAGAGTCTTCTCGCCTTCAGTGGCGGCCGATCCAATCCTAATTACTTGTGGTGTGCCGCAGGGTTCTTGCGTCTCGCCAACAATGTACAACATATTTACAAAGCCATTGTTGTATGATCTGGACCATCTGGATGTCACCTACACTAATTATGCAGATGACACCCAGATCCTCATACCACTGTCCGGGGACTATGAGAAGGACACTTCCCTTGTAAATAAAATGTATCTAATCATTCAGGCATGGATGGCCTCCCATGGCCTATGCTTGCATGACGATAAAACCAATATAATTATTCTTGGAACTTCAATCAACTTGAACAAACTCAACTCCAAATATAACTCATTCAACATTGACGGCAACCACATTAAAGTGGTAAAAGAGGTTAAAACTCTAGGCTTCTACCTCGACTCAACTCTCACACTTGGCAAACAGGTCAATCATATGGCCTCGGCCACAGCCTACACGTGCAAGCTGATCAGAGCTTGCAAACCGTTCCTATCCAAGGATAGCTGCACTTTCCTAGCTTGATCCCTTGTTCTCTCCAAGCTGGACTATTGTAATGCCTTGTACTTGGGGGCGAGCAAGCACGTTATTAACAAGATCCAAATACTCCAGAATAATGCCCACAGAGCCGCACAGGGCATACCAAGGAGAGAACATATTTCAGAGTTGAGAAGAGAGAATAAATGGTTATCTATAAAAGAAAGAATTCTGCTAAAAACTGTCTCAATTAAAACACAAATGTCTCAACAAAGCTGCACCACTTTACCTTTCTGAGAGAATTATCAGAAAAGCCTCAATACGCCCTACCAGGACTGCTAACTCCTCCTGCTTGGTAGTTCCCAGATTTAGACAAAAAAAGCCGGGGGGGGGGGCTTCCCTGTCATGGCGGCACAGCATTGGAACACCCTCCCTCCTCCATAGAGCGAACCAAACCTTCCAAATATTTAGGCACAACACCCTTAACTGGCTCAGAGCCAATGATCACTAATGACCCTCCCCTACCACACTGTCTGCACCTGCCTTATGTATATAACTACACATGTATATAACTACTGTAACCTCTTGTATATTTTGAATCCTCTGTATGTATATAATTATGCTTATATTTCTGCTCTTGTCTTTAAACTCTTGTATACCCTGCTGTAACCGGTTCAACTTATGACTAAAGTATACCTGTAACCTTTCGATGCTGCGCCCAGATATCTTCGGGTTTGGTGCGCCTTATAAATTAATAAACAAACAAACAAACAAATACAATAAATAAAATGTTGCTGAGGGCATCAGTAGCCTATTTAGTCTGACCATTTAACGACCTACTCTTCACACCACCGGCTCTACTCGGTCTCCACCTCTGTCTTAGCTCCCTCCTCTAGTTTTGTCCCACGCTTGCCTATGTAGGACCTTAAACCTGACGATTTACTACCTAGATCTTATGGCAACCTGCCTCACGTGGTCTGTCTGCTGAGGTCTGTAGAACATGCTGATGGGATTCTGACAGTTGCCGCCAAACCACCAGGCAGTGTAAATGACGATTGCGAGCTGGCGCTACTGTCAGTTTAAAGCAACCAAAGTGTGTCAAGTGGATGAACTCAAAATAGAATGACATTTGGTGAGAGATGCCACCTCTTATCATTACCTGCCACTCCCTTTCAGCATGTGCACGTTGGCACTCAATGGAAACTTTAGTTTTATTTGAATTCATTTGCCATATTTTAGTAACAAAATGTTTTACTTTTTCTAGACTATTGTAAGCGGTAAAAACCCAAGTTTTAAAGAAATGAGCTATACACATAACTTTAATGATCAAGTGCATAAATCATCAGATGAGGTGTCGAAAAAAATGTCATTATTTAATTGGAAACACATTCTTGTACACAGGCTGTGGTTCCACATAAAGAAACAAAAGTATTGTAT
Organism: Ambystoma mexicanum; assembly: GCF_040938575.1. Lineage (NCBI taxonomy): Eukaryota > Metazoa > Chordata > Amphibia > Caudata > Ambystomatidae > Ambystoma > Ambystoma mexicanum. Next base: position 570,956,701 of record NC_090936.1, read on the forward strand.
TTAAAATAAAATAGGCTCTCATAATGAGGTTGCCGGCCGGCTGCAGGTAGTACCAGTGCCCTACCGGCAACCTCAGTTTACTGTTTCCACCGTCTAATATCCTAATAATACCGGATATTATGGGCATTGGCGGAACGGTAAGTTCTCATTCCCTTAGAGTCCCAGAGGAATGGGAACACTGAAGCACCGGCACCATTAGAAACGGCGCCGGTGCTTCCGTGAATTATCTGCCGGTATGGGCCAGAACTACCAGCAGGCCAAGCCTGCCAGTAGTTCACTGCCGCTACCGGCAAACTCAGAGTATGCCGGTCTGGAAAAGGTGCCGGTAACCATTGTTACCAGCACTTTTTTCCGGACCGGCATGCTCATAATGAGGGCCATTGCGTTTGAAAACTAAACCAACGGATTTTGCAAGAAGCCAGAAATTTAAAAAAGCAAATTATTTTCATGATGGCAACTTTGCTTAGCAGGTTGAGCACTTGCTGCAGGGAACTGAGTGTAAGTTGCAGCTCAGAGGTGTGAATGCCCACTGAGCTGACTCATTCATTTCATCCTCCTAGATTAAATACTGAGTGCCTTAAATTGGGTCATAAGCAGATATAATAAGAAAGTGCTTTTGTGGGCCACTCTATAAGTGTATAATCAGAAGGGGAAAATGTGAGCGCCAAAGGGAATCAGGGAAGTAATAGCACAGAAAGGATGTTCACCGGGGTATATATTTTATCAAAAAGAAATTATTTAGATACAGATCTTTATTTGGATTTGCATTTTTACCTAGTTCGGATCACACCAAAATCCGATTGTGAAAAGGGGTAATTTATTATATAATTTCTTCTAAAACAGAGTAATTAATTTCAGCTGGGCTAACTACACTATCACCATAGACACAGTGGATATTGCAAATGAATACACAGAAAATAATATACACCACCACAATGTATTTAAAGGCAATCCAACAGGTTATGCACTATGATGCATTTAAAACTGAATAAATATTTACCACTGATATGTATGTGAAGCACAAATAGATAAGTGTATGTGAGAAAAAGAACAGTTTTATAATCTCAGCGTGATTTAACGAGGGTGATGGACTCATATAAAGCTGTGCTGATATCGGCAATAATGAGGCAACTTGTCTGTATCCTCATGACTTAAGAAAAAAATGTTGACATTAACTAGAAATAGTAAGGAATCAAAAACATAATATATATATATATATATATATATATATATATATATATATATATATATATATATATATATATATGAAGTTGATAAGTATTTTAATCATTTAATGTCATTTATCTTTATTTCGACTAATGTTATAAAAGCAAACATGAAAATATAACGTTGTGTTAAAAAAATCTTAATCATGTTATAGAAAACTGCAATTTTTCTCCAAAATATTACTTTTCAAGTGATGACACAGGTTTTTCCATCAAGCGAGCTTCTTCAGGGCATTTTATAAAATAAGCATTGGTATGTTATTTTATAGCATTAAACAAAATATGTCATTAAGTGGTGCTAAACGTGTCTGCAATTTAAGCAGTCAATGCACAGCTCATTTTAAGACAGATCCAGTATTTCCAATCTTTGATTGATTACAAAGATGCATTCATATGATTTATGCGTTCAGTTTGGTGGAAATGTCTCTGTGTGCGAGAATCAGGAATGTGTGTAAATTGATAAGCTTATACTTTTGGTTAGATCGACTATAATTTCAGCTTCTATAGCCAATTATTTGTGTGGCCTAGGTTTCATATGGAATAAAGGTATTTGGGCCACATAGGTGATTGATTTCTTCGGTCTTGATGGTAGAGTTCTGGAAGAAATTAATGTAATATATTTGTTAAAGCAGGGTCCCAGATGACTTATTATTGTTTAGGATCTACGAGTGAGTACTGAAAAGATCTATTCTACAGAAAGGGTCTTGTAGTAAGAAGATAAGGGCCCCCACCGTATTTCCATAGATATTTCTGTAAGCAACAAACATACAATTCATGTGACCCCTACCAATGTAGCTTATTAAAGGATTATGTATATATCAGCCATCAGCAGGTGTGCAGTCTTCATAACGAACATTTTATTTAGAATGCACATGTAACGAAAATGTTATAAAGAAAAACATTACGAAAATATATGTAGGGTAAAGGGTTAAATCTTGTGGGGAAATGGTTGGGGTGGGTTTTTAGGGGTGGGAATCGGGGGATCCCCCCAAAGAAAGAAAAAAAGTAGTTAAGTTTTATCCTTATAAAATGTTCGTTATATGTGCATTTGTTATACAATTATTCGTTATAAAGATATGTAACCCCATCAGCATTTCCGCCTTGGTAGGCAGTGTCCCAGCCCGCTGGCACTGCCATATCGAGTTATTGGAGCCTGGCAGCCAGTGAGCTACTTCTTTTGATTATTTCCCAAAATCTCTGAAGCATACCGATGAAAGTGTTCAGTGCCCCTCATATGGATGATCTGTGTGGCATTGGATAGAATTATTGGTTCTATGTGTTTTTGCTGAGTTTTTTTTATCGCGGTAGATTTCATCGAATTATTTTCTTTTGAACAGTTGATTTTGCTACAAATAAATATGGGGTAGTCCCCTCGCGAATCACCATCAAGCCCCCTTAGTTCCCCTAAATTCAATATTAGCTCAAACCCACCCCCACAAATATTTTCTGCTAAATAAGTTTAAAAAACGTAATGAAATTGCTGTGACGAAACCTGCTGCGGCAAAACCTCCCATTCCCAAATTATTTATCATTAGTTAGATGTACAGTAAAGTTGTCCTGCGGATCAAAGTTTTCAGCATGGTGGCTTAGCGCTTCCATGTGTTTTTACTGAACATTGTATCACTGTCTTTTTCCCGCACAATTTTACAGCTTTTTTCTCACACATCGCAACCCCCTACAAGTCCCCATCTAATATGGTCTCACTCACACCCACCATCTACATTTTGTGGCAAAAAAGTAGTACAAAACGTGCAATGGAAAAAATCATCAGTGGACATTGTTTGGTAAAAACACTAAATACTATTTTGGTAACTTCATGGTGTTAGTGTGGGTGCCATTTTGAAATGTAGTTGATATAGGGTAGATAATGAGCAGCTAAGCATTCACTACAGGAACTGATTACAGAAAACAGTCCTCGCCAACTAGAGCGAGACCAGCCGGTGGTGTTTGCTTAATCCTGCAAGTCAGAAAGAACTAGGCTGGCAAATATTCTTGTAAAAGACCTGAAAACATATCTGAATACACAGTGCCCTCAGTAAACACATTCTAGAATGCCCGACTCCTTAGAATCATATTTGAACACATTGAAGATTGGATGCAAGTCAAAATGCACTTTCAGCCCACCACAAACTCACAAACATTTCACAAAAATGCAATGCATTCTTTTGGGGGCGCTTCTTTTGAAAGCCAGAAACAGGCAGGCTAGGCTAATTCATGTCCTAAGCCTCTCCGGTTACTTGTAGGATGTGTGGTGCCCCCTGACTCTTCAACATTTACGTAGAACGACCGGCGGACCTTTTTTCTCCTCCTTCCAAATGTGGAGATGAAACTCTGCTCACATTCAAGCACAATGAATATAGTACCAACTCAGATAATATGTGTACATGCATCGAAGGCTAAATGATTGAAGAATAATTCTGTCTTAACACCTTTGAATGGTAAATCCTTTCCTTGGGCACTGATATTCCTGATAACCTCCTGCTTTTCTGTTCTGAGGTTATGGGCCTGCTCCAAAAGTATTCGCGCATGCAAAGAATTTGGGGATCATCTCTGAAGATAGTCTCCCTTTCAGCAGGCAAATACAGACCCTCCCAGAAAATCCCATTACCATCCACATCTCATAAAACATAGGTACGACGTCCTTTTGTAGTGGGATCTTTTTTCGCTGGCTTTTTTACCGCAAGATTTTTACAAAAAAACCCATTGAAATTTTTAGGGGGGGGAGTTAGAAAATGATATATATGGGGTGTGTATGTTCAGGGAATACATACAAAATTAAAGGGATTGGGGGATTGGAGGAACCCCCCAAAAATGAAATAAAACAAAAATTTGATGGGTTGTTTCGTTAAAAAATCCGCTGTAAGAAAACCCGCGAAAAAACATTGCACGATGAAATGACATGGAAACAAAACATATACTTTCTGCCTAAACATGTGCCACAGCTCTAAGGTCTCAGGAGCCGCGGTCCTAGCTCACTTAGACCATTGTAACATCCTCACTTGGGCTTCCCCAAAACAAAGATGCCTTTCATCCAACTGAAGATATTTTTACCCAGCCAGACACCTGAAATTCCCTGGTTCTATTAAAACCCCTTCCACATCCCTCAGGGAGAGAAATCTGGGGGAAAGATCCCTGGCACATGCTGCTGGTGCTACCTCGAGGGATGACCTCCCCATTTCCTTGCAGAGCAAGAACAACACCCAAGGTTCAGAAACCTCCTGAAGACCATACTCCGTAAACAAGCCTTTGACAGCTAATATGAACGGTTGGTTTTCATTCCCTTGACTTCCCCCTGAGAAGTGGATGGCTTGTGTGTGCCTCTGAATTGTGTGTGCCACATCCTTGCCTTGCACTATAAACATCCGGCAGTCAGTGAAATTGGCTGATCTTACCCGTCCCTAATCAGCAGTGACTCTCTTGCAATCACCTTTAATCTCCACATTGCTGCCTCCTACTAGCCCTTGCTGATGGCTTCTAATCCACCGGTGGCAGTCACTGAATGACTTCATCTATGGAAATGGCGTACTTCACTCCAATGCCCATATCACCCGCCTCTCCTGTTCTTGAGGTTCTTTCTGGTCCCTGCTTCACGGACAATTATGCCATCCTCCATCAGCCCTGGCAGGTTTCCAGATGCCCCCCAGTACCTCATGAAGATGACTCACTTGCATCTTCCGGTCACTCCTGGTCATTAGAACTCTCGAACATTGCCTCGCTTTTTTGTACCTCCCCACGTCACCCAGCCTCACACGTACTGGATCTGGAGCGCCATGAAGCCCCTTACAAATCAACAAAAGATAAATAAATCCTAATTTTTGGTCTAATCATCGTCATTGCCTCTGTTTACGCATGTTTCCTGAATCAAATGGGGGATACCTTTTATTCAGGAGAAATACAAGCTTCCACAAATCTGACCATTTAACAACCTACTCTTCACACCGCCGGCTCTACTCGGTCTCCACCTCTGTCATTGCACGCTCCTCTAGTTTTGTCCCAGGCTTGCCTATTTAGGACCTTAAACCTGATGGAATACTACCTAGATCTTATGGCAACCTGCCTCACGTGGTCTGTCTGCTGAGGTCTGTAGAACATGCTGATGGGATTCTGACAGTTGCCGCCAAACCACCAGGCAGTGTAAATGACGATTGCGAGCTGACGCTACTGTCAGTTTAAAGCAACCAAAGTGTGTCAAGTGGATGAACTCAAAATAGAATGACATTTGGTGAGAGATGCCACCTCTTATCATTACCTGCCACTCCCTTTCAGCATGTGCACGTTGGCACTCAATGGAAACTTTAATTTTATTTGTCTTAGCCATGATTTTGTAACATTTTTTACTTTTTCTAGACTATTTTTAAGTGCCAAAACCAATTTTTTAAACTATACATATTATTTGAATGATCAAGTGTATAAGTCATCAGCTGATATTTCTCAAAAATTGTAACTCTAAATATGTCATCATTTAATTGGAAACACATCTTGCACACAGGCTCTGGCTCCACATAACGAAACAAAAGTATTGTATTTAAAATAAAAAAAAACACATTGCGTTTGAAAACCAAACCAAGGGATTTTAGGAAAATTGGGCCACATTAAAGGTTTGGTGGTAGGGTACGACGTCCTTTGATCGTGGGATGAAATTTCGCAGGGTTTTTTGCAGCGGTTTTTATAACGAAAAAACTCATCAAAATTAGGGAGGGACAAAAAATATAAATATATGGGGTGTGGGTGTTCGGGAATAGATACAAAAATTAAAGGGGATGGGGGCTTAGGAGGGGAACCCCTCGAAAAAACATTCAATTCGTTTTTTGTTATAATATCCTTTTTTGTTATAATATCCGCGGGGAAAAAACCCCACGAAATGTCATCCCGTGATGAAATGACATGGATCCGGTGGTAGCTGGGCGGTAAATCTTGTCCGGATAACACCAAACTATTTTACCATTACTACCACTTGGTCCGGCGGTATTACTGCCGGATTACAAGTGACAGTGTAAAATCCTCATTTATTTTGAGTCCATTGAACTCAATGTGGCATTTTCAGCGGATTTACAGCAGCAGCAGCAATTCCACTGGAAATGGGCAGAAGGTCTGCAGATTTACCCCCGACCTCATATCAGGAGGTGAATCCTCCAACATTCCGCCCACCTCATAGTTGGGCGGTGCGGTATTGTAGCAGTATTGGGTAATACTGGCGCATTTAACCTGCACCGCCCTACTTGAAATGAGGCCCATTGTAAGTAGCCAGTATTATTAAAAAAACAAATTCTTTTCTCGATGGTAAAGGTTTTCCTGCAGGGAACTGCGTGTAAGTTGCAGCTCAGAGGTGTGGATGCCCACTGAGCTGACTCAATCATTTCATCCTCCTGAATTAAATATACTGAGTGCCATTAAGTTGGGTAATAAGCACATATAATAGGAAAGTGCAAAGAGACTTTGGTGCACTCTATTGAACGTCAAAGGGAAACAGGCAAGTAATATCACACAAAGGATGCTCACTGGGGAATATATTTTATCAAAAAGACATTTCTTAGATACAGACCATTATTTGGATTTGCATTTTTACATAGTCCAGATCACACCAAAATCCAATTGTGAAAAAGGGAGTAATTTATTACATAATTTCTTCTAAAACATAGTAATTAATTTAATATTGGCTAACTACACTATCCAGACGAAACCGTGAGTTTCCACACGGTAACCCCATATGCACTCCTCACGGGATGATATCCCTTAGGTAATTAAAGCAATTCACTATGTCATATGTAATTAACAAAGCTATAAGCATAGGTTTTTATGTTTTAATACAACAAGAATAGCGATTTTCCAAAACACAACAAAATTCACCAAATGTTTTCAAATCAATACATAAATAACTAGTGTTTACATCATTCACACTAGCGTTTTTATGAACTCATTGAAGTCTCTAAAACAGATTCCAAATAGCACCATTAGATTCAATCATTTGCCAACGCGTTTCGGATTATCACAGAATCCATCCTCAGGGCTAAGGTAACTATTTGTTCCCATTCTTCATAATGTTTCACAATTCAGATCTCTAGAAAGTAACAGAAAGATATAATCACTAATAATTCACATACTAGACCTTAATTCAATCACTAGCAATAAAGGCTAGAACACTAACCTTGTAATCCATCAACAATAGGTGTTGTCAATTCGTAGGACCAAACTTTACGGGACCTCAGTACACGACTGGGACCAGTAACAGATAAGTGTGGAACTCTGAGTATTCCAGTATCCTACGGGGAGGGAGAAAGTATGTATATATTAGATAGGGAGAACCTAACTTCATGCATAGTGAGTACCTCACTACAAACTCAAAGCGACTCCTAGCACAACATATAGACACCTTAAAATGAGGTACAGGATTTAATTAAATCAAACCTACAAAGGGGCATCTAACCAACTAGGTCTCATCCCCCGAGTGAACAGTCAAGACTGTACAACACAGAGGGGCATATACATTTTTACATTGAGCGGCCAGGTACCACCTAACCTGGGTATGAAGACGTGCAGCTGTGTAGCGTAATGATATTTAGCTCGATTTCAAACCGGTATCCACCGGCGTTCCAAAAACGTAACGGGCGTTTCGAGACGCTCGAATCTGTGTGTGAGTATAGACACATCCAACAATGACAACACTATGGACGAAAACGTCCGTGTGTGCACTCACCTCGTAGCGAGTGCGGTGTATACCGAGAAGACCAGCCGTCCAGCGCATTCGCAGGGGGCTGTCTGTGACTGTTGTTTGTAGGTTTCCACGGCGACGCACGCATGCGCAGCAGTGTGACTGGCCACCATCTTAGAGTGGGCATATCCCCAGCCGTATATAACAGAGTGTGTGCACCATCCGAATTCTAAATATTCAGGGCGATGCGATTGATCAAAAAGGCATCAGATAACGTTGATACCGGGTTAGTGCCACTTCTTAAAGTAAAACTATTGGGGCTGGAAGGAACCCTTAACCAGCACTTAGCGTATGTAATCGGACGGCACTTAAGAGTGGGCAACAAGGAAGGACGCAGAAATAAATCTGCTGGGGTCCTCGTGGCCACAAAGTTAAGCAAGCCGGGCAAAAGCCTGGAGTCTATGTTAGGCAAAAGTGCCTATCAGGTTAATAAGGTGGGCATGGGGAAATGCAGAACAGGATCTGCCAAAGACCCCATGTCCGCCGGGTTCTAGGGAAAACCCCTGGTAACAAGGTTAATCTAGTCAAACGGCACTTAAGGGTGGGCAACAAGGAAGGGTGCAGAGTAAAGTCTGTTCGTGTCCTTGTGGCCACCAAATAGAGCTGTGCTTAGGCCGGGAGTATATGTTGGGCAAAATGCCAGATAAGATGGACATGTGGGCATAGGGAGATGCTAAGCAATCTGAATGCCAAGGCTTGTAAAGGTCAAGTCCAAGTGAGTCATAACGACCCGAGAAAAGAAAGTAGAGGAGATCCCTATTAAGGGGTAGAGTCCAGATACACTGCCGGTTCGGGAGCACCAAAAATGGCGCTACCCCGCCGTTCACACTGGAGAAGTTGGAGATCTGCATATCACTTACTCAGAGTCGATCAAATCCCCACAATTATCTCAATGTTCTGACATTTTCATAGACAATTAGATAAGGTATCACATAGGCAGAAGACAATTCTGTCCGTAGTCTACCCCACTTGTGTCCCACAATAATCTCAATGTTCTGACATTTTCATAGACAACCAGATAAGGTATTACATAGGCAAAAGACATATTAGCATGTCAAATATTTACGTGCCAGTGCCTCCCACCCCCCATTGTTTTGTCAGTCTAACTACACTATCACCATAGACACAGTGGAAATTGCAATTGAACACACAGAAAAAATGTACACCACCACAATGTATTTAAAGGCAAGTTTACAGGTTATGCACTATGATGCATTTAAAACTGGATAAACATTTACCGGTGATATTCATGTGAAGCACACATAAATAGGTGGATCTGAGAAAACAGTTTTATAATCTCAGCATGATTTAACAAGGGTAATGGACAAAGCTGTGCTGATAGCGGCAATAATTACGCAATTTGTACGTATCCTGGTGACTTAAGATAAAAATGTTGAAATTAACTAGAAATAGTAAGGAATCGAAAATATATATATATGAAGTTGATAAGCATTTTAATTATTTAATTTCATTTAGCTTTATTTTGACTAATGGCATAAAAGTACCCCGTTTTGATTATCTAGGGGTGCACTTCGAGGAGTCTGTAGGCTGCAGAGCACAGTTGGTAAAATCTGTTATTACACTGGAGAAGTATAGTGGTGGCATTTTGTCTTTCTTTTGCAAACATGGTAGTGGGGCAATCTCCCCGGCACTGGTCCTGTACCAAAAGCAAGCCCTGGCGGCCTCAATGTATGGTGCTGAATTGTGGGGTTGTTCAAATACTGGTAGGTTGAGTATTTGCCAAAATCATTTTTTTTAAAACTGTTGATATTGCCTGCGGGTGCCCCCTCCTCTTTGCTTTTTTAGAACTGGGCTCTGTTCCATTAGCATCCCAAATAAATCTTAAACCCGTTCTATACTGGCTTAGAGTCTGGAATACCAAGGGGCTTGAAAAGCACAGTGAAGTGTTATCCCACATCGCGAGCTTAAATGGAGGCACGAGCTTAAAATGGTTTAAACATATGAATTCAGTCCTTTCCTATTTAGACAGGACTGACCTTTGGAATAACTTGCAGGGTTTTTTGCCACAGGATCCAAAGCGCATGAAATCATGTATGATCTTGAGAGCCTGTGATTAATTCATCAACGAAGCAACAAATCTAAAATTGGGCCAGGAATACCTAGAATAGAGAATGGAGCAGGGATTTAAAACGTATTCAGATGTAATCTCCCCGCCCTTCGAGTGATCTTTGTATTTGCGCTTTAGAACCGCCATACTGCCAGTAGTGTCCTTTACCTCATCAGGGAGTAATGAATAAACTGCAAACTGTCCATTATGTGGATCCTTTAAAGAAACCTTACCACATTTTATGCTAGTTTGTGGGAAAACTTCCCGCTTGAGGAGGTTGTATCTGAGTCCATTACCAAAGACCTCTGGTATTCGTCATGTAGCACCTGCTTTGTTGTTTTTAAGCCAGTGCTTGTTTTAAAATGTTATTTTGGAAAACGCTCTTTATATATCTCTAGAGCATGGTTTCAGAGCAACAAAGCCTTGAAACAAGGATATATTAAAACTGGGGCCAGTGGGTAATTGGGAGATGATGTGCTTTTAAAAATGTTTAGATCCTGTTATTGTATTGTGTATGGTTCGCTGCAGAATCTTTCTTGACCTTGTATTTGTATGTTTATATGAACCCTTTTTTCCTTTTTCTCTTTTAACCAATGATGTATGTTTTTGATCTGTTTTATCAACATACATTTTGTATATGTTGTCAAGCTTGAAGGTAAATACTGAATAAAAGCAAGATGGAACAATACAAGTCTCGGGAGGATAGCTCAGGGGCAACGTGCTCGTCTTCGAAGCAAAATGATGCGGAGCAACACAGGTTCGATCCCTGTGTCTGCGCTTAGAAACCTCTGGGTATTAAGCGCGTTATAAATAACCCATTACAAAAAATAACATGACCCATTACAATCACACTGTGACAGCACTATGACATTCTAAAAATCCACCATATGACATTACTGGGAGGAGCTGCAAGTAAAGGTTGGCACACCACTATTGGGAGAAGATAGCCCACACGCTGACATCATCATGGATAGATTCAGGTCTCTGACATCATTACATGGTTCTGAAAATCCAGAATGTGAATATTTCCATGGAGAGCTGTAAGCGCAGACTGTGACATCACTGCTGGTGTCTGTATCAGTATGGTTATCTGAAGGCTGATAGTTCACTTTCTAAAATCACTATGGATGTACACAGTGCAGAAAATCCAGAATATGAAATTACAGTGTTGCTGATAGTACAGCCTGAGGCAGCCCTAGCTGCACACATGTTATTATGGGAGCTAAGCGATAAGACTATAACATCGCTTTTGGGAGCACAACGTCTAAACTATGAAATCACTTTCAGGAGTCCAGAATCCAGACTATAACAACAATTTGCAGTCCTGGTAGCCCAGACAGATGTTGCCATTAGGAGTTTTGTAATCCGAAATGTTTCATCCCTATGAAGAGCCAAAGGTCCAGACTCTGGCAGCGCTGTTGGCATCCGACCGACATTTCTAGCTTTAGGTAAAACTACAAGTTGTGCACAATATTTAAAATGAAAACAACAGAAGTAAAGGATTTTTTCAAAACCGTAAAATAGAAAATCTCAGAATTAGGGATCAACCGCGGTATAAAAAAAATTGATCGCCTACGTAATCCATGGTGAAACTATACACCGTCATCGCTGACTGGAGTAAGTAGAAGAAATATCGTTTTTCGTGGGTCTTTGCTTGCAGAAGGACGACAATTATTCTGCATGCAAACTTTGAAACAATGTGTTGCGACGGATGACACATTTTGTAGAGTTTCCAGCGTTGCAACCCTCCACATCAGTCATAGACTAAGAACAAAACTCTTCGTTGTGGGGCTGCAAATGGTACAACATCTATTTTAACAATATTTCCCCACTTAGTTAGAACTAAGTTCTTCACTTCAGCTCAGTGGGCCACCTTTGTTTCCTCAGGGACTGATAGTTATTATGTTATAAAAAGCTCCCAACGCCATTTTGCGTCACTATGAAATATTAAAGCCCTATGGCATTAGAAACAGCGGATACTTCCTCCCCATTTCTTCATCCCAGAATGCCCTGCTGCTTTCCTAGATATTTGGCATTTTTGTTATCAACAGCAGCATATGCTCATATTTCTAACTACAGCTACCTCTTCTCCTTGCTTGACTGATTCAACTCATGTATCCCTTCAAGATATCATGTGTGCTGACGGCTCCATTTCTTTTTCTCCCCTCTCCCTTCTGATCACCGGCCCCACAAAAACATCTTTTCCTCGCCTCTCCCTCCTGATCACCGGCCCTCCAAAACCTCTTTTCCTCACCTCTCCCTCCTGATCACCGATCCTACAAAAACCTCTTTTCGTCGCCTCTCCCTTCTGATCACCGATCCTACAAAAACCTCTTTTCCTCGCCTCTCCCTCCTGATCACCGATCCTACAAACACATCTTTTCCTCGCCTCTCCCTCCTGATCACCGGCCCTACAAAAAAATCATTTCCTCTCCTCTCCCTCCTGATCACCGGCCCTACAAAAACATCTTTTCCTCGCCTCTCCCTCCTGATCACCAGCCCTACAAACACATCTTTTCCTCGCCTCTCCCTCCTGATCAGCGATCATACAAAAACCTCTTTTCCTCGCCTCTCCCTCCTGATCACCAGCCCTACAAACACATCTTTTCCTCGCCTCTCCCTCCTGATCAGCGATCATACAAAAACCTCTTTTCCTCGCCTCTCCCTCCTGATCACCGGCCCTACAAAAAAATCTTTTCCTCGCCTCTCCCTCCTGATCAGCGATCATACAAAAACCTCTTTTCCTCGCCTCTCCCTCCTGATCACCAGCCCTACAAACACATCTTTTCCTCGCCTCTCCCTCCTGATCAGCGATCATACAAAAACCTCTTTTCCTCGCCTCTCCCTCCTGATCACCAGCCCTACAAACACATCTTTTCCTCGCCTCTCCCTCCTGATCAGCGATCATACAAAAACCTCTTTTCCTCGCCTCTCCCTCCTGATCACCAGCCCTACAAACACATCTTTTCCTCGCCTCTCCATCCTGATCAGCGATCATACAAAAACCTCTTTTCCTCGCCTCTCCCTCCTGATCACCGGCCCTACAAAAAAATCTTTTCCTCGCCTCTCCCTCCTGATCACCGGTCCTACAAAAACATCTTTTCCTCACCTCTCCCTCCTGATCACCGGTCCTACAAAAACATCTTTTCTTCACCTCTCCCTCCCGATCACCGGCCCTACAAAAAAATCTTTTCCTCGCCTCTCCCTCCTGATCACCGGTCCTACAAAAACCTCTTTTCCTCGCCTCTCCCTCCTGATCACCGGCCCTACAAAAACCTCTTTTCCTCGCCTCTCCCTCGTGATCACCGGTCCTACAAACACATCTTTTCCTCACCTCTCCCTCCTGATCACCGGCCCAAAACAATCATATGCTTCTAGAGCACTCCAAATAAAGAATTCTATCATTTTACTGTAATATATTTTTCTCATGAATTGTTTCAGACATGGCAAGTTTCTCTGGATAAAGTCCCAGGATAACTCACTGCTTGCTATGCTCTACAACAAGGGATTTACAAGTACAATTGTCTCACAGGTTTGTGTAACTTTTCAAACTCTCGACTAAAATGTCCAAATCAGATCATTGGAAGATGAGAGGAAGAACTCATCAGCATCTCCATCGCATCCTCTAGTGCCTCAGGACTAACTCCCCATAAATGGCCTGGGGTTGAGAAAGTACCACGACAACATTTTTATTCACTTTGGAGAGATTGCTATGCCCTGATGATATTGACATGTTCTTTACATGTCGAGTACTTGACAGATACTGGATAGAGATACTAACTCACAGGTCTAGTATCTTCCAGGTTTTCTTAGACTTCAACACCAGACTACTAGTGACCAGAGATAATGTTACAACAAAGACATTCTCATATGTGACACAAGCTATCCTTTCAGTCCTTACGAATAGAGCACAATTCTTAGTAACCCTTGGCCAGATCAAAACTCCCCTGAAATCTCTGAGTGGAAAGTGAAAAGTACGTCCATAGCTTGATCTGCGCGAAATCGATATATTCTGCATACTGATAGCCTCGTCGAATGGCCAGTTCCAGACTAAACTAGTACAGAATCTTAAATACACCCACATTTTGACCACTCTTTCTTTATTCAGACCTTTCAATTTATAATATAATAAAAATTTGAGAAAGTGATACTCTGGATGGGCTCCACCGGGGACGCATATGGCTGCAAAGCTCCCAGAGGAAATCACCAGTAGTTCAAATGTGACTTGGTTGGCACAAGAAAATACCTTCCCCTTTTTTTCTAATCTGTGTTAATGATTCTTTAATAATATGAGAAAGGTAGGCATGCATAAATGAGCAACGTTTGAGATGGGGCGACAGATTCAAGATTCAAGTCAATGTCAAGCTAACCAGTCTGGTATTTTTATCCATACAAAGGCCCTCATTACAACACTGGCGCTAAACCATGGCGCTATTAGCACCATGGTTGCTGCCGGTATTGTAACGGGTCCGCCATGGTGAAATGGGGAAGTACCACCCCATTCCAAGCTTGGCGGGGCGATACTTCCCCATTTCACCAATGCCCTTCCCCATTCCCATTTTTGCCCCATAGGGCATAATGGGAATGGGGAAGGCGGTAATTACGGTACCGCAAATTGCGGTACCGTAATTAGCACCAAGGTCCTTTTGCAGGTCCATTCCTTAACGGCTGGTAAAACCACCAGCCGTTAAGGTGGGAACCCGCAAAGGGACCTCGTAATCAGGTGCTAAGGGATTACCGGTACCGGTACCCTTACCGGTACCGGTAATCCCTTAGCGCCAGGGTCGTAATGAGGCCCAAAGACTGAAGTATGTGTGGATTTGCATGAGGGGCAGGCTGGCATGACAGTGCTTGGAGTTCCCCACATTGGACAAACATATGGGGACAGATAAAGACCCTGGTCGACGCGGCAGAGAATTGATTTTTTTAGCAATGTAAATGGTTGCTCGCTTCTAAGGTACCTTTCAATTTTGAGTCTTCCTTGCTCATTTGATGAAAAGACGAGTGCACCCATTGCACGGTACAATTGTGCTCTACACGAATCAAGTTGAGCACCGAGGAAGCTGGCTGCACCCTTATAACACACATTTCATTGCATTTGTACACATTTCAAATGATGCAGTGTTGCATAAGTGGATATATTTTGATTTATAGAGAATTTGCATTGAGGTCATTTTATAAGAAATGTAAAAAGCTTGCACGGCACTGCCAACGTTCGCACTTAAGATACTTGCATGCACTTTTGCAGGTGCACACAGCGGAATGGGCAAGGAAAGAGTAAAAGCAACGTGCACTAGCACGTCTCATGGAAAAGTAAACACTGTCTGCAAATACGCTTTGCAGGTCGATTTCACTCGTTGATTCCAATGGAATCCGCATGGACTTGACTAGGTGCAAAACTGAGGCGGTTTCAAAGGAATTCATTTGTTGTGCACCTGCATGAAAATCTCAAGCACATACATCGAAACGCACGGACGAGACAGGGGAGGACAGCACGGCAGAGATCTTACCTCCGCTCTGTGCCCCTCATCCATCTGAACACTACTGCGAAAAGCTGGAAGTAGAGGCATAAAAGCACTCCGCCTCACTTTTACACTTCTATCTCCCTCTGCGCCCCGTTTAAAATGTGGTTCAAGATGTGCCGCTGATTGGCAGCGTTGCGTTGCTTAAATGCATTTGTGTGATGGGAGAAACCACGGGCATGCACATTTATTTATTTTTGCGTTTATTTACAGCGTACATAACCCACAGCTATCTAGGCGCTCGTTCCATTGTGGAAGGGCAGGTTATTTATAAAGCGCTCGTTTTTTTTTTTTTTTTTCAAGTGCGGGTCCAGGATTTGAACCTGTGTTTGCCCAGCGTGGTCTTGCTTCCAAGACACGCGCGTTGCCACAGAGCTATCCTCCCGTCCCTGTATTGAAAAATGCATTGAAAAACATTGGTAGATGGCTATGAAGTAAAATATCTTAAGCACTTTTCATAAGCAACCTCTTTTATGGTATTGTTAATGTTACAAGATGACACTATATCACTGAGGACACCCTATTCCAGTCCTGGTCTTCGCATTTGCCTTAGTTTTACTTAAGTCCGTTGCTTTCCATTGATGGACGCAAAACTACTACTCCCAGAATGCAATTCATGAGGAAATGAAAGCCCTGGGCTAGGGTACGGTATTTGGCAAATGCCATATAGTCATCTGGATAAAAAATGTTGATGAATGCCGTTAAGCGGTGGTTGTGGTTGATTGGTGCATTTTATGGGATAAACCAATGCGAGGGAAGGCCCTCTGTGTGGCCGGAGCAAATAAGAGACTATAAGTGCACTATGAGGCATGGGCCACTTCATAAAACCCAACCAGTGCGCAAGAAACTACTAAACCATGAATTGTAAATGGCATGAATATGGCCTGTTGCTGCTCCGGGCTCTTGTCATTGACTCCTTGGGCATGATTTAAAAATCGTTTTCCCATTGCGGTTTCTGCTTCAAGAACGCTTTTGAAAATCAGGCTTATTGTCTCCTAAACTGTGTGCTATTCCCCTATGAATGTCAATGTACACGGACTATACCTTATCGCAGAAAAAAAGCACAAGGGTTCCTGCAACAATGATTTAACTGAGTGAATATGTATACAGCCTAAAACGATCATATAATTCTGCAAACAACTACATTTTCTGGCTTTGGGGAACCTTATAAGTTGCACAATACAAACACGTGGTTGGTTATGCATTTTAAATATCTGAAATGGATCTTTTCAATGTAATCTGAAGTGACGTCTGCATAGCCAGACTCAGCAAACCCTGGCTCCACAATTCCATCCACCAATGAATACCTTGGTTTAAATCAGGAGCCCTGGGTATTATTGGATACATTGTGACTATCCAGTTTCATTGCATGGGAACCAGTTTGTGGTACTACAGGGATATGTTTAAGAAAGTGGGCAGAGATAGATAGTTATAGTATCATATCATTCTGTTGGATATACGGCATTCTGATACATGCAGCCCATGGGCGACTAGACAGACCCAACGGGTACTGACAGGGTCATGAAATGTTGATGTCTTACCTACTGGCACAATCTATTATCAGCCAGAAACCACACCCTAGACTTTCATCACAAAGTATCTCATAGTTCCAAGCCTGGTGGTTCTTCCTTGGGGGAGAAATGTGTCAAGGTGTGCTCAACCTAAAAATGGGGTGAAGATGTGAGGGGAGCACGGGCAAAAATCAATTACAGGAATTAACTAAAGGGAATACCTTACGGAGGAATAAGACGATCATTGTTTGTTGACTTAAAATCACTGTTTAGGGGGACAAATACAGGTACATAAACCTTTTAAAGTAATGGCCTACCTACAATCTATGGGGATGTGCTTTTGATTCGTACACTAAGACATTGTATTTATTTATTTATTTATTTTGCTATTTATATAGCGCTCACAGCCCGAAGGCATCTAGGCGCATTTATTGACAAATAACCCGCAGAGCGAGTTGGATAGGTTACATAGGTTGGTTAATTGTACTTGGCGAGGTGGTAAGCTTGACTGCAATGCAGTGCAGTGTTATGCAAAGGATAGTATGATTAGACATGGGTATGGACAGAATGATGGGGTTGAGCACGTGGGAAGGTGGAAATAGGTGGAGCTGTTCTGTGAGCAATTGGAGAATGTATCGTTTTAATGCCATTCCTCAATTTAGATAAATGGATTATTATGAAGTTGTCGGTGGTTTACTGCTTTGTGTGTACTTTCTCCAAAATATGGGAATGCGTATAATACTACAGAATTCACTGTGTGTCCTTTTAAAATGTATTTATTTCGATTACTTCATTAGGAATGGTGCCGTGCGGAGCTCCTCGGCTGAGTGCCACTTCGAAGCGCCAGGTTTGAAAGTGGTATTTGCGTAAAATATTGTTGAAGAACAGTAGAAATACAATCACGTGGGAGGTGTGTCCCAAGTGCCTGAGGCTGGCTTGAGCGGTTACTTTTTTTGACAGTCTCCTGGAGTGCTGGGGGGGGGGGCGTCCTGCCCTCGTGCCCGAGTTCTGAGCATTCCAGGGTGTATAAATCACGAGTATTTCCTGAATCATGTCATGGCAGTGGTCAACGCTTTGCATGTTTGCGCAGATGCGTGTTTGTGAATAAATAGAAGTGAGCTCATGTGTCTGCATTGCAGTGGATTATTGTGGGGGGAGGGACGTTGTATACTGTAACAGGGTCCTGGCCAGAATGGCTTGGGGACAAAGACAAATGTACAAAAGTGATTATTATTCATAATGGGAACTTGATGCATTTTCCTTCCCCTGTTTTTGGTGCTAGAGTAGGAGTGGTTGTTTTTTTTTTATTTTATTTATTTGTATTTATAAAGTGCTTTCACCAAACCACTGGACAATTGAGTTAAAAAAAACAGAACACAATGATGAACAGCAGAAGGCAATAAACATGCAGGTAAAAATCAATAATGGCAAGTCAGTAATAAATAGGTTTCCAAAGGGGGGGCACAAGACGTGCGAGTAGGTGTAGATGCACCGACGCGACAAGCAGGTCCGGATTGAGGACCCTAAAAGCTTGCCCCTTTAAAAGGGGAAAACCACCAACAAACTGTGACATCGAACACAATATACTAGCAACAATCAGAAGCCTGCTTAACACGGCATTACTGAAAATTAGAACTTATACACAAGAAACAACAGATAAACAGTTAAGGTGAACCTCACTGAATAGGAAATGTCACAAACTAGAACACATTACACACAGCCATATCAAGAGTCCTGATGAAGGGCTAAGCTTGAAACACGTGTAGGCTTGTGTGAATTGTCTGAATAGGATGCATACAGACTTATCCATTGAACACATTTAAAGAATTCTGTAAAACAAACATTAAATGAATGCTCAGTTAATCTAAACTGACGAATTGTGATTTATTACATTTTGACCTAATGTACCAATCTCATTAAAACTTTAAGGAAGGCGCAAATATTACCCAAGGAACATTTAGTTTGGGTATAGAATGTACTGACAGAGGCAGAACATTCAATAATTTAGGAGCAAGAAGGGAACATGGATGGGGCTGGAGAGAAGGAGGATGGGGAATAGCAAGAAGAGAGAGAGAAGAGGAACCAAGCGTAACATTGGGAGCCGAGACAGAAACAAGGCAGGGGAGACAGTCCATGAAGATGCTTAAATACAATACATAAAAGCGGCGACTGGAGATGGGCAGGAAAGTAGAGGGAGTGAAGAACAGCAAGCGACGCAGAGGGAAAAGAACATATTTAGGAAGGTAGAGAAATAGGAATTGACACGACAAAACTACTAAGCAGAAGCGAGTGGCAGTGAGGGGGAGAAAAGGTCACATTTGATTAGTATTATAAAGCTGAAAGCAATTCCTGGAAGGCTAATGTGAAGAGCCTGTTGTCGACTCATTTTCCTGAATGGAACCATTGTTGAGCTGGAACAGAGCTTTTTAGGTGGAGGGTGCCATTCTTGGGTGCTACGGTCTGCTTGTTTCTGCTCACAGGACAGGTGGACACAGCTATAGTTGTGTTAGTAACATGGTATGTGAGGATTGTGGTGCCCTTTGCAGGCCTGCACAAATTCCACTGGGTCTACACCGGTGCAGGATATGTGACAGCCTCTATGGTGCACCAGATTGAGGACTTTGAACTAGCCCTTTGGCTACGAGGGGATTCTGTGTAGGGATTTCAATGCTAAATGACTATGGTTGTGACCACCAGTGCCAGCAGGATGCTTGTGTTGTGCTTCAGCATGCCCTGGAGTCTTTTCACCTTTGTGTTTGTGACACATATATGAGTTGTTATATTAGACCAGCCATGTAAGTTTCCATAACCTAGTGGTTATCACATTAAGCTCACACGTTATCACAGGCCAGACATTCCTGTGGCTGCCGCAACCAGGATTAACTCGGGACGGCACGGCAGTAGCTTTCTGTGGCCGGAGGTTAAGCCATCGTATTGCCTGCCACCTTGCTCATGTGCCGGTTGAGGGACATGTCAGAGTAACTTCCTAACATGGGAGACAGGTGTCAGCATGTCTACCAGGGTGGCTGACCAACAAACAGATGTTTCTGCTCCATTAGACTATGCCGAACAAATGATTTCTGTCTTTTGGCAGTAGGAGCCCACACTATAGATCTGCATGCTTCTTTCCAGGGCTTCAAACAGTGTGGTGGTCTCCCGTTGTTTCCACAACTCTAATTACTTCCAAGTAATGTACTTCAAAGTAATTTACTCCAAAGTAATTACTTCAAAAATACTTCGTAAAATAAATGTAGTTGTGGGTTAAGGGGTGAATAGGGGGCGAGGAGGGGGTTGGGGTAGGGGTAGTAGTGAGGGGTGAGACAGGGGTAGTAGTGAGGGGTGGGACATGGGGGAACCCCCAAATTAAAATTAAAAAATTGAAGTGAAAGTTCGAAGTAATTACTTTGACGTGGAAATGACATGCAACCAGCGTGGTGGCCCCGCCGGTCCTAGGCGAAAGTCCATTTCATTTGAAAGTATAGTTGTGTAACATTAGCGTACATGTGATATTTAAGGAGAAAAGTCTCTTGAGTGCCTGTGGGCCTGATGTGACTATTACATGACACGGCGAATGCAGAGATCCAAAGATGGCGACATTTTACGTACTTTGGAAGTTCATCAAACTAAAGTGGCGGGAGGACGAGTTTCCGAGGATTCTGCGAGGTGTTCCACGTGGTTGCACCTCTTGCAAAGAAGGACCTACATGCGATAGGTTGCCTTCATCCGAGTCGCATCGCTGTTGTTTTGCGCAGTCTATCATAGTGTGCAAAAGGGGCTGTGTTTTGAGCTGTGCTATGGGATATATGTGTCTGCCCTTCCATTGGTGTAGAGATGAAATTGGTATCTTATTTTAATTGTGAACCATTAGACGGTTTTTAGGACCAGGGGAATTCCGCAGTTGCTTATCAGCCTCGGTTCAGTCTGCAATGGCTTTAGATTTCTTGCAGTGAGACATATACATTTGCGCTTAGCACAAAACAGTATTATTCTCAGAGTGTTTTCCAACAGGGTTTTGCCATTATAAAACACTTTTGTGAATCGGGCCCTAAGTCTGCTGTTAAGACCAATGATGTTGCAGTTTTCAAATCCGGTTGGTGGCAAGTGGAGTTTTTTTTTTTTTAAGTTGGGAATTTAGATCCACACAACAACAAACAAACGTGAATTTGCTGAAGAATGGCGCTGAGTCAAGTCTCCCACTGTGGGCGACAGCACAAACCCTTCCACTCTCCTTTTTGAGACAGGCGACTGCTAAAAAATTCTTTGACGTTCTGTAGATGGTGTGCGTTGCTGGCTCGCGCGACCGTGACATCACGCCGGTGCACTCTGCCCCCGAACTGCCAAGCACATTGTTGCACAGATGCATGAGACACAGCTGCATGAAAACTCAAATATAATGTTTTAAATCATTAACTATTTTTTTAAAAGATGAAATACTAATCATGAAAGCAAATCATGCATTATATTCAGGTTGTGGTGTCACTGTTGCAATTCCACTCAGATACCTTTTCATCAATAATCAATAAAGCCATCCGCGAGCATTGTGGGCTCCTAAAATCATTACACTCGTGTTTGATGGCCATTGTGAGCAGCTAGTGTTCTAAAAGTCACAAGGTTCACAATAAAAGCCAAGTGTTGTCAAAAAAAAAGTTGTCAAGGCTGCCTTCACTGGCATAAATAACAATACATAACATAAAATATCATATTTTAGACACAAAATGTGACTTCTGTGGAAAATAAATCAGCCTGCGTAAATTACTGTACATTTTATCCACCCCTGGAGCCATGCAAAGACCTTCTAGAATTGAACAATAACTACATTTTGTTTTTTAATAATATCAGAAATTAGAGAAAAATATATAACTACGGTCCTGATTCATGGAATTTTTTGCGCGGTGCAAAGTGACTTGTCACTGGTGCAACCCCTGATTCATGGAACCGTGCAGTGTCTTTTTGCCGTGCAAACTCACTTTGCACGGCAAACAGACACTTTGCATGGTTCCATGAATCAGGGTTGTTGGCAGTGCAAAGTCACTTTGCACCAGTGAAAAGTCACTTTCCACCGTGCAAAAAATTCCACGAATCAGCCCCTAAGTTTTAGAAAAGACAAAACATATTTTTTTTTTAAATCAGGCAGCAGACACATTGGCCAGGATTAAGAAAATATTTACGTTTAAAAAAGTATCGTAACATTTTTTTTAAAAAGTTTGAAACTTCTGTGTATTGCGATTGACATAAAGTAAATAAGCAAATAGATTAAGGTTTATATATATATATATATATATATATATATATATGTATTTTTACATATTTATCTATGTATCTATTGTGACTAGATACATATTTAAAATAGAACTGTGTGCCATAATATTTATGCTCTAATTTATTTAAATGAAAGAAAATATAACGAGGGTAGCATGATGAGCTATATAATTATATAATAACACAAAGCAGATACATACAAAAATGAGTAAATGAAGCCCGCTTCATGTGTCCGGGTGGACTCCAAGCCCTCCTCCATGTTTACTATGAGCGTCATGTGTTGGCCCCACATCTATAGAACGCCCTGGACCCTGATCCCAGTTAAATACCCAACTTCCATTTGCTTCCAGAAGAAAGTGACAACAGACTCGTTTAAGGAAGCCTTCTCATCCTCCCGGCCTCAGTATTCCTGGCGCCACCCCCATCTCTTAGAGTGACTGGGCCCCAAAGCCCATTTGCCCTCCGCCAACACCTTCCTGCTGTCACAGTCCAGTCCGAAGACATGAATGGCACTCAGGGGCCCCCATGAAATCTCCAGACCCGAGTGCTAAGAGGTGGATCTCCACACACATGTAACACATCTACTTCATATACAGAGCATGTAGACAATGTTCAGGCAACACCATGCAAGGGTGTTGCATGTGGTTGCCCGTTTGGCATGCCCTTTGCTACGCTACAAGACACCACCTAGGTGCACCCCTCACAAGGGCCCTCCCTACGTCAACACTCAAACAGAAATAAAGGAGTCAATTGATAAATCTGTAAAGGAAATCAACAATATTGTTTCACTTGATGTACATTCTTACTAGCGAGATCCCACCAAGTTCTGGGGAAAAATCTGCCTTCACAAAATCCCCAAATCTACACCATTATTCGGAGAGTAAAAGGGGATAAGGGATCAGGCATCCTTTTATGGGGGGCGTGGAGGGAAAATCAGTACTCCACATAGAAAATACCTGAAATAAAGTCATATTGTTTTTGTATATGTTCCTTCCTCAAATTGGTAATTTCCTCATTGTGGAACATTAACATTCGTTGTAGGTCCGAATTCAAAGGCTTCAGCAAAAATGCTGCAGTCGGAATTCCCTTTAAAGCCGCATCTACAGTGTGGGATATGGGTTGGGGTATAGATCGTGGAAGAGTAAGTATTGGGGTTGAGCGCAAGGCATGCCCCTGTAAAAAAAAAAAAAACGATTTAAAAAAGGGAATGGTGGCAACCCTTTTTGCTGGCAGTATTCCAGCACCGGCTTCTTCCCATAGAACCTTAATGCTTTGTGTTGTGGCAGGTCAGGCAAAGGAAAGGTGAATGCCCTTTATTCTGTGCCAAGCCTCTAGGTCTTTTTTTATTTATTTACGTATTCAATTAATTTCTTTACAAAAATAAGATAGTAATGTATATAACAAAAACAAAACTGAACATACTTTTTCATAACAGAATTATAACGGCAAATAATACGTAAATAAATAAATAAATAAACTATGCTTTCCTCAGACATATACAAGTTAAAACGAGGGCGATGAAGTCTACAAAAGTCGTACAAACTGAAAGGTAAACAGGAAACGTACAACCAGAGATTCAGAGTAAAGTGAAAGTGAGAAAAATAAAAAATATAAACAAAAACTATATATGTATAATATATATATTCTACCAATTGAACACTCAATTGAAACATAGTGCAAAGCTAGCAAGTAAGCCAGTGATTCGCGTGGCCGCTTAAAATGACTCCAGTAAACGCTGAAGACGTGAGGAGTTCCTTCTTCGAGGAGCATGTGACGTTTCATGAGAGGCCGCGTGCTTCGTCCCAAAAGCGGGACATCACTGCTTCCAGGTATGCAGTATTATTGGAATTGCCATTAGCAAGGGCCTAGGAGGGTTCATGTTGGTTGAGTTTACTTTAGGCGTTCAGTTGCAGACCATCCCTGGAGCGGGCCCTTTCAAATCCCTTATGCCTAAATGCAGGCGCCCTCTCACACGTGAGGGCCCTTTGAGGTCTTTCCCCGGATATCCCTGGCAGGCTCTGGGAGTCTCACAACTTTGAGGCAACATAGTGACAATATGGCGAAAAATCACAGGGGCTTCTCAAGGACAAAGCCATTACAATCTGTCAACGTGGTCCTACAGTCTTCACATCGTGGGCCAGTTTGCTCATGCATGATATTCAGCACATGAAAGAATGAAATGAACAAATCATCATATTAACTTCATTCTAACTGTTCTGGCTTTGCTAACCTTCATGTCACGCTAGGGTGATGTTGGGTTTAGGCCTGAGCGCCATGATAAGAGGGTGTGGTAAGGCATCAGACAGGAAGTTGGAGTGGAGTGAAGGACCAGGAACTGGGGACGTTTTGAGTTTGGATTCTGCTCAGAATGGTAGAGATCTTCCCTTTTGGAAGATTCCAGAACACAAAAGGCGGGAAGGAGAACTTTGAACTCTTCCGGGCAGACGGATCACGAGGCAGTAAACTGGGGTGGCGCATTTCTCCTACCTGCTCTGGGCACACCTTCAAGGGCCAAGGCCACGATGACGGGCAGAAGAAGCCAGGAAATCCCCAGCAGAGACATGGCCCATGGAAGGACCATAGAGCAGTGCAGACGGAGCAGCGAGTGAGGCTCTATTTCCTTTGCACACTTTTTCTGTGTTTCCTCCTCCGAGCCTTGCTCTACTTTTCACTGTTGGCGGTCTTCTGTTTCCTATGCTGGGTAATTTCTAGCTCTCCCCTCCCCTTTCTGACCCTCCCTCGTGATTCATTCTCTCTCTCTCTCTCTCTCTCTCTCTCTCCTTCCTTTATTGCCCTTATCCTCCTGCTTTCCACTGCCCTTGCCCTCGTCCTTCACTTCACAGTCCTAACTCCTGCTCCCGTTCGCTTCCTTATAGTTTACCCGTCTCTCACGGTCACCCCCTCAACTCTTCCACACCCCTTACCTACCCATCCTCAGACACCACTCGGATTACCTTTCTCTTCTCCCATTCTCTACCCCCTGCCCCTCGCTTCCTTTTCTGCTCTCTCTGACATCTCTCCGGTTACCTTACTCCTCTGTCTGCAGCTTTTCCTCCGTAACTCGTCTCACCTCCACTCTCCCTGTAGTCTCTGCCTCCGTTTTTGCTTCTCTCTCCCTCGGTCACGTTCTTTCAGTTTTCACCTCTCTCTCTTTGTACCCCCCGCCTTTCACTCTGGCTCTCTTCCACTAACGCCCTGGTAGGTACATGTGTGCACATATCATACGTACTCCATGGATTCACCCATCTCCTGTCTCTTTCTTCCCTCTCCCCTCCTCTGTCTGTCTCTCTTTTTTCTCTCCCTCTTTCTCTCTCTCTACCCTCGTCCTCAGCCCTCCCCCGCCACCCCCTCTTCTTTTATCACTTTTTTTCAGGCTTGTGGTTCTCAGGTCAGGAAGCCAAGGTAACTGCCGCTCGTCACTCTCCCGAGAGAAACCCCCTGGTCTAAAAAAAACCTCAGAACAGCAACTAACAGTCTGACAGCATATCCCGCGAAGTGCCCCAGTTGTAAGACTGGGTCAGTGAGGGTTTGGGGGTGGGGGCGTAAACCCCTGCGGACAGAGGGAAGGAAAGAAAGACCGCCGTGCTGCACAAATGTAACGAAAACCCCTGCATTGGCTTCAGTTCCGGGATTTGTTTAGATGCTTTGTGGCATGCCGAAGTTCTGTCTTTTGCATGGCTCATAGCGCACTGAAGCACATCACTAGAATGTGTAAGTAGAGTCGTGCAAGGCACGCGTCATGAGGCAATTAGGGGCCAGATCACAGAAACTGTGCACAGGTGCAAGTGCAAAATTTCACGGTATTAGCCCTACTGAAAAGTTTGCCCATGTGTCAAAAACATTGGGGCCTGGTTAGAAAATCTTTGCAGCATGGCAAGTGCAATAGTGTATGGTATCTGCACTAGGTCAAGCATTCCCCTAGTGCAACAAGCATATACTTTCACTGCATTTCTGCACCAGAGCAAAGTTTTCCCTGGTACAAATACCATTCCATATCAGCACTAGGACAGACTTTACCCATGTGCAAAAATGTATTGAAAGAATAGTTTTCTGCCCAAGTGGAAACTTTTGCCCTAGTTCTAATACCATGCAGAATGGCACTTGCCATGGTCAAAGGTTTTCTAATCTGGCCCCAACGGTGCAACATTTCTGTAATCTGGCTCCAGGTGTGCTCAAAATTCTATGGAAGTGATTGCAGGAAGACCAGCAAGCCCATTTTGGGCTCTATCAGCGTCTATTACTTTGCGCCGGATCCCGAGTTGCTTTGGGGAGGTAAATCCCCCTTCCCATTGGACCCAACCAGGGTTTCTTGCCACCGGCACAATTAGCGCTGTGCTCATAGTGCCGAAAACAGGTGGAAAATGGTAATTTTTACCTCCAGCCAAAAGCTGGCGATTGTCACGATATATCATGCAGCACCAGCAAGTCAAGAATTACTCCCCCTGCAATGAAAGTGGCGCACAAGATAAAGCGTTTTTTATTATTACAACCAAATTCTTTTAAGGAGGCCTCCAACCCATCTCACACCCAACCTCCACCAGCACCCTTTGTCCCAGTAGACCAGGAACCAGGCCGGTGTGTATCAATAAGATATTAATTAATTTATTATTTAATGAAAAAGGAAAATCACCCAAGGACAAGGACACAGTCACCAATGTTGGGGAAACACAAAATGCAATAATCTCTACAAAACCAGGTTAAGATATACTATTATAGTTATTTACGTTTTTTTTTCAATGATGGAACAGTAAAAGAACAATTTACCACAAAGTGATAGCACCTACAGTTTAGCACTCCCCCCTGCAACACTCACCCCAAACATCAATTAAACTTGATGCCATTGAATGGAAGGCAGTGGAAAAGAGTAGGAATATAGGGGGGAAATCGGATTTGGGGTGAAGCCCACCACCACAAGGTGGGAAGCCAGCAAAGAAAGGAAAAAAACAGTTTTTGGAGCAAAATGGAAGAATGGGTTTTTTACTATTTCCACAACTGCTAGGGGTCAGAATAGAAGACAATTCGTATTGGTTACACTTAGGATATAGGCAAAGTTTTAGAGAATACTAATCAGCACACCAGAGCAAAATAGAAATGAAGTAGGAAAATCATTTTTTGGAAGAAAGCCAATGCAAAGGGAAATACGGTGGCAAATGGAAATTTGTTTACACTGAGGCTTACAACGACAGGCAGCTCGGGGAAGAGGTTTAGCTTACAATAGGAAAATCGATTTTCAGGGACAAGGACAGACACACATAACAGGTATACTTCTAGGAAAAAGGGATTACTCATACTAATGAAACCAGTTGAGGTTTAAACTGACAGATGCAAATAAGGATTTGTTTGGTAATGCGCACAATACATGTACAAATTCGGTTTTCAGCTCACAATGGGAATAATTCTTTTGAGGCAACACTTTAATGACTATAACAATTAAATAAAAACACCAGGAACATGATGGTTGGTTTTGAATTTCAACAATGCCGATCTGTGAAATTCAATGGGGGAATAAATTGATTTACTTACAAAAATGCTAAGGATTTACACAGACAAATGCAGGGTTTTCTTAATGGGGATATGCTAACATATACAGGCAAACAAGAGATTCTTCTATGGGAGATGACTGAACTACACAGGCAATTGGGGTTTTCAATGGGGAAATATTGCATGCACTGCTACAAAAATGAAGGGCTTATGCAATTTAGGGCTGGGTTATTGCTACTTACATAGCAAACCTTTGTTTAAGATTCAGGAAAGGCAGCTGCATATCAGGACACTCTGGAAAGAAACGACAGGGGGTCTGGTCACTCCAATCTCAAAGAAAGTAAGGTTCAGCAGCCTTCTCTCCATCCTCCTTTTCTGTCTCCCTGGTTTTTGTGTATCTTGAGTCCTAGTAGAGTCCCCCTTATATAGGAGAAATGACATAACTAATTCTACAAACTAGGGGGAGTTCCCTGTAATTATCCCTTCCACTAGGGTTGGACAGTTACCACCCCTCTCTCCGCCCCCAGTCAGGATTGGTTCAGGGCAGGAGAGCACCATCTGTCTTTTTACATTTGTCATCATCCTTTTGGTCACCTTACAACTTTTTGGCAAAAACTATTTATGTATTGTAGCTTCATAATTGTACTAGCCACTGCCATATGAGACATATATTTGGTTTTAGCTGATTATGGGGAATTAGATAAACTGACCGTCAAATCCGTATTATGTAGCATGGCCATGTGCCAAATTTTTGTTGTTTTCATAAAATGTACAACAGTTATGAATATGTAAGTTATCAAGCATGTTCCTAATTTCAATTTCCATCTTTTCACCTAATCTCATAGAAACCTAGTCTAACTGGCCATTACAGTTCCCAGAGTCACAGGTAAATACAATTTATATACCCAAAACCGCCTGGATATTACATGGAAAATGGCAAAAAATGGAAATCAATCCTCAGTCAGATGGCTGCGAAAAACGGCCTAAAATGAAAATAGTCTTTTAATACTAATTGGGAATGTCTGTTCACCATAGGGGAGGGCTGTGTTATCCCCCACAGCCATCTGTCTCCTTGGGCTTGCTTGTGACCAGAGTTTTTCTTTATGAGTCCCTTTGAAGTCAGTGTTGGCTTTTTTGAAGTGGGTGCAACAAGGGCTCACACCTTTTTGTCTTGCTTTAGCCAAGGATTGCCTTCTTTGAAATCCCCTGCTTTAACTGCCTTCAGTGCCAGCCACTCTGCAGAAGAGGGAAGTTTAACACCTTCAGCAGCATCACATTTTATTGCAGTGTTGTTACCTGAGAGGTGCGACATCCACCTGGAGTGGGGCTTTTCATTGTGCAGTTTATGCCCCCAGCCAGAACAGGTTTTTCCTGAAGTGTCTCTCCAACTGTCAGTGGAGTTTTGTGGGTGAAACATCCTATACATTGGCTTTGATCACCGCCCCCCCCCCAACTTCAGGTTTTGCTTTCCTGACAGTTTTCTGTGAGCAGTGATATCTGTTTCCATTGTGGCTTTTTCAAGCCATTTTTATTTGCAAATACATGTGCAGGCCGTTTTTGCTTGTAATGTTTAAAAATCCTGTTTTCCATGTCACAGGATACTTTGATTGCTCCTTCTTGGGAAAATTGCATTGCTGCTGGTCCAATTTTAATGGCAGGTAGGCCCGTTTCCCCACGATTCTTTAATTTTACATGAACTAAAAGAAAAAGCAAGGCCATTTTTGTTGCAGTGTTTCAATTCTTGCCACTCATGTGAAATAAAAGCAAAAGCTAGGTTGTTTTTGGTTGCAGTGTTTAAATTCTTGCCACTCAGGTGAAAGGGACTTCTGTTTGGGACCTTTAAATGCACCCCACAAGATAAAACTTCAATTTTCCACCCAATTCGAGATTGGGTGGAGCAGTAAATGTGGCAGTAACAGCGTTACCACCGTATTTTACCGCTCCGCCCAACTTGTGATGAGGCCCTTTATCTGCTGCACAAGTCCAAACTATTGGATCACTTACACACTATCCTTAATCTCTGTTTCACCCCTGCTAGAATCAATGCACTTTATGAGTTGTATGCTTTTTGGAATTCTCTTTCATTATTATCATTCCTTTTTTGACATACCACATTTTCACGATGAACCGTTGCGTTTCACATTTTCCCTCAATCATCTGGAATACTCCCAAATGTGGGACTGCTTCTTGTGAGACCTCACTGGTTTTTTTAATGTGTTGAATCAGTTTGACTAAAAAAAGAAAACTCAGGCCCTGGTTGTCTACTCTTTTTTAGTTTTGGCTGAAAGTTGGTGAAATCCAATATGACCAAAATAATTCTGTGTGGTGTGGGCCCTATGCATACGGTTGTCCTTTAGCTATTATTTCCTTCTTGTAGTTCATGGAGTATATAAAGGGGCAAGATAACCTCTTTTTTTGTATGGGGGCCTGACTCTGGAAGGTAAATGGGGAATACCAGAGTAAAGAGTAGAATCAACGTCTACCTGTTTCATTGACGCACAGGAGGTGCACCTGTACTGCAGTGAGGATAGCTTCCATATATGCTAGTCCAAGGATCACAAGAGCAAAAACGGTGTCGTAAAAAAAAGTTTAATTGGTGACTCAACAATTAAAAATTAGGTAAATTGCCTAAACAACATAAATATTATAGAAATTCAAAAGAAGCAAAGTCAAATAATGGTGGGTTAGTAACAACCAAGTGCAATTTCATGTACTGCTTTATCGATAGCGGTACGTAATCATTATCACCTCCTGCGCATCTATGAAACGGGTAGCCGCTTCTTGTAGTTCATTCATCCAATCAGATATTTTTTCGGACCCATACATGACAGCATCAGGCACACACCGATTGGATAAAAACCCTGTCACGTCATTGAGAATATAACTTCTGCTCCCTCCCTCATCAGCATCATGCCTGAACAAAGCATACATTTCTACTATGTAATGGTACTCTGAAACGGATTTAAGATACACAGAGGAATATTGAAGGCGTGCCCATCTCCTGCCAAAAGTATTGCATGCGAGGCTTGGTTTCCTTTCTACCTTAGAACCTGTCACACTCAGATAATCCGAAACCCAACAGCACCCCTTGCTCCTCCTCCTCTTTGCCATGTGCCCCTTATTAAAGACCAGAGACCACACACACAGTTTCCCTCCCATCCTTAAATCCTTTCAAACAAAATGAGCATTGCCCCTAAAACACCCGATTCTCCTTTTGAACCGTTCCATAAAAAATAAAAACAGTCTCCCTACTCAGCTTCCAAATCCCTTTATAGGCCTGCATTGTTCTTTGTAGGTTGGAACATTGATTGGCCGCATTGTGATTTTAGCACATATAATGGCAATAAAAAGCACCCTTCTGGGTAAAACAATTATTGAAAGAGGATAGAGAAGAGAAGAGGACGGTGAGCTGCAGAATATGTATTTAGCATAGCAACAAGCAATGCGACTGGCATGCATTGGCTGAATCACAAATCAATATGTTTTGTATCTTGCCGCTCAAAATGCTTACTTCTGCCAGCATGCCTCAGAGCAGGCAGGAGTAAACAAATGAAAATTGCCTTGCAGGGCTCTTCAATTCATGGAGTTTGAGTTACAGTCACAGTCTGTCCTTATCCCTCTTTATCATCCTTCTACATCTTCCTCATCCCTCTTCCTCTTTCTAACCCCCATCATCTTCCTGGCCCTATTACCTCATCCTCTTCCTAGACCATGTTCTTCTTTCCTTGATCTCTTCACTCATCCTTGTCCCTTGCCTATTACCTATTGCTTTTACCCATCCTAGTCCCTCTTCCTCACCTCCTTGTTCATCCTAGTGTCCCTCCCTCACCCTAGCCCCTATTCTTTGTGCTAGTCCCTTTTCCTTATAACAGTTTATTACCCTAGTTCCTCTTCCTCTTTCTCATCCTAGTCCTTCATCAGCCTAGTCTCTCTTCCTAACATCTCTTCACCATTTTAATCTCTCTTCCTCATCCTACTCCATTGTCCTAATCCCTCTTCTTCATCAGTCTTCCTCATCTTAGTCATTCTCCCTCATGCTCATCTTTTCCATGTCCTAATCAATCTAGTCCTTCTTCCTCATGGTTGTCCCTTCTTTGTCTTAATCCACTTTCCACATCCTTGTCCCTTCTACTCGTTCTGGTCTCTTTTACTATTCTCGCTCTCCCTTTTCCACTTCCAACTTGATCGCCCTAGTCCCTCTTCCTCACACTCATCCCAGTGCATCTTTCTCTTTCATATCTTTGTCCTAGTCATTCTTCTTTTTCCTCAGCCTCATCCTATTCCTTCTTTCTCTTTTTTCTCCTAATCACTGTTCCTTTTTATACTCCTACTCCATCTTCTTCATTCTGGACCTTCTTCTTTGCCGTAACCCTCTTCCTCTTCTCGAAGCCAGTCCTTCATTCTAGTCTCTGTTGCTCATCTCAGTCCCTCTTCCTTGCTCTAGTCCCTCTTCTTCTTCCTCACCCTCATCCTAGTCCTGCTCTCTCATCCTCATCTCCTCCTTGTCCTAATTCATCTAGCCCTTTTTCCTCATGTTTGTTCCTTCTTTGTATTAATCCATCTTTCACATCCTAGTCTCTTTTACTTCTGCTGGTCTCCTTTCCTCTTCTCCATCCTTATCACCCTCCCATGGCTGCTTACAAGTCCATCGTCCCAGTCCCTCTTCCTCATCCTCCTATATTTTTCTCATCTTCATCCTAGTCCATCCTCCTCTTCCATATCTTTGTCCTAGGCCCTCATCTTTTGTCTTACCCCAGTCCTTCTTTCTCTTTGGCTTTCTTCCCCTAATCACTGTTCCTTTTTCTACTCCCACTCCATCTTCCTCGTTCTGTGCATAGTAACTCTTCCTCTACTTCAAAATTTTCCTAGTCCCTCTTTTTTCCACATTTTAGTACCTTGTGCTAATCCCTCTTCCCTATCCAAGCTCATCTTCCATCCCTCTTTCTCTTTTTCCATCTAGTCCCTCATTCTAGTCTTCATTCCTCGCACCAGCCCCTCATTTTAGTACCTCTTCCTTGCACTAGTCCCTCTTCATTTTCCACGTCTTAGTCTCTCGTCCTAGTCCCTATTCCTTGTCCTAATCCCTCTTCCTCTTCTTCAAGCTAGTCCCTCATCCTATTCCCTCCTCTTCGTTGAAGTTCCTCCTCCTTGTCCCTGTCCTTCTTTCTAATCCCTGTCCCTAGTATGCATCTGTCATGCTTTGTCTGAGTCCCTTTTCCTCTTCCTCATCATAGTCGCTCTTACCCATCCTACCCCCATGTCCTAGTCCCTCTTCATCTAGCTCATCCTAGTCCCTCTGTCTCCTTCTCATCATAGCTCTTCTTCCTTGTCACAGTCCCTCCCCCACCCCCTTCATTGTCCTAGTCCCTTCCTCATCCTGCTATCTTAGTCCCTCTTGCTTATTCCTTCCTCTTCATGATCCCAGTCCCCCATACTCATTGCTGTTCCGTTCGTCATTGGTGTTCTCCTTCTTCACACTAGTCAATTTTCCTCTTCCTAGTCATTTTTGCTTGTCCTAGTCCCTCTTGCACTTCCTCATCCCAGTCTACCTTTCTCTTCCCAATCCTGCTTCCTTGTCTTAGTCCCTCTGTTGTGTCCTAGACCATCATCCATGCCCCTCTTCCTCATCCTAGCCCCAATTCCCTTTTTCAGGCTAGCCCCTCATCACAGTACCTCTTCCCCAACCTTGTCCCTGTCCCTCTTAATGATCCCTGTCCCCAGTCTTAATACTCATGCCTTCTTCTAGTCCCTCTTGCATCCTTCTTTCTCATCCTAGTCCCTCATCCTAGTCCCTGCTGATTTGCGTCCCCCTTATCCCACTTCCTTATTTTAGCTTCTCTTCCTTGCCTTCTTACCTCTTCCTCACCCCTTTTCTTTGTCCTAGTTCCTCCTCCTCATCCTAGGCCCTTGACCTAGACTCTCTGTCTGATCCTAGTTCTTTTTCTTCATCGTCGCTCCTCCTCCTCACCCATGTTCCTTTTCCATGCCCAAGTAAACCTTTCACATAGCAACATTTATCAATACAAAAAGGTGTTTAAAAACTTCAATAACAAAGTTAATATGTCAACAATTAGAATTAAATAATGTGGATAAAATAAGGAGATGATAGATAAAAATAGTTACAACATGAAAATACAGCCAAATTCATTACAGTTTAAATAACATAAAAACACCTCTACAGACCTTCCATGGGGTAGTTCATTGTGTTGATTAAATTAATTTGTTATACTAGCAACCCACCTCATTTTATAGCAAGCCCAATATCTTTTAAAAATCTTAAAACCTTGGTTACATTTCTAGTTGTTCTCCCTTTAAAACAACCTTGCCAAGGATGCATAGTTCCCAATCACACGTTCCTTTATGGAGCATCACCCCAACAGAGTACGAACGTTGCATAAGGCTGGACACCTGCTTACTAAGTGCCTCATCATGAGTTGGGCTTTATCTGGGCGTAATTACCGTAGAGCTGTATTAGCATTAATGTCAAGAGAAGTCGTGCAGAAACCGCCATATCACGAGTCGTTGGACACTTGCACAGGTCCCGGCGTTAACGCTAATACCGCTTGACCCAAATAATGCCTGGAAGCGTGCAAACGCCCACATTTCCCGGCCTAAATAGCGCTAGAGCCGCCAGCAGCCAACATTGCGCGGTAATAGTGTGCAGTAATAGCATGCGGTAATAGCACGCAGGAAATGCATCACCGTTGGAATGGGAAACACAGAGATGGCCATTTTGAAAATCACAATCCATTAAATATCGGAGCCCATGGCAGCTATCCAGAGCAACTGAACAGAAGAAATGTCACAGGAGCGTGCAAGGGGCAAGTCAGCCCACGTAAGTCGAAATTTACAGAGTCTGAGCTGAATGTCCTTGTGGAGGAGGTGTTAGGGCACTATGAGGAGCTGTACGGGGCGCATCACAAAAAAACAGCTCAAATCAACGCAACCAAATCTGGGGCACCATCAGCAAGAAGGTGTCTGCAGTCGGCCATGTCCCCAGGGAATGGTGAAGACTGCAGGAAGTGCGTTAACAACCTGTGGGTCCGGGCCATCCTAGCTCAGCACCGGACATACGACATGGCAACGGGAGGCGGATCACCACCACCACAACCAGAGCTCATGCCATGGGAGGAACGCTGCAGCAGCATCATAGATATAGGATAGAGTGAATCGGAAGGAGCAGAGACAGGTGCTGCCACCCAGAAGAGGCCAAAGGTGAGTCAACTCCCCCCCAAAAAATACCAAATGAAATGTGAACATCTCACCACACAATCACCCAGTGTGAATATCCATGAGCCGGGCATTGTGACTGGGTGCCGTGTGTGGAAGCCACCAAAGACACCCACAGCAGCACCCATGTACCAGTACACCTAGGCCAACCCTGTGAGCCTGAGCTGTGGAGAGGGCAGCAAGGGACACATCCAAGTTCCATCCAACACACAGCCATGGTGTGGGATCAGCAGTGATAAGTCTTGACGTAGTAACTTTATATACAAGGATCTTTCTTTAGAAGTCATCGAGGAATGCCTAAGAAAAGAAGAGTGCATCACCAATACACCTGTGTCATTTATTCTGTGGTGTGCGACAATGGCACTTAAAGAGACCTAATTTCTCTTTAATGGAAGTTTTTTTAAACAAAGTCAAGGGACATCAATTGGGGCCACATTGGCCCTCAGTTTAGCAAACCTGCATATGTAGTTATTTGAAGAAAGACACATCTATAATGAG
Organism: Ambystoma mexicanum; assembly: GCF_040938575.1. Classification (NCBI taxonomy): domain Eukaryota; kingdom Metazoa; phylum Chordata; class Amphibia; order Caudata; family Ambystomatidae; genus Ambystoma; species Ambystoma mexicanum. The sequence continues at coordinate 570,992,205 of NC_090936.1, forward strand.
AATAACCCATTTAAGAAAAATATATGCCAGTGGTGGCGATATATTGATGACATCTTGATCATCTGTATAGGGAAAGTAAGAGAGGCGGAACAAATGTTCGAGTGGACCAATAGGCAAGATAGACATCTCCAGTTCACATACACTATGAATCGCCATGAACTTAATTACCTAGACTTGACCATCAAAATGGATGACGTACGTAAGACACTGTGGGCCTCATTACGACCCTGGCGGAAATCGAAAAACGATGGCAGAAATGCAATACCGCCATCGAATAGCGCTCGGTGCGACTATGACCCGTCACCGCAAAGTACGAAGCCATTAGCGACACCGTAGTGAACGCCAACGCTAACTGCACCAAGTACGCGCCCGCGCGCCATGCCAAACCGTAAATACCACCATGGCGCAAGGGTACGCGAATTCCGACCCTAGCGGACATGTACCTAACGCCATCAAGCATGGCGGAAAGTACCATTCCGCCATGGTGAGAAGTACGGCATCGCGAATCAACCGTAAACGGCCCCACTGAGTGCCTGTACACCGCTCCCTGCCCACAAAGTACAACTCCCCGTAGGTGCAATGAAGTCACAATGCAACCAGTGAAATGTACAAGTCACCCATGCATGCCAACGAACAAAAGATTCACAAGAGGGGCCAATGGGAGCTGCAGGGCACAGATGGCACGAATACAGAAGCCATTCCAATGGACATGACCACAGTCCCCCCCCCCGAAACGCACGCAAACACAGGCACCTGTGACCAGCAATATTCCGAAAATCACATCATTCAACCAGTCCACCTGGCTGACCGGCATCTGTTACACAAAACCCAATCCGCCGCCCCTGAGCATGACAACATTCAAACTGTCATATTGGCAGCCCCCATCCCTGACCTCACTGGGCTTCGTAGGCAAACGCGCCCAGCACAGTACCACGCAACTAAACTCCGAAGCTGGAACCCAATGCAGATCTCCTCACAATACATCGCTCCCCAAATAGGAATATGCCACATCACTCGCAAAGAAGAACGCTACACGGCCCATATCAGAATAGAAATTTAATGCACAACAAAATCACCAAGCCCATACAGCCATTAGGCCATGAACTCCAAAACACATTTCACCATTGTGGGCTGCATCCGCAAGAAATGACCAGCTACTACTTGTGTGACGCCCTGTTCCATCATGGTACACAGAGCCACATTCACGTACGAAAAGGCAACATGGAAGCGCACAGAACCGCAGGGCCGTCCCAATGGGGAGGCACTAGTCCAGCTGAAAGGCCGAAATGTTGCTCCGAGCCACTAGTACTGCGTAAGGGCATGTGGCCCATTGGCGATCGTCCCATAAGATCGTAATGCTGCTCCACTGATTAACACGAAGCAGCAGGTGTCGGAAGTAAAAGCCATCTGCAGGAGTGGCATACAGATGGCAGTGGCAAAAGGGGAGGAGATACCTGTCAACCAAAAGAAAAGAAAAAGAACAGAATGGCCATCAGAACTACATTCGAACAACTCACTTCAATGATCACACTAAATCCACAGCCATATGCATGCTAGCCCACTCCAAAGGATCATCACCACCCCAAAACCACTTGCGACTCATAACTATCTATATCGAGGTGTAAACACCATCACAAACGAGTGTACCTGTGCATGCGTCTGTCAAAACAGAATCCATCAGATGGGAATGTTAACGTGCATGGACACAAGTGTCTGAAGGCGCGTCGAGACAGGGAGGGCTCAACAAGGCCAGATAGACGATGGTCCCACTATGGCAGCCCTGCATCACATAGCGCAGGGGAGGCGGATAGATTCCAAGAAGCCCTGTACATGGCAAACTCTGTATCAAATCATCTGCCCATGCATCCATTCATCATTCCCTCATCCCGGTATAAAAACGCCTGAATATTTACTCACATAACATTAGAAATATCCATTGAGTCTGTGCGTTATGCAGCCTGCAAAATCCACAGTGCCCCAGCCCGTAATTCCAGTGTTGTGAAGTAACATGTATTTGGGAACGTCCGGCCTCATCGCCCACGTCGCTATTGCGCATCCCAAACTATTCATATCAATCATTGCATCCTCGCCATGGCCCCTGTCTCAAGGACATTGAACAATAGAACGTTATATTTGCAGTCAGACCTGTGGGCATCTCCTCGCCGCTAGCTGATAACCGAAAGCGCCGCCCTTCGAATTCCTCATTTGCAACATCACGTCGAAAAGGCATCTGTGGCCGTTTGAAATCACAAATTAATCCATCTAGTGCGGCTGTGTGTGAAAATGGCAACTGCCTTCACCCACAAATGGGACGCCCCGCCCGTCGGTGCAACTCGGTACAGTGATGCATGAGGGCCCACCGTTACTCGAGTACTACGTTCCACTGACCCTTCACAAGTCTGTTCGCGACTGCAAAGATTGTATGTGAAACAATGGGACCATAGCCGAATGTACATATCAACAAATGTTACACGGCCATCGGGTACAAATACATGATTGCAATAGCAAGATGCCATTCCTCGAATTGCAGCGTTGTGTGCGGGACGTGCTCGGCCAAAGGGGAGAGCAGCTTGCACAGGTGGAATGAATCACCACAGGTGGAGGCCATACAGCCTGAAAACACATAAATTGCACACCCAGTCTCCTCCCACAACCACACCCACTCCGAAATGCTACCGGCAGGACTCGCGATGTTGGCCCTGGGGGACCTGATAGCACTGCAAGTACTCCAACTCCAAGAAGAAGACGAACACCAACTACAACCGGCCGCACGGAGGGGACGCAGGAGGAGGAGGAGGCCAAGGCAGGGCCAGCAAGGGCCGCCAGCACAGCCACTACCACCACGCAGGCAGCCCGCAATCCCACGCCTCCGAGCACATCCGTTCAACCTCACTGATGAGCAGATCCACACCCTCTACCGTTTGGACCGGGACACCATAGCCGCCATTGTGGACATGACACAGGCTGACCTTGTCAGCATGATAGATAGCCCAACCGCCATCCCACCCCTACTGAAGGTGGTGTCTGTACTACACTTCCTGGCCACAGGCACCTACCAGCACACAGTCGGACAGTTGCATGGCATTTCTCAGCCACTGTTCTCACGGACACTATTGCAAGTGCTCGATGCCCTCATGCAGCACGCAGACGACTACATCTCTCTACCACGCTCGGAGCAGGAAATTACCAACAGAAAAGTGGGATTCCATGCACTTGCCGGCATACCGGGTTGCATTGGTGCCATCGACTGCACCCATGTGGAATTGGTCGTCCCACATGCCATGGAGGCCCAGTACCGCAACCGAAAACAATTTCATTCCCTGAATGTACAAATGGTGTGTGACTCCAACAGGATCATTACACATTGTTGTGCCCGATTCCCTGGATCAACCCATGATTCTATGGTCTTGAGGAACTCTACAATACCACGCTACATGGAGCGACACGCAGGGAACAGATCCTGGCTACTCGGTGAGTCTCATTACATGCATGATAATGTGGGGTATGTGATTCGGCAATGACCTGGCAGGAAGGGGGGGGGGGAGGGTGTGCGTACGTAGCAATGGCATTCCACATCATACGTTTATCGTCCACATACAGGTGATGCTGGATATCCACTGAAGAGATGGCTCCTCACACCAGTCCGGAACCCACGGGACCAGCATGAGGAGGACTACAACCATGCCCACTCACGTACCCGTGTAGTCATTGAACAGGCATTCGGCCTACTGAAGACTCGTTTCCGCTGCCTCAGCAGGTCTGGCGGGGCACTCCTGTACCGCCATGAGAAGGTTGCAAAGATGGTGATGGCATGTGTCATGCTCCACAACATGTGCGTACGTAGAAATGTGCCCATGCCCCCTGACGCAGAACTGCAAGCACCTGATGATGGTCATGATGAGGGTGGGGATGTGGCAGCACCTCAAGGAGTCTGCGAGGCACCGGAGGGCCGTGACATTCGTCAGCATCTCATTGATGCATGCTTCTAGCACTCACGCCTGGTGGCTGATACATGGACACGGTACTCGTGGCACTGTGTGTGTCTGGTACATGCACAATATGGACTGTACGCCTATGATGGCCTAGTACACAAAGATCATTGTCCACACATCTCATTGGTTGATCGTGCACTGTTTATGGCATATGTGATATCATGTTGAACACCCTATCGACCCGCCACCCAAGTGAGCCCAACACACCCCCTCCACCCTCCTACCTCCCCCCCGAACACCAGTGTCCAAAGATGCTCATTGTCAGTGGGCTGTCGCTATTGCAAGCCCCCTCTGCGGGTATCAGGGGCACCCCTGCCTGTGGAGCGCAGGTTCCTCCCAGATCTACGTTGGGGGCTGCCCTGGACGGAACTTGCAACGGATGATGTCTCTGCCTGCTCACGTCCATGCATGTCCCTAAGTGTTTGTGAGAGCTCAGTGAGCACACGGCGCACTGCGGCAAGTTCAGCACATACGTCTTTGGACGTCGCATGCAGTTCCCCCCTCAGGCTCTCGGTGCTTCTCTCCATTTGGACTCTCAGGCTCTCGGTGCTACTCTCCATTTGGACTCTCAGGCTCTCGGTGCTACTCTCCATTTGTGCCCTTAGTGTCTCTGTACTTCTCTCCATTTCTGCCCTAAGTGTCTCAGTTGATGTTTCTATGTCTGCCTTAGTGCCCCCACATTCATCGGCATGGTCCTTGAGGAGCGTGGCCAGTTGCTGCTGTTGCACGATTAACTGGTCGAGGGACTGTTGCCTCTGCTGGGCCATGGCCATTTGCGGGGGTGTCACAGAGGGGCTGTTGACCTCATGTTGCCTTGCCACAGGGCTTGTGGGGGATGGCCAGTCGTCGTCTTGTGGGTGCCCCTGCGTGGTATCCTCATGTTGTACGGGATGGGACAGACAGGGGGATTGGGACAGGTCATGGATGGATCTGACTTCGACATCCCCGTCTTCTGTGTCGGAGCATGCTGCCATCAATGGGGTGTCACCTATGGTGCTGCTGCCACCAGAGGCAGTGCCTTCTGTGGCATCCGTTGGGGGGACCTGTGGTGGTGGTGTTGTGGGCATGCTGGCTGCTGGGGTGCCTGTTGATGTTCCCTCCTCTGTGCTGCCACCTGATTTGTGCTGCTGCCGTGTCTTGATGCGTGCAGCTGAGGTGGAGGGTCTTTGGCCGTTGGTCTTGGCCCTCTTTGCAGGTGTGCTGGTAGGGGTGTCCTGATGCTCGTCGTTTGGATCGGACCCTGTGGTGGAGTAAAGGAGGGCGAGGGTTATTAATGGGTCTGTGGGTATTGGAATGGCATTGTATCACATGCATTGGGGTGGTACCTGAGGGTGATTTGGGTCGGGGCCTTGGAGGTGCTTTCATTTGTGTGTGGAGTGAGGGTGCAGTTGTTTGGCAGCCTGCAGTTAGGGTGTGCCTGCTGCACGTGTAGTGGGTGTTTTGGGGTTTTTTAATTATTTATGTATTTATTGTGAGTTTTAAAGTGCGCTATCAGGCCGATGTGTGTGGACGTTCTCCTGGACATGTGTTTCTGTTGCACTATGTGGACACATGGTACTTCACATGATTGGACATTGTGGATTTAGAATTGTTTTATTTGGCCCACCTACCTGAATCTTCGGATGTCTGCACTCCTTTCTCCATCCCTCCGACTCCCTCTATGCTCTCCATTCCGATGGTGGAGGCACAGATTTCTTCCCAGGGGGTCAACTTGATGGGTGATTCAGGACCTCCCCCGGTGGCTGTGGCAATGTTGCGGTTGGCAGAAAGTATGCTGCGGACGCGTATCCGCAGGTCGTCCCATCGCTTTCTGCATTGCTGTGGGTTGCGGGGTGCGGTCCCCACCGCACTTACACGCTGTGCCACCAGAGCCCATATGGCCTTCTTGTTCGCAAGTGCCGTCCTGGTCATTTGCATGGAGAAGACGACGGCAGCATTCTCCTGGAGGGTCTCTGTTAGCACGGTGAGTTCCTCACGGGAGAAGTGGACCTGCCGCTTGCGGTCGCACGCTTTCTTCGCTACTTTTCCCATTTTTCTTGGTTTCGCTAGGGTGGATGACGGGTTGGGGTGTGTCTCAGGGTAGTGTTTTTAGTGGTTGTGTGGATTTTGTGGTTTTATAGGTGTACGGCGGGATGTTTCCCGTTCCGGGCCCATGTTTTTACTTCCGTTTCCGTATATTTACGGTCACCGTACTTTCCGGTTGGCGCTCACTGCGGTGTCCGCTGTGATGGGTGGCGGTATTGCACCTAGGGCGCCGTACGGCGGCGGTGTGGGCCGTTTTGGGGTCATTTCCGCCATCGCGGACTTTGCACTTCCGCCATGGCGTGGTGCTCGTGCCCGATGGGTCGGAATGGGCCGCACTTTGCTCCATCGTGCAATGGCGGAAACGCTATTTACGCTGTGGCGGTCCGGTCAGTCACTTTCCGCCAGGGTCGTAATGAGGGCCTGTATGTTAAGCCATTCCATAAATTGACTGACAAAAATGCCTTATTGCACTATACGAGTTTCCACCCAAGACATACAAGAAATAATCTCCCCATGGGGCAGTTTTTAAGATTAAAAAGGAATAGTACCAAACAAGGGGAATACAAACAAGAAGCTAAGGCCCTTTAAGAAAAACTAGAACAAAGAGGGTACCCTAAAAAATTGTCAACAAAAGCAATGAAACGAGCAATAAATAATGACTGTGGTGCCTTACTGGAAGGAAACAATGAAAAAGACAAAGCAAATAGTGAAACATTGGTATTTGTTCACATCTATAGCCACCTGTCCAACCAAATCCAAACGATCATTCATAAAAACTGGAAGCTGTTGGAAAAAGGAGAAAGATATTTGGGAAGACCTTTAATAGCTTTTAAAAGAAGTAAGAATAATGCACAATAATGTAGCATTAAAACCCATGAGAAAGCAGACGCCAAATGAAAGCTGGGGGATGACGAGATTGACAGGATATGTGCCCTGCGGACATTGTTCTTGCTGTGCACAAATTTAAAAAAGTACAGAAGTAGACATAGGACTGAAGAGACCGTGGTCCCAACGAACTCTAACTAACTGTAATTCCACAATGGTAATCTACACTATATGGTGTCCCTGTAGAAAGATATACATTGGCAAGACAGAAAGGAGAATTAAGGTCAGGCTAACGGAACACAAAAGCTGTATCAAGAACCGAGTGCACACAGCACCCTGTGTTTGCCACTTTATAGAATGGATCCACAAAGCAGAAGAGTTCAAGTGGACAGTTCTATATCAAGTGGCAGCAGGTAGAGAATTAAATTTGAACAAAAGTAAACTAATGCGAAAAGAAAGTGAGATAATTTTCCTAACTAAAAGTGTTAGAATTGGACTAAATGAACGAGCAGAAGAATAAGTCTAACCTGTAAAATATGGTGAAGTGGGAGAATGGGACAAAAGACTCCCCCCAATCCCCTCGCGCCCCTGGCCTAGAGGATCGCTACCCAGACACCCGCCACGAGATGAATTTGCCTATCTACCAGACGACCAAATACCCTGGTACAGGAACATACGGATGTGCCCACCAGCCTGCCCACCAGCCTGCCCTGCTCAAGCCGACACCTGCGGCATGGATGAACTCGACTGAACCATTCAACAGTAAATAAACACATCGTTAGAGATGCCATGACGACCTAGCCAACGGTTAGAACACCCGTGCAACCATGCACACTGGACACTCCCACACCAATCCACACGAAGAACATATTCAGTGCTATGACGTAGGCGACAGACACACCCACTGACGCACATCTTTATTATTTTTCACATAGGTTTTTCAAAATGCAGAAACGCAAGACGCACAAAGCACTCATCTAAAATGCTTGCTGACGCTTCTCCTAACCCATGCATTGTGATGAAAAATTCAACGAAGACATGATACTGGATATGAAGCAATATGATACCGTAACTTAAAGTGCCGTGCATCAAACATCCCCACCTATGCACCAGGCCCAAGAAGGCCGCAAACGAGAGCCTCCACGAACATTGAACGAACAAGAGTACAATTGCTGACCCTGCAGAATGAGCCCAGAGAGAACTGACAGCCAAGGGGGCAATGTTGCAACTCGCATGCCACAAGCCGAAGCCAAGGTCACACCTGCAAACTTAGCCAGACACGCAGAGGCAAATACAACTTTAAATGTGCAGAATTCTGCCTCAACCACGGTCTCTCCTCACGTGACCAAGCCGAACCTGACAGGGTGCCAGACCCAGGAGGGAGAAGTCGCCTGGGTCCCACGTTTGAGACACAGGCTGCAACAATGAAATGACCCAATGGACACCTACAGCGGTGGGAATAGTATGCTCTCAAGCATATGAGCAAATCCACGCATTGTCTGCATAAACACATAGTTACATATTGTTGCAAATGACAGGTACACCGCGAGCTGGGAACAACGATGGTCCCAGGCTGGGGGGCTCGCGAGTGGACCAATCAGAACATGGGGCACTCATCACTGACGCCATTAACATTAGCCAATCATCAGGGGTCTTCGTGTAACAATTTTTATGTATCTAATAGAAGAGACAACCCAAGTATACCACCTGACTGACCCTTAACCACTAACAACGTTCTCTATACGTATGCTATACTAACCCTACCACTCGAGGAACCAATCCAGAGTGGCGATAGGTTTTTTTGCTAACTTTCCCAGGTGACGCAAGTAGCACGTCATACTGAAGCAAAAGGGGCCTGCGAGCCCCACGAATTTCTAGAGTCAGGACGGACGCATACGATCCTAGACCCATCCCTGCCGTTGTTCAATAAACAGCAGAACCACCTTGCTTCTTGTGTGTGTCTCATACTCATTTTTGGGATACGCGGGAGGAGTTGGGGCCTCCCTGCCCGGAGGTCCACGGACGGCCCAGCCGACCCCGGGAGAATTTTCCCCCCGACAATGGAGTAAATAGCTTTGAAGTGTAGAATGAGTTATTAAAGAACTTAGAGGGTTAGAAGCACTGTAATTGGACTAAGTGAACGCGCACAAGAATAAGTCTTACCTGAACTATGTGGAGTAAATAGTCTTTAAGTGTAGAAAGTCAGTAAAGAATTAACAGGGTTAGAAATAACGGTGTAGAAATATATAAAACACTGATATAGTTGCTAATATGGCTATGTGGGAAGAAACCCTAAGTTATTAATGAGTAGATGAAGAAAATGGATGGGTTCAAACCCGTTCTTAGACATAGCAAGTCATTTAGTGCAACAACAACAATGTGGGCACCGTGGGAATCCAAATGCTAAAGTACCCCAGTGCATACTGAGCCAATGCAGACAAGGACGGGTTAAACCATAATGGAGATGGAGCCAGTCACATAGCGACAAAATACCAAGTGAATCTAAATGCCAAGTAAGATTAGAGGAAAGAACCCGGAGATTGATAAAGGTTTAAAAAACGGTAACCTAGGATACCACATAAACGCGGTGAAACTTGGAGACGTTTAGACGTGTGTAACAGAAAGAAGACTCCAGTAAAGGTAAGTAGGCTAAAGAGTAGGGTGACTAGATTTCCAAAACGAAAAACCGGGACAATCAACAACATAAAAGAGGGACTACGCATTGCAGCCCACCAATTACCTCCCATCCCCCAACACGCCCCCACAACCCCACCTAATCATATTTCCAGCACTTTTCCTTTCTATAAAGTGTATATGATGTCATTTGTGCAGTTTTGTCTGTGAATCTTGGCATGTTAATTCAAAACAAGCATTTGCTCTCATTGATATTACATGGCTTGCTGTACATCCACTTAGAAGCCAGTGTCTGTTTCACAGTCATTAAGTGTTGTGACTTGTACATGAAAGGTTGGAGGTTCTAGCCAATCCTCTAACTTCAAATACTGAAAGTGTTGTGAAACATGATTACAATTTTAATTACCAGATACACCAAACCATGCAAACCCTGGACAGGGATTCTAAATGAAAAAACTCCGGGGAGCCCGGGAAGAAGGGTGATTTCCCCAGACTGTCCTGGGAAAACCGGGAAGTCTGGTCACCCTACATGGTGTGTAGCCTTACACCGGCAGTATGGATGGAATTAGGATAAAATAAGTAAGAATCGTTTTTGGTCTTTAAGGAAACGACTTCGCCCACGAGAAACGTGGAAGTAGAAAGAGAAGGGAGTTCTAAACTACGAAGTGTCAGAAACCAAAGAGAAGCACAGAAGGATGGAACGTGGAAATGAACACTACACAAATAAGCGTGGCTGTGTATGCTAGCGGTAGGTGTTACTGGACGCGCTATGGCCCATTATAAGCTGCAATGCGAAGTTGTTAAAATGATAAGTTATAGAATACGGTTTGTTATCCTTTTAGGTCTATACCGCCATCACGAGAAACAGCGTTGTTAAATAACATTACAGTTCCGAAATGCGGATCGGAAAACGGCAATGAAAGAAATACGGCAGCGTTCTAAAGTGGAAGCAGGCAGCTAACAAGTAAGCAAGCCTGGCCACTAGAAAGTATGACACTGAGAGATATTGTAGATATCCATCCAGCAACAAATAGAAATTAACATGGGGAGTGAGGTGAGGAAATGTAAAGACGTTAAGACAGATAGAAGGTTCTAAGATGTTTAAAATGAAGTGGTTGTAGACATTGTAATGGTGCAGTATAAGGAATATAGTTTCTCTGAGCAGTTGGAGTAGGTAATTCCTTTAGGGGAGACACCAAGATAAATGGAAGAGACATCGAGCTCTGAAAGGGTGAACAGTGACTGCAGTGCATATTTAAACGTCATCAATTTGATAACTTGCAATAACCGAGATGTGCAGCAAACTGGCTATGACTGAGTGAGCAAGATGCACAAGTACATCATTAGCCTTGATGCACGAGCTTGTGTTTTGTTTTTATTCCTTTACCACGTTGACATAGGACTGCAGTATCACTAGCATAGGAAGATATGAAGAACTAGATGAAGAGTATCATAAGACGGCTAGAGTCATAGCCGCACCCAGCCTTGGAGACATTGGAGGTCATTACGACCTTGGAGGTAGCCATGCCGCTATTTGTGGCATGGCTACCCCCATTCCGGGTACTGGGTCCGGGTTCCTGGAATGGGGAAATACTGGGCCATTCCGTCCTTGGCGGGCCTGGTATTTCCCCATTCCAGGAACCCATCCCCATTCGAGCCCCCATAGGGCTAAATGGGAATGGGGAGCATGCTAACTACGGGCCTGTTAATGACGGGCCCGTTGTTAGCATGCTGGTCTGCTCGCGGGACCCGCTAAGGATGCCCGGTTTTACCGGTGGCCCCTTTACCAGGCGTCCTTATCGGGTCCCGCAAGCAAACCTCGTAATGCAGCGGTAGGGGGTTAACGGGGCCGGGAGCTCTACCGGCCCCGTTAACCCCCTATCGCGAATCTCATAATGACCCCGATTGTCCATGGGTCAAGTGTGTAACTATGCATAACTAACTGTGCCATATATATACAAGTGAATTAAACTCTTGTGTAATTACTATAAAAAAACCTGTAATAACAAGGTAAAAAAAAGAACGGTTAGTAACTTACAGTTTTTTCTGTTTTGTAGATCCTGTAATAAACGGCGTGAAGAAAGAAAAGTAGTAGCAGAGCAATGCGGAAAAACAGTGCCATTCTGTTTAATGCAGATAAAATCAGCTAGATTCATAGTAGTGTGTAAAGAAATTTGGAAAAGTGTGGTGGAAATAAGTAATCAGTGTCCCCCTGATGAAATTCATGTATAGTGATTCTTAATTTGAGCGAATAGGGAATGAAACATGTTGGGTTGTGTTAGGAAAGATTTCATAATTGTATGTAATTTTCCCTCCATGTCTCAACCCCCAAACTTTTTTGCTGCTGTTTAGACACCATTGACTGACTTTGCCAGAGAAGCACAGCCTTCAGCTGCACTCCCCTGGGCTTTCTCTCTCATTTTATGGGGAAACTGACATGCCCTTAAGACAGTCAGTGCTGGGAGACTTTGTTTCCGTTAGTCCTTTCCTCATATTGCAACTTTTGTGCAACATGTAACCAGTGTGCAATGTATCTTACAATACAGCACACTTGGGTCTCTATTCATTTGCAAAGGCCCTAGATACTCTCACTGGACTTTTTATGAACTGTGCAGATGTGTCATGGACAGGACTGGTGGCAGCTATCTTTTCGCATTATTTTTAACACTTTCCTGCCATGTTAACCGCGTTAACCGCATTTGGCACAAATAGGTGGCCTGGCTCCAAAATGGCCATGCCACAAGGTTCTTTGTCCTGTCCTTTGGCCATCTTGCCCCTTCACCTTCCCCAGGTCAAGTTGACCCGGGCCAGTCCTTATTTGGTCATGCACTGTCCCGTGAATCTCAATGCTTTTGCACGCTTCTGAATGCCTTGTGTGTGTGCCTCCAGGATGTGGGCTGGAATGTCTGATTCCAATACACATCCTGGGTGCCAGAGAGTCTGGAGTGCCATGAATGCCTGGGACCACACCATGTCGATCGCCTGAGTTCTCACTGAACAAAGGATAGGATCCAAGTATCCTGCAACTACAAAGCTGAGTCGAGGAACCGCTGGTGACCCGCTGGAAGGTTTGGCACCCTGAGCCCACTGTCGTCCCGTGGGACCCCTCTGCATCTGGTCGTCCTAGAAGGTCTGCGAAGATGCTTCGACCCATTGTAATAGTGGGGCCAACTATTCTCGGCACCTTCATCAAACCCTGCATGTAAGCTTTCTCGGAAGTGTCCCTGGGCCAACCAGTGCACTGACCAGCTTACCCAGTTGTTTTTCTCTGTCACTGCCGCCATTTTGAGGAGGCCCTCGAAACTTGGTATACTGCTAGCTCTGTGTCCACGGCACCGTCACACCAAATTTCGTATACTTGGCATTCCCAGGTCTGAAGTGAGACGAGTGTGCCAGGACCACAGTAAGCACGGTTACCGTGTTGCCCTGCTGTGGCAACGACCTGTGCAAGTTTGCTGCGTTTGTGACCCTCTTGCCCCTGAAGCCTGCTGCAGTGAAACTGGGCCGATTCCTCCACCCGGAACAGAGAAATCGCCACTGTCCCATTTGGGAATCAGCGATGTATCTTAGGAAGTAAAAGGTGCCGAGACGTCCTTTTTGCCGCATTAGAACCTGCCAGTACAGTGGAATGAACTGGAAAAGATTGGGTCTACTTGCGTCGGGGACCGGTGAGTAATCCTTACCCCAACTGGTGGCCCCTAGTGCAAGAGCCCATTTTTACGCACAAGTGGCCCCTGGGGGCCCCTCTCCTTTCCACAGCTATTGCGAAATAGCGACTCCATCCCGCACTCTCATACCTCTGCCTTCAAGTGGAGGTCCTTCTTGAATAGTGGTAACATGTTCTGCATCGCCTCATCCACCTTCCTGAGCTGCTAGAGACCCTTGAAGAGACCCTTTCCCAGCCATTGGCACAAGCGCGTGCATGTACTATTGAGCACAAGGCTCCTCTCTTCGTAGGGCTTGGACTGCCTCTTAGTTAGGTGTCTAAGTGATGTTGAACTGAGCATAAAGACTACCTGCACTGCCTGTTTCCTTCCCCGCTAGGTTGTCGACATATTTTGTGCAGTCACCCCTTTAAAACCCCTTGGTATTGTATATATATTGTATTGATAGTGATGTAATGGTTTGCTTAGTGTTACTGTGATTCTTTTGGTATGGTCTATGTTACAAAGGCCTTGTAATAAATGTGTCTATATTTTTAATATAACACCTATCTGGAGTAATTTGTAAGTGTCCTTGCTCTGTGTGCTCATTGAGGTCCTTCAGTCACCCTCACCCCTCCTGAGACTTAGGGCCTCATCACGAGTCTGGCGGTAACCCTTAAATGTGGCGGTAGCGCTATTACCGCCACATTTAAGGGTATGCCAGATCATGGCCTTGGCGGATTTCCCCCCAGCTGTTAGCTGGGGGGAAATCCGCTGCAAATTTGCCGATTTTCGGCACTATTTCCGCCGGCGGGAAATCCGCCAGCTGTAATAGCGCAAATTTTCCCCATTGGGCCCAATGGGGAATGAGGAATTCCTGAATGGGCCCGATGGGGAATGGGCACTAACCGTTCCGCCAAACCCGTGATCCGGCGGTAATAGCGCCGGGGGTTTGGCGGTAGGGCTAATAGCGCTGGCGGCAATAGCGCCAGCGTTACCGCCCAACTCGTGATGAGGCCCTTAGTCCTGACCGCCTGCTATAGCTACTCTGATTGGTCTGGCTTGTCCAGAGGTTACCCTGTTCCAAGAAACTAGGTTGGCCTTCTGAACCTCTGCCCCTCCAGGTCATGTTGGGTTGTGAATGATAAAAGGAGTGAATGGTTGCAATAGTAGGAATGAGTGAAATATTACGTTTTTAACTGAGTTCATAAAGTGGCTTAGACAAATAGCCACACACATTTGACACTGTCACGATTTCCACAGTAAGAGAAAAACGGAACAAAGTGTTTTTAAAGAAATGTTATAAAAATCTGTGAATGAATAAAATGAAAGTATTTTTGTAATGATAAAATAAAGGTATTTTTTGTATTTAAAAGTATTGAAATGTAATGATTATTCAATTTAGTAATGTAGTACATTGGCATCTGTGACTATTAGAGCTAAAGGCTAAAAATGTGAAGTATAGCTGTGTTCAAAAAGGATCTACACAGCAGGACTGCAGGAGAATGTTTTGTAGTTTTGTGTTAATAATTGGGGATTTCTCTGTTCGGTCATTAAACTCCCTCTTGTCTCTATTTTGTGTGAATAGTGGGATCAGCAGTGCACCATTGCCAGCTGGCCACATAAACCAGATGCTTGCCAGACAATAAATGCCTACGCCAACAATTAACCCCATCCATGCCACCAACGGGTAGTTACATTCCCAAGTGTACCCCCCTCCTGCACCATGCCCCCATATATAGCAACCCACTGCAAAATGCAAGCAGGCCAGGCCCGTGCATGAGTCCATCCCCCCTGTCCAACCCCCCCTGTAAGTACTGCTATGCATGCCAAAACACGTGAGCGAATGTACCGAATGCCATTCCCTATGTCCCCTACAGGCACGCGGGTATCACCTGAGGTGTCCAGGGTAGATGAGGTAGCGGGGCCATCCCATCGAGCACCCACTCACGCCTCCACCAGCACCCCGCAAAGGGGCCAATAGGGCACACCTAGGCGGAAGACCCACCCCACCACTCCACACTGCAGCAGTGCCACGCCACCACCAAGGGCCCAACCCTCCAGGGCCACGCCAACACCAATGGCGCAACCCTTCAGTGCCACGCCAACACCAATGGCTCAACCCTCCAGGGCCACGCCAATACCAAGAGCACAACCCTCCGGGCCAACCAGGAGGAGGCTGTTGAAGCAGTTCCCATATCAACCACCCAGGAGGAGGGAGGGGCAAGCAGCGATGACCAGCAGTCTGCTGCGGCCCCCACACCAGAAGACATGCATGTGCTGGAAATGAGCACACCACCGGAGAGCCATGACCGTGAGAAGGTGCACAGCACAAGGCCACAGTGCCGGGCACGCAGCCGTCGCACCTACACCCCAGTGGCTGACGAGGACACACCCTCATATGCCTCATCATCAGGCAGCCCCACCAGGCAGGACAGCCCCCACAGGCGGTACAGCCCCCCCAGCCAGTACAGCCCCCTCAGGCAGGACAGGCCCCCCAAGCATCGCAGCCCCTCCCAACTCCCCCTACTGGTCCTGTGGCTGCTGTGATAGCACAACTGGACGTGATAGAGGCAGATCACCTAAGAATTGAAGGCCTTGCCAGAGGACACAATAGGCACATGAAGACCATCAACCATGCCATCAGGGGGGCAATAAAGACCATGGCCAGGGACAATGCCGGCATGAGGATGGTCATGGAGGCGTGCACAGCGTCCATAATGGGGTTCGGGCAGAGGGTAAAGGAGCTATGCGAGGGGCTCTCTGGGAAACAAATAATCTCCTCCAAATACCTGCCTCCATCCCATCTACCTCCACCACCCCCACCGAGGAGTCCCAAAAGGGAACCCCATGGCAAAAGTCACAGTGCCAGCTGGTACAACGCTCTCCCAAATCCGGTGCACATGTGAAGCGGCCACGTACCCAGTGAATGGACTGTGCACTGTCGGCCTGAGGGGCCATCACATGGAAACATGGTTGGGTGGGGGAAGAGGGCCGTGTGCTAGGGAGTTGGTAGTGGGTGGGGGTAGGAGGGACTGTGTGCTGGGGAGTTGGTGGTGGGCGGGGGACGGGGGGCTGTGCACTGGGGAATTGGTGGTGGGTGAGCGGAGGGGGGATGGGGTTAGTTTCACATACATTAAAGCCCGTTGAAATCTGAGAAAATGCAAGGACAATCATGATGGTGTACTAGTGGTCTTTCTTCAAAATGTGCAGGTCATGTTCTGGGTCCAGTCACCGTGCTAACAAAAATTAACGATCAGTGCCTGTCGGGCCAGCCTCCCCTCCATCACCCCATCCCTGTGTGTATCAGCCCTGGCTCCGGCCACATGGTCATCGGCATCATCCCTTGGGGGTTGCCTGTCTGTGTCGGGGGTAGGGGCACATTCCGCCTGAGGCAAATGTTGTACAGAATTGCACATGTCAAGACGATTTTCCCAACTTTGTCCGGGGCATACATGAGGGCCCCTCCAGTGCGATCTAGGCACCTGAATTGTGCCTTCAAAAGTGCAAAAGTACGTTTGATGCAGATGCGTGTCCCGCTGTGAGCATGGTTAGCATGTAGTGTTCTTGGGTCATGCACAGGGGTCATCAGCCAGGTGAGCTGTGGGTACTCTGAATCACCTGCATGGGATGGGATGACAACATCAGGCATTTGTACCATGCATGGGTCTGCAGATTCAGAATATTTAGCTATTATGCACCGTGGGCATTCCTGTGAACAACAGGGCCATGCAATGTGTATGTGTGATGGGTGTACGTCCTTCCTATTTCATGCCATGCATTATTTGTCCTGTACATGCACCCTCTGTTGTTGAGGTGGCTGTCATGTGGTGGCTGACGGTTGACTTCACATGGGATGGCTGCTGGGGCACGGGTGGACACAGCACTAGAGGTAAGGGGGTGCAGGGGCACTTTTACTCATTATGAATAGGCATGAACTCACATTTTTGACTTATAATAGGGTGTAGTAATATTCCCTTCAATTATTGTCCAAGGTACACTGGGAGCCTTGTGCCTGGGTTCCACCTGCACCGCTCCTTGGATATGCTTAGGGCAGTCATGCATGGAGTCCCACGGGATGGGGCTACTGTTATGACTGGCTGATCAGGGGAAGTAGGCATTTGTCTTTTGATGTGCCTGTATCACTAGATGTTGATAAATGTTCATTACACCAACAATTTATTTTAACAGTTGATAAATGTTTTAATGCACTAATGGGGTACTCTCTCTGTGATGTTGATGTACATGTTTGCTCCTCACTATTCATTTCACACAGTACTTTAGGGAATATGGAGTGGGATCCTCTCACTTTGGATTCCTATCTGGGGCTCTACGGGGACTCGCTGTCGGGTGATGGGATGTGGATCTGCACTGCAGCATATTCAAGGTGCATTCTGGTCATTGTCGTCTGATGTGTTGTGTTTGCAGCGATGTGTGCCCGTCACCATGTGTGGGTCCAGGTGTGGTGGCCATGCGCAAGCACCCTTGGATGCCCCCGTAAATGGTGCAGGTGCTGCAGAGGTGCCGACAGTGCCTCCTATTGGCATGCAATGCTTCCTGTGGCTATACCCCCCCTTTTCTACTTATGCTTAAATATGCATTTATAGCAAGGTTTGCACTTGTCAAACTAGAAATTATATCGTGCCTCCTATTGCTATGAATATATGTATATTGGCCTATGCCAAGCTGCTAACAAGCTGCTTATAAACTACATGTGAATAAACTCACATTGCAAGGTCCTGACCTTAGAAACCATGTAAACTGTCATTTTGGGTCAAGCTGCCATTTTAGGTTTTCTTGCTCTATAAAGTCACCATGTGAGCTAAAATGGTAGCCTATGTTATTCAGAACAGAACTCGATTGTCATGACCTCTGTACAGCTAATGTATAACTTGCCTGCAGGCCACTTGTTAGGGTCATGAGCTGAGACCTTGTCCTTCTGCTGACCTGTGTGCAATGGATTACCTGTATCACCGAAACTGATCTATAATTGAATGAGAACACCTGCTTAACTATATTGTATAAATGAAGTCCCGCATTGTAATGTTAGGCCTAGAGCATACATTATTACCATTTCTTCTTGTTAATGTATAAACCTAAGATGAACTAGATTTGACTTGGCAATGGATTCTAGAGCAGTAACTTATTTATGGAATGGTTAACCTGCAGAAAGGCTGGACAACAGGCTGGAGAAATGTATAAAAGCCTGACTGTTTCAATTAATATTTGCACTCACTGAGCACACCGAACCACGCCGGAGTTCGCTGTGTTGTACTGAGGGTCGATAGCTATCTGAATTTTGTTCTGTTCTTTTGTAACTGGATTCAGTATTAAATAAAGTGCTTTGTATGTTCCTTTGTAACCTGTGTTTGGTGTGTTTCCTTTTTGGTTACCCTGCCTCATATTATTTCCTTGTTTTCACAGTTGGCGCCCGGAATAGGGACCCTCAAGATTGATGCCGGATTATTGAAGGTTGACGCACGCTATCGGACCGGGATCGGACGGTGTGACATAACGGGCCCGACTGAACAAGACGCGACACCTCAACAGCGCTGCACGATCCGTTCCCTGGACGATAGCCGTGTGGTCTGAGACGGCATCTTGTCGAGGATCAATTTTTTGAGGCGGGCAGATTTGCCGAAATCACCATACACAAGGTAAAATTCGTTAGGTAAGTCCTTTGTAAACCGATCGGTCCTCCTTAGGTTTGGTCAGGTGAGTCGTTACCCGACTCTTAATTCAACCCTGACAATTTGAATTTGGCGCATTGTATCTGCAGACACAATTATTGACCAGGTAACACCGAGTATTTGAGAAATGCCTGGGAAATTGTCTAGCTGCTTTAGGGCATTATTCTGCAGCGATAGACAATATTTGGAATTTAGCTGTGCGGCACCACAGGAGGGGTCTCCGGCATGTACTATGTACTGTAAGCATGGCATTGGAAGTGTAGTATTTAATAAAATTTGGCACAGACATGCCTCTGAACTTCAGTGGCCAGTGAATAGTAGTTTTGAGATCCCTCGTATTGAATATTTAGAGTCAGTCTTGTTAAAAAAGAAGGCCAGACCTGCAGCATTTGATGTTTTGCAAAATTGGAAAAGAGAAGCGTTGCAGCAGCTTAAAAGTAGGGAAAAACATGTGCACCGTCATAAAACGAATGCTGAAAAGGCGTTGTTAGATGATCAGGACAAACATTCTGAGTTGGTTAGGAATATGGACAGGGCTTTCTCACTCGGTATTCAGAAAATCTATCCTTCTAAAGATCTTCATGTTTCTGATGAGTTTATCGACAAATTGTTAAATGAACGAAGGCCTGGTGCCTCTGCTCCACCTCCGTATGTTCCTCTTCCTCCTGCTGTACCTCTTCCTGCTGTTATTCCTGCTCTTCCTGCTCAACCTGTTGTTCCTATTCCTCCGTTTGTTGTTCCTCCACCTGCTCCTCTGCCTCTTCCCATTTGCACCAGTAATAGTACCTCCATTGAATTTGCCTGCACCCTCACTCCCAAGTAGTTCTGTACCGCTTGTAGTTGATCAGGGTGCGGGGTCAAGGATTGTTACTCGTAATACTGTTCCTACAGAAAAGAAACAGGATTTGTTTGCATGGGCTAAGCATTGTATGGAGAGAGATGATCGAGCTAATGTTCTTGCCACACTTTCTAATATGGATAATTTTCCTGAGAAAATTTTTTTCCTTCAAGGTTTAGGGATTCATTTATGTGTAATGTGTGGTAAAGTAAATAATGCAGACCTCCCACAAGGGTTGAGGGACCTGAATACTTTAGCGTTTTCAAGAGACACTGTGGAGAAGGTACATGAGCATGTTGAGAGGATATTTGAGTATAGAAAGGAGTTGGAAAGGTTATGGAATGAGGATGACAAAGAAGAAAGTATGTATGTACAGAAACGATTTCTTCCGTGTCGTAAATAGACATCTGAGGAGGCGCGAATTTGTACAAAAGATGCGATTAGATGGATTTCAGACATATCGATAACTCCAGTTGAGGTATATGACACATACAGTCAATATACGCTAGAAATGCAGAGGAAAGTGATACAGGTAATGATAGAGTACCTGCAGGATGAATGTTTAAAGAGAAAGGTTAGTTGTCCCACAGAGTTATTGAGCATTTATAAGAGAGCTTTTTCACTTGACACTTCTTCAACTGCTTTAGCACTCGACTTAGCTCTGTTGCTTAGTAAGCGTTCGGAGTAGCCTACATCTCAGTTGCCTATGAGAGAGGTTCCTCCGACATTTGTCCCAAAGGTTGAGATTCCTGCTAAAGCTGCAGCAGGTACACCTGCTGTGGACATTCCTGCACATTATGTATCGCAGTTTGTTCACGTCCCGTTTTCACGACAGGAAGTGAATACTATTAGACAAACTATTCCTGACATTAGGAAAAATCCGACAGGGTTCTATAAAGAGATAGGGCCTCATTCCGAGTATGGCGGTAAGGGATAGCGGCCACCGGTAACGAGACCGGTGGCGGTATTCCCTTACCGCCATACTCCGAGTTCCCTTTGCGCCCTCGCCCTTAACGCCTGCTTTGAGCAGGTGTTAAAGTCGAGGGTGCAAAGGGGCCTCCAAGCATATAACGGTGACCGTAATGAACGGTCACCGTTATTTGCATCTTCCCCATTCCCATTGAGCCCTATGGGGGCTCATTTGGGAATGGGGAAGAGCCTTGGTGAATGGGGAATTACCGCCCCGCCAACCTTGGAATGGGGCGGTGATTCCGCCATCCACCAAGGCGCTGCCGGTCCGGGTACGGCGTCAACCAAGGCGTTAATAGCGCCATTGGTTAGCGCCGTACTCGGAATGAGGCCCATAGAGTCCGTTTTGCAGTCCTCAGTGTTTACACTAGGCGACATTGATTTGCTATTCCCTGTACTCCTGCCTTTAGATTTGTGGAAACAAGTTAGAACTATAGACGATGTACCAGGGTTGGGAGATACATGGGCTAACATAGTTAGGCTTGATGGGGAAAGGCCAGCTGGTGAGAGACCACCTCAGGTGATACTAACTTTGCCTGACAGAATCATTGCAAAACTGAAAACTATAATCCCCGAAAAGAGAATTATTTGGGACAAGCTTACGGCCTGTGTCCAAGGAAAATCTGAGGGTGCTACCGAGTTCTTTAATCGGTTCGAACAGGTATTCTCGGATTTCAATGGACAAGATTTAGGCACAGAGTCTGGGAAAAGATTATTTGTGGACAAATTTGTACGTGGATTGCTGCCTGACATCCAGTAACAAATGATGTCTTCTAAGAGCGCTTGGCAGGCGAAATCCCAATCAGAAGTACTGCACATGGCTCGGTACTACGAGAACCGTGTCAATAATGAAAAAGATAGAGTTGAGAAGAGAAAAGGTGATTTGAAGACTAAAGTATTGTTACAGCAAATTGTTAGAGGCCCCAGAGGGGGTAGTTCGCAGATTAGAGGTCAGTATGTTCCACAAGGGAATGTGCCCTTGGGTCCTGTGAATATTAACCAGTGTGCCTATTGTCGCCAGGAGGGTCATTGGCGTGCACAATGCCCCGTCCTTCGACAGAGGTCGAATAACACATTTGGAAATATGGGTAGACGATCCAGAGGTCACCCGGGTGTAGGGGGCCCTGGTAGAGGCCAGTTTTCGCAGGATCCCCAACAACCTTTTTCACAGGATAATCAGACTTCGAGTGTGGATACTAGAAACATATTTGATCATCCTTCTGCTGCATATCTATCTGAAGAGCTTCCTTTTGATGATATTTTATTTCGTTAGGATTGCCCGAAGCAGGGTTTGGAACCTACACCTATTCCCGTTAATCAGAAAGGTCCCTACGTTGAAATGGTAGTGGGAAATAGGAAACATCAATTTTTGATAGACACTGGAGCACAGAAGTGCTCCATTGATCATTCTCCGGTTCCAAACATTCCACTGTCAGGGCAAACCAATGTTTCTGTAGGGTTTTCTGGCACACCAGTTGTTTGTCCGGTTTCTTCACCGGTACCTATTTCTTTGGGTCCCTTTACGGACCACTGTCCATTTCTCATGACTTCGAATTGTGGAGAGAATTTGCTGGGGTTGAATCTGTTGAAGGAATTAAATGCGGTAATTCATTGTTCTTCTGATGGAGTGCGTTTGACGATTTCACCACAGCAATGTTCTATTTCGCAATTCTTGACTAGACCTTTGCCGCCAGAATTCAGTAATGTACCAGAGTGTTTGTGGGCAGTTGATGACAATGATGTTGGTGTTTTGCAGATTGAGCCTGTTAAAATAGTTTTGAATCATGTAATTAAGCTGCCCCATATTCCACAGTATAAGATCTCAGTTGAAGGCGAGCGAGCTTTGAAGAGCATTGTTTCCGATTTTGTGCATCCTAGGGTGATTGAGGAGATTGCAGGAAGTTTGTGCAATAGTCCGATTTTACCCGTGTACAAAAAAGGTGATAATGCAATTCCATTTCGTTTTATAATTGATTTACGTGCCATTAATAAAGTCGTCGCTCCGCAATTTCCAATTGTGCCTGATGTGACGACAATATTAACCATGATTCCAGCTACGGCTACTCACTTCAGTGTTGTGGACCTAAAGAATGCTTTCTTCAGTATTCCTATACATGAGGATAGTAGATACTTGTTCGCGTTCACCTCAGGGGGACGCTCATTCACATTTACTCGTGCACCTCAAGGTTATACTGAGAGTCCTAGTATTTATAGTAGGGCTTTGAAAGAGCAGCTTGATACCCTTGGATTTCCCCCTACTTGTATGTTGCTTCAATATGTTGATGATTTGCTTTTAGCCGCTGACTCTGAGAGCTCTTGTAAAGAGGGCACTGTGTTGTTGCTCATCCATCTAGCTAAGCATGGTCACAAAGCTTCACTCAAAAAGTTTCAATATTGTTGCCAGGAGGTCGCCTATTTAGGCTATCTCCTGTCAAAGGAGGGAAGAAGATTGACACCTGAAAGAATAAAACACATTTCTGGCATGTCTGTCCCAAATACACAAAAGGAAGTTAGAGCCTTGATAGGTATGGCTTCTTACTGTAGGTTATGGATCCCAAACTTCTCACTAGTGATAAAACCGATGTTGGCCTTGACGAAGAAGGGTATTTCTTCGCCATTGCCATGGAATACGGAGCATCAACATTCATTCGAGTTGCTCAAGACTGCATTATGTTCGGCGCCAGTTTTGGGCACACCGAACTATGAGAAGGCCTTTGTGTTGTTTGTGCATGAATGTGATGGATGTGCTTTGGCTGTATTAATGCAGGAACATGGAGGGAAGAATAGGCCATGCGGTTACCACTCTTCCGCCCTTGATCCTGTTGCATGCGCTTTGCCAAGATGTTTGCGCGCTGTCGCTGCTGCTGCTGCATCTGTAAAACAGAGTGAGGGAATGGTCCTAGGCCATGATTTAACCCTGATGGTGCCTCACTCTAGATATTCTATTGAACAAAACCCAAACGCAACACCTCACTTCCGCACGACTGACAAGATATGAATTAATCTTGTTTGCTCCCCACATTCAAATTAGGAGGTGCTGCGTTCTTAATCCGGCTGAACTCCTATCTTTCCCGCAAAATACTGTTTGCGGTGACGAAGAGTCACATGACTGCCTGTATACTACTGAACAAGATACAAAAGGCAGAGTTGATTTGAGGGACACTCCTTTGGATAACCCACAAGGGGAGCTGTTTTGTGATGGCTTCTGCTTCAAACTACTGGATGGTACATCCACAGCTGCTTATGCAGTCACTACATTGAGTACGGTTGTGGAGACCAAGAGAATTACGCATAACTCTGCGCAGGCCGCAGAGATTATAGCATTGACTCGAGCTTGTGAGCTTTCCGAAGGGCTAACAGTAAACATATATACTGATAGCCAGTATGCCTTTGGGGTGGCTCACAACTTTGGGAGACTTTGGTCAGAGAGAGGGTTTTTAACTTCGCATGGCACCAAGATCCAACATGGCTCCCTGATAGTACAATTGCTTTCAGCGCTTGCGCTCCCTAGTCAGTTAGCAATCATTAAGTGCGCAGCACATCGCAAGATTATAGATGATGTAGGGAAAGGGAATGCTTTCGCTGATCAAATAGCTAGACAAACTGCCTCTGATCTCTTCACAGAGATGTATGTTTCAAGGGAGACTGTAGATGCCTATGCAATGGATGAGGGTGCTGGGTCTGTACGGGATATCCAAGCCGATACCACATTAAAAGAATCCAAGAGGTGGGCTGAAGGCTTGGGGAAACTCGATGATGATGGGTGTTGGGTGGACATGGTTGAAGGGAAATGGTTGCTTCCTAATGCCTATATAGTAATGATGGTTACCATGGCACACGGTCCCACACATGTGTGCGCTCAACAGATCACGATAATGTTAGAGAAAGTCTGGGTAAATGATAAGATTTCGAAAATTGCCCAGCATTATGTCCAAAATTGCATGATTTGCCTACAACACAATGTGGGAAAGGGGACAGCAACTCCAAGAGGTAGCTTTGGGCCTCCTTCTGTCCCGTTTGAAGTGATTCACTTTGACTTTATTGAAATGGAGCGATGTAATAATCTAAAATATGTCCTTGTGGTCATTTGCGCCTTTATTAAGTGGGTCGAGGCTTTCCCTGTTAAAGACGCTACAGCCATGACCACTGCAAAGACCATGTTAAAGGAATTCTTCCCACGGTTCGGTTTGCCGAGAGTTATCTGGTCGGATAATGGTCCGCATTTTATCGCTGCTGTAATTCTACAGATATGTACGGCATTGCAAATTGACAAACGATTCCATTCGGCCAGACATGCTTAGAGCGCTGGATTAGTGGAAAGACACAATGGTATCATAAAAAACAAGCTCGCTAAGACGTGTGCTGGCACCAAACTAAAATGGCCGGACGCCTTACCGATCGTGTTACTTTCAATGCGGACAACCCCTCAAACTAAGACTGGGCTCTCTCCCTTTGAGGTGGTAATGGGGAGACCTGCTAATATTTGGGGTTTGCCTAAAAGCTGCGCATTGCGCGATGTAGAAAATGTACTTCTCTCCGACTATTGTAACCAATTGACTAAAAACCTGTTTTCAATTTATCACCAGGTGTGAGAGGCCTTGCCGGTGAGGTACGAGGGCCCCGGTCACAGTCTACGACCAGGGGATTGGGTCCTTGTTAAATCCTTCGATAGACCGTCTTGCCTCGCACCACGTTGGAGGGGCCCCTACCAGGTGCTCCTGGTCACTGAGACTGCGGAGCGGGTAGGAGGACGTCGCCACTGGATCCACGGCAGCCACACCAAACGGATCCCACACCCAGTGCCATACGATACAGAAGACGCAGAACCCCTTTCCGACATTGAAACCAACGTACCCGAAACGGCAGACGGTGGAAAGAGAGTATCGGAGGCCGTTCCGGAAGTTGTAAGGCCCGACAAAACAGACATCTTGCCTCCTTGCTCTCCCACTGCATCGTTTGTGGATCATCCATCTTCTGATCCAACTTCCGTTCACTCGCCACCTCCTGTGGGAAGTGACGACATCCTGTCTGCTGATTCTTTTGCACCGGAAACTGTGAAGTATAATCTCCGCCCAAGGAGATAGGTTTGCAATACGGCTCTTGCTGTACAATTGAAAGAATTTGAGGGCTTGCCTTTTTTTGGCCCAATTGCATAAAGGGTTCTGCTGGCTAAGGGTTGTGGGAAAAGACATTAAGAAGATGCGCGACCGGAGTCGCCAGCAAACGAACAATTGGTGTTTCTCGATTGAAGGCGACAATGCCCGCATCCGCTACCGTTCGTACTGAACTTTTGGACAGAAATGTGACTAAGAGAGACAATGAGCAGAGATGTATGGGGGCCCCGAAAACGTTTTGTTGTCTACTGGTAATAATCACGGGACTTTTAGTAACTGTTGGTTGTGGGTTTTGGTATTTGGAGAGAATGTACCCTTTGAATGATTTCCTACCTGTTGAAAATATAACTGTTGTTCCCACTCCTTCTGTGCAACTACATACCTTGTCACCTAGAGATCTTTTGCATAGACGGAATTATCAAAATAACACTCTACTTCTAATTATGAATGCTACCCATGCAATCTTTAACAGAACCAATTGTTGGATCTGCTCGCATTTACCGCAACATGGGGATAAGGGCTAGGTTGGTATATTCACCCTTTACCTTTGACAACTGCTTGTTATGCTTCACTTAGAGCACTGTTCTTTGGCCGATGGAACGATAGCATCTCGGGGAACTTTGATGGCACTAATTTGAATAGTTTTGAGAAACGTGTTCTGGAATGCTCGCTTTTCGCAAATAGGAGTAAGCTCAATATTGCTTCTATTAGGCCTTCTGATAGACTGTCTCGTCCTTTCCAATCTTTGATTTCCTTTAAAATGGCTCCGATAGGCAATAAGGATGCCGTGCCTCTTTCTTATACTGTTAACCATAGCCCCGATTCAGTTTCTTTCTGCATACAGAGGAATGGCACCCGGTCAATGGGAGATTTTAAAGGTTGTGCCAACGTTGCAAATTTGACTGGGGAAGACAGACCTTTGTATGTAGGCGAACCTATCTATTTTGTTTGCGGTAATGTAGCATTTCCATGGTTGCCCAGGGATTGGCAGGGAACTTGTTATCTAGGAATTCTGTTACCTGGGGTGTTTATAGCAAGTACTGTAGAGGTTTCGAAGGCTCGTCCACGGCGGGACGAGAATGGCGACACTCCAGCACAGGTTTTAGGAGATGTAGCGAAATCATTCCTTCCATTCTTTGGGCAGATAGCGAATTCCGAGAATATCAGGAAACTAGCGAGAGTACTGGAGAGAACCATCAACCGGACCACAGATATACTCTATAATATGACTTTAGAGCAGAAAGCGATCAGATTGGTAGCGCTTCAGAACCGGATGGCATTAGATGTCATTATGGCTGAACGTGGTGGAGTATGTAAACTAGTGGGGTCCGCTTGCTGTGTTTTCGTACCGGATTCCTCCCCAACTATTTTTGAGGCAATACAGAATCTGCACATTCTTAGTTCAGAAGTGCATGTTCCCGAGGGAAATTGGGATCTTAGCGCTTGGTTCTGGGACTTCTTGCGTCTTGGGGTTGGAAAGTGCTTTCAGTCTTGCTGATTATTTTGGGAATTCTGCTATTTCTTTGTTGTTGTATCCAATGTCTACCAAGTATATGTTCAATGCTAGGGGGATGTTGCGCTCAGGCGATAGGTACAATAGGACATAAAGTGTATGCCCCGGATAAAACCTCTAAGGAGTATGTACTGAAAGAGATCTTAGTAAAAGATCTAATGGCGATAGATATTTCTGACAGCTATTCACGGTGTATGGACGATGACACATGGAGTTATTTGCAGGGAGATCAGAAGTAGTTTAGCACTTGGCATAGGCCAAAAGGAGGGTTTGTCAAACTAGAAATTATATCGTGCCTCCTATTGCTATGAATATATGTATATTGGCCTACGCCAAGCTGCTAACAAGCTGCTTATAAACTACATGTGAATAAACTCGCATTGCAAGGTCCTGACCTTAGAAACCATGTAAGCTGTCATTTTGGGTCAAGCCGCCATTTTAGGTTTTCTTGCTCTATAAAGTCACCATGTGAGCTAAAATGGTAGCCTATGTTATTCAGAACAGAACTCGATTGTCATGACCTCTGTACAGCTAATGTATAACTTGCCTGCAGGCCACTTGTTAGGGTCATGAGCTGAGACCTTGTCCTTCTGCTGACCTGTGTGCAATGGATTACCTGTATCACCGAAACTGATCTATAATTGAATGAGAACACCTGCTTAACTATATTGTATAAATTAAGTCCCGCATTGTAATGTTAGGCCTAGAGCATACATTATTACCATTTCTTCTTGTTAATGTATAAACCTAAGATGAACTAGATTTGACCTGGCAAGGGACCCTAGAGCAGTAACTTATTTATGGGATGGTTAACCTGAAGAAAGGCTGGACAACAGGCTGGAGAAATGTATAAAAGCCTGACTGTTTCAATTAATATTTGCACTCACTGAGCACACCGAACCACGCCGGAGTTCGCTGTGTTGTACTGAGGGTCGATAGCTATCTGAATTTTGTTCTGTTCTTTTGTAACTGGATTCAGTATAAAATAAAGTGCTTTGTATGTTCCTTTGTAACCTGTGTTTGGTGTGTTTCCTTTTTGGTTACCCTGCCTCATATTATTTCCTTGTTTTCACACACTCACCGACTGTCCAGGTCCATTGTCCCCTGTGCCTCTCCATGTAGGCAGGCAGTGTGCTGTTGCATAGCACTGTGGAGCCGTGGGTGGATCCAGGGTAGTGGGCACAGCATTAGTTGATGATTAGGTCAGGCCCACAGGTCGTCTGCACCTTAATTGTGTGATAGTGCTTGTGTTTCCGCAAGACTGCCTCATGTGCCTAGGGCACAACCAATGCAACATGGGTGCCAGTCGATGGCTGCAATGACGTTGGGCACTTGTGCGATGGCATAGAAGTGAGCCTTGAGGTCATTCACCTGGGCCTGGGTGGTGGGCAGTGCCATGTGCAGATTGACATGGCGCAGCAGGGAATCCAGCACCTGGCCCAGGACTGCACTGAATGTCTACTGAGCCATGCCATGTATCATGGCCACAGAGTGCTGGAAGGTGCCGGCCCCCAGGAACTGCAGGACTGCCACCAGCTTGACCAGCAAGGGCACCACTGTGAGGATGACAATCCTGCACCGAATGTAATTTTCTGTTGTGGTCAGCAGCTCAGTGATGGTCACCGATCCTGTTACTAACTGGGTTTCACTGCGGGCCCAGGGTGATAGCCTGACCCTGGGGATGGGTGCACACCTTGCTGGGGCTGGTCGTCTCCTCCTCCTCCTTATTCTCATTCCACACCCCCCCATTGCCCCTGTGCCCTGCCCTGGTTGTCCAGCATCTGTAGCTCCATGCGCAGCATGTAAAACTGCATGTCAAAGCTCCCAGCAGAGAATGGCAACATGGTGTTGGAAAGTGTGTTTGGGGCATGGGTGGGTCTTATGTAGCCCTCCCGTGTGCATTGTATGCACCTGTGGCTGTATTCCTGGCACCTGTGTTCATTTACCTGCAGCTGGAGGCTGGGGGTAATTGCAGCTGTATTATTGCTGGTTTTCGGGCGGTCTGTATTGACGGCGGTATTACCGCCAGCTGTAATAACGCTGGCTGTGATACCACCGGCTGTATTAAAGCCTGTACCCTTTGGGTCCGGTGCTGATTTTGCAGGGTCGGGATCGGGCAGAGCAGTATTCCAGGTGCTAATACTGTTAAGTCCCCATTTAAGGTCTACCGCCCAACTCGTGATAAGGCCCTATGTGCCTTAAGGTTTCCTTGACCTCTGAGTTGTCACAATAGTAGCATGAGGAGCAGGGGTAAACCTGCTTGTTTCTCGTATTCAGAATCTTCCAGTATTTAACAAATTCATCCAGAATCTCACGTAAAGGGTTTGCTCTCTGGAGCTAGGGAATTTTTTTAAGTATTTAGGCAAAATGCCCTGATTTTTTATGTTCAAGCTGTAGATCCCCAATGAACGTACATTTCCTAAACTCTGAGCATGTAGTTACCCAATCCATATCCAATAGCTGTCGTTTCACGGTGCAGATGTTAACCTCCAGCGATAGTGATAGTGTTTGTGTTTCCGGAAGACTGCCTCATGGGCCTGGGGCACAACCAATGCAACATGGGTGCCAGTCGATGGCTGCAATGACGTTGGGTACTTGTGCGATGGCATAGAAGCGGGCCTTGAGGTCATTCACCTGGGCCTGGGTGGTGGGCAGAGCCGTGTGCAGATTGACATGGCGCAGCAGGGCATCCAGCACCTGGCCCAGGACTGCACTGAATGTCAACTGGGCCATGCCATGTATCATGGCCACAGAGTGCTGAAGGTGCCGGCCCCCAGGAACTGCAGGACTGCCACCAGCTTGACCAGCGAAAGCACCGCTGTGAGGATGACAATCCTGCACCGAATGTAATTTTCTGTTGTGGTCAGCAGCTCAGTGATGGTCACCCGATCCTGTTACTAACTGGGTGTCACTGCGGGCCCAGGGTGATAGCCTGACCCAGGGAATGGGTGCACACCTTGCTGGGGCTGGTCTCCTCCTCCTCCTCCTCCACATTCTCATTCCACCCCCCTCCCCCAATACCCCCTGTGCCCTCCCCTGGTTGTCCAGCATCTGTAGCTCCAGGCGCAGCATGTAAAACTGCCTGTCAAAGCTCCCAGCAGAGAATGGCAACATGGTGTTGGAAAGTGTGTTTGGGGCATGGGTGGGTCTTATGTAGCCCTCCCGTGTGCATTGTATGCACCTGTGGCTGTATTCCTGGCACCTGTGTTCATTTACCTGCAGCTGGAGGCTGGGGGTAATTGCGGCTGTATTATTGCTGGTTTTCGGGCGGTCTGTATTGACGGCGGTATTACTCTGGCTGTGATACCACTGGCTGTATTAAAGCCTGTACCCTTTGGGTGTGGTGCTAATTTTGCAGGGTCGCGATCGGGCGGAGCGGTATTCCAGGCGCTAATACCGCTAAGTCCGCATTTAAGGTCTACCGCCCAACTCGTGATAAGGCCATATGTGCCTTAAGGTTTCCTTGACCTCTGAGTTGTCACAATAGTAGCATGAGGAGCAGGGGTAAACCTGCTCGTTTCTCGTATTCAGAATCTTCCAGTATTTAACAATTCATCCGGAATCTCACGTAAAGGGTTTGCTCTCTGGAGCTAGGGAAATATTGTAAGTATTTAGGCAAAATGCCCTGAATTTGTATGTTCAAGCTGTAGATCCCCAATCAAAGTACATTTCGTAAACTCTGAGCATGTAGTTCCCCAATCCATACCCAATAGCCGTCGTTTCACGGTGCGGATGTTAACCTCCAGCAATTCAATAGAACAATTAATTTCCTCCAGGATCATCTCACATTTACGTGCTCACTTCCCCAGTTATTCCCACTAATTTTTTTATAAAACATTGTTCAAGTCACAGAAGTGAGATTCCTGGGGGCAGGGATCTTATTTTCCTCAACAGGAGGAGAGCATTCCAGCAGATTCTACACTTTAATGAAATTAGTCCCAGTTAAAATCATGAAGCAGCCTATGGCAAACCCCGTGGTAGCCTCAGCACCTTGCGCCACAGTCCAGCTTCAAGGGCATCAAACAATCCCCAGTCAAAATCCTTCTTTGTCTCTATGCCATACATTATACTTGGTAGAACCTTCAAATAAATTGTAGTACTTGACAACTGCCACAAGGGAGAACCTAACACATTTCTGCAATATTTTCATCGTTTTGGGAATAAAGCTGTCCCTTTTGGCACCAAGGATTTTTACGTGATCCCCCTTACTTCTCCCTCCAAAGATCGTAACCCCCAAGTAGGTAAAGAATTTTGTTTCTTCCAGAGGTTTGTTATCCAGAAGCCATTTGAACCCCACTTTCCCATTCCCAACCGAAAGCTTCATAATCTGCATTTTTACTCCATTCGCTTTCAGTCTATTAATTTCTGTGTTCTTTGCAGTACAATTCGGGATCAATCTAATAACACTATGTCGTCCACATGGGAAAGCCAATATATGCAGCAATTGGCCAGTTTAGAACAAGCCAAGCATGCAACCGCCAGCACCATTCCTTTATCAGAAATATACCAATTAAACAGACTGGGGCAAGTGTACACCCCATGCCGAAGCCCCCTGCCTGCACTAATCTGCTTCGACAAAGTCACCCTGCTATCAAGGCGTGCCTGGAGGGCCATGTCTGTGTGAAGGTATATTATGATGCTGAGTAAGCTTGATGGCAGGCCCCATCAAGATCATTTCTCCACAGGCTGTTCCTATCTACGGTATCGAATGTAGGAGAGAAGTCTATAAAACCAAGAAATATATGCTGAGAGGTGGAGCCATTAGCCCGATTATGCAAGATGTTTAAAATGGTTACATTCAGGGTTGTCCCCACATTTCGTCGGAACCCCAATTGATATATAATCAGGTGGTTAGTGGCTATAGTGCAGGATTCTAGTTCTTTCAGGATTTGGGCTGATAACATCTTAGAATCGGCATCCAGGATTTTAATAGGTCAATAATTTAATGGGTCCAATCGGTTTCCCTTCTTGAAGAAGGGGACTACAACTGAGTATTTCCATGAGGGTGGTGCTTGGCGGTAGTATAATATGTCTTCAAGTAGCGTAGTGAATATATGAGCCCACAATTTAGGGGCAGCTTTCAGAATACGATTAGTCAGTCCTTTCGGACCAGGTGCCTGAGATCCACTTGCCTTTTTTTATAGCAAGCACCCAAACCTCATAGGAAAAAAATCAGAACCCATTCATCACTAAAGGAATCCTTTTTTCCTTTGGGATTAGGAGATTCAGCATTAATTTAGCTAAAGCGCATAATCCATTTAGTTTCAGAGGTGGGATTGATCTGCATTTTTAGTTGACCGCCCTCTAAATTATTTGTAACGTTACAGAAGTTTCAATCATCATTCGTTCCAATTATATTTAGCATTCTTATAGCATCATTCCGGATCATCTGGTGATTGTGCTGGATTAGCCAGTCTTTATAATACTGTCAGGACTTCTTATAGGCATGAATTTTATTCTGCATATCCATCCCACCATGATTGATTATCCTCAGATCTTGGTTTAATTTCCTTTTTCTCAAAGCTAACTGTTGGTTGCAAGCATGCACACGGGGACAATACCTCCACTCTCTTTTGTATCCATTTGCTCCATACTTGCCTTTAAGGAACATATTCATAAGGAAAGAGGAGAACAACTCCTTTTTTTTGTCCATAAACTCAGACCCCACCATTTTAAATCTCAATCTGCTGGTGGTCCCAGGCAATCCTGCCACTTGATGATTTAACAATTAGGTTAGTGGGACCATGCATCCCACAGGAGCTTGTCTGCAATCCAGATTCTGCTATTAGCATATTATGATCACTAAGCCATGCATCGCCTACAAAAAAACCTAAAACACTCCTGGAGTAAGGGATTGCTAACACACATACATAGTCAATAGCTGATGACTGCTGTCCTCTGTGCCAGGTTTTTCACCACACAAGATCCCCTAACACATTGCCGTTTAAAAGCTGTACAACCCAGTTTTGGAGAAGAGTCATCCAGGAGTTAGCAGGCGAGGAGCTTAAAGAATAAATACACTGCGAATTTCCAGGCCTTATATAAGGACTTTTTAGGCCTGGTGTGTTAAAATCTCCAGTTACCACAATATGTCCTTTATCTGCAACGGCTTGCCATTCTTCAATAATATCAGATACTCTGCTTATATACTCACAAATGTTCTGTCTCGTCGGATTCCAGTATACATTGGCAATCAAGAGGTCGTAGGCATGAGTGCTATATTCAACCACCAACAGACCCTTGTACTCACTTCAAATTCTATTGACTTCACCCCCCCAAGGAGCTAACAATTTCACTCAGGAGTCCTCCAAATGAACATACTGTGTTACCCTTTATTGCTGATTGTACAAGAGTTTGATGAGCATCAATATATATATATATATATTGTCCTGTAGTAACAGTATCACAAAATATCAAAAAATCCCTCAGATATGTACTCAGGTCAGTATTTGCAAATAGCTGTCCATGACCTCATGAGTTCCACGGAACCAGTTTAAACCCCTGCTTTAATAGTGAAGTGAGGGTGACAAGCTCCCACCCAGACAGGTTTTCTAAGAAGAGCCAGGACAATCCCCATAAAGAGATCTTTTTTATCAGAGAGGGCGCCCACAGAAAGGGGGAACGTGCCCCGATTGAGAATAGATTGTGGAACAAATAGGGGCCTTGGAAAGACTTGCACAAATATTTGATGAGGGACGGGAGGACCATATTACGGAGGCTAGTGGCCTGAGAGAAGAGTGGAGGTTGTTGAATGAAGGGAAGATAGTTCGTAATTTGCAGTTTCTGAAACAGGCATTTTATGGAAAAGAGGATTAGGCGGATGCCTGGCTTCCTGCAAGGTTAAGGGGACAACGTGCTGAGAGATGGGTTTCGGAGATAGAAGGAAGGGACTGGGCCACAGTGGTCTTAGTAGAAGGAATTCAGGAGGCATTTGCCTCTTTCTACAAGAGCGAAGGGAAGGCGCCTATCATCTTTAACAGAAGAAAAGTCCTGCGCCGTGGACACTCCAATCACAGGGAGGAAATTAAGAATGCAATAGGTCACCTCCGGTTTGGGAAAGCACCAGGTGATGATGGTTTCACTTCTGGATTCTATAAGACCTTCTATAAGACCTTCCCGTCTGTATGGCTCCCTTTTTTGACATTGTTATTCAACGATATTATGGAGACAGGCAGAGCCCCAGATTAATTTGTCCCTGCCCTCATTACAGTAATACCTAAGGAGGGCAGGGACCGTAGGATGTGTGGTTCATATCGCCCGATTTCTCTTCTGAACATAGATGCTAAGATATATGCCAGGGTCCTGGCGGCCAGATTACAATGTCACCTGCCGCGACTGGTGCATTTAGGCCAGATGGGATTTGTCAGAGGACGCAAGGGGGCTGACACTATAAGGAAATCACTGCACTTGATACATGAGGCCCAAGGCTTGCGGGATGATCTCACGTTTCTCTCTGTTGATGCTGAATAGGCTTTTGACACGGTGGAGTGGGACTTCTTGGAGGGGGTGCTGACTAAATTTGGGATAGGTAGGTAATTTATAGGTGGAATTATGGCTATCTATTCCTCCCCAAAGGCATGTGTTGCTGTGAATTGTGGATACTTGGAATTCTCAATTTTAGCTTGCGTCACATATAGACAGGATTATGAATGTTAGCATGTACCACACTTAGATGGAATTCTTGACTTTAGTCTGCTTCGCATCTAGACATGATTATGAATGTTAGCATGTACCAAACGTAGATGGAATTCGTGACTTTAGTCTGCTTTGCCTCTAGACAGGATTGTTAATGTTAGCATGTACCACACTTAGATGGAATCCTCAATTGTAGCTTGCGTCACATCTAAACAGGATTATGAATGTTAGCATGTACCACATTTAGATGGAATTCTCAATTTTAGCTTGTGTCACATCTATACAGGATTATGAATGTTAGCATGTACCACACTTAGATGGAATCCTCAATTGTAGCTTGCGTCACATCTAAACAGGATTATGAATGTTAGCATGTACCACATCTAGATGGAATTCTCAATTTTAGCTTGTGTCACATCTATACAGGATTATGAATGTTAGCATGTACAACACTTAGATGGAATTCTAAATTTTAGCTTGTCTCACATCTAGACAGGATTATGAATGTTAGCATGTACCA
Organism: Ambystoma mexicanum; assembly: GCF_040938575.1. Lineage (NCBI taxonomy): Eukaryota > Metazoa > Chordata > Amphibia > Caudata > Ambystomatidae > Ambystoma > Ambystoma mexicanum. The sequence goes on from NC_090936.1 coordinate 571,027,604, forward strand.
CACTTAGATGGAATTCTTGACTTTAGTCTGCTTCGCATCTAGACCGGATTATGAATGTTAGCATGTACCACACTTAGATGGAATTCTAAATTTTAGCTTGTCTCACATCTAGACAGGATTATGAATGTTAGCATGTACCACACTTAGATGGAATTCGTGACTTTAGTCTGCTTTGCATCTAGACAGGATTGTTAATGTTAGCATGTACCAAACGTAGATGGAATTCGTGACTTTAGTCTGCTTCGCATCTAGACAGGATTGTTAATGTTAGCATGTACCACACTTAGATGAAATTCTCAATTTTAGCTTGTGTCACATCTAGACAGGATTTTGAATGTTAGCATGTAGCACACTTAAATGAAATTCTTGACTTTAGTCTGCTTCGCATCTAGACAGGATTATGAATGTTAGCATGTACCAAACGTAGATGGAATTCTTGACTTTAGTATGCGTCACATCTAGACAGGATTATGAATGTTAGAATGTACCAAACGTAGATGGAATTCGTGACTTTAGTCTGCTTCGCATCTAGACAGGATTGTTAATGTTAGCATGTACCACACTTAGATGAAATTCTCAATTTTAGCTTGTGTCACATCTAGACAGGATTTTGAATGTTAGCATGTAGCACACTTAAATGAAATTCTTGACTTTAGTCTGCTTCGCATCTAGACAGGATTATGAATGTTAGCATGTACCAAACGTAGATGGAATTCTTGACTTTAGTCTGCTTCGCATCTAGACAGGATTATGAATTTTAGCATGTACCACACTTACATGGAATTCTTGAATTTAGACTGCGCCGCATCTAGACAGGATTATGAATGCTAGCATGTGCCACACTTAGACGGATTTCTCGATATGAATGTTACCATGTACCACACTTAGATGGAACGCATGACTTTAGCCTGCGTCACATCTAGATAGAAATGTGAATGTTAGCATGCGCCACACTTAGATGAAACTGTGAATGATGACAAGTGCAACACCCGAATGGAATCATGATCACTAGCCTTCCTCACATCTAGACAGAACTTTGAAATTAGCAAGTGCCACACACTCAGAAGGAATAGTGAATGATAGCAAGCATCACACCTAGACACAATTGCAAGGACAGAAAGGCCAACTAACCAATCCACTAACAATCTCATCTCTCTGCATACACCGCTCAAACTCTAACCAAACACAACCACAACCCTAAAACGCAGCAATCCGCACAAACTTCACTACACTGCAACAACATAACAAACCGCACATAGACTTGCACAACAGTACACGACGACTACGGACCGTAAAACACCCCAAGCCCAGCCAACGGACCCACCGGGCTGAGGCTGCCAACAGCAAATCACTGCTCTCTTGCACTTTTCCAGCTTATTGCCACTAACTCACCCCCTCCCCCCTCCCTCTTTCAGAGCAGCCAGAGCGCCAGGGGACCACTCCGGTGGTGATTGTGCACGGTACAAATATCCTTTAACATTAACATTAACATTAACATTAAACTAGCATCGCCAGACTTCCATTTGTGCGCGCTCTGCGGCATGCACATACAGGCAGATTTTCAGAAAGTATGCATTTGGTTCACTAGGAATGTGCTAACTGAAGACACTCTAATAGCATTCGGTGTTGCTTCCACTCAAACCTTCCACCCGGGTCGATAATTGCATGCAGTTGCTCTTTGTATGTGTCACTTCTTGCAAACATGCGGTGCCACTGTAAAATGGTGCGTTGCCATTATCCCGCGAAAATAATTATTCCACCTTCAATAATCATTTGGAGCGGCTGCTTTTGGGAATATCCCTCTGGAGACATGTGTTAATATTGGAAGCCAAACCTTATTAAGTAACGATGCCCTCCTTCTGGAGAGATGTTATTATTCTCTCACCCAGCAGGAAAAAAAACAATCCACTCGGCTGAACATGAGGGGTGGCGCCGGATTCTATATTAACAAGTCTCTGCCCAGTGAAGAGCAATAAGACGTTGGCACCTGTGGATGTTTGCCCTAGGGCGCCGTGGTAAAAGTGATCAGAAAGGAGCTTGTTGGAGGGGGGAGGTGCATACACACAAGGAATCTGTTCAGTATACTCCCTACAGCGGGGGTGGCTGGGACCTGCTCGAGAAAGGGTTTAACCTGGTTAGTGTCTCGCCGGGGGTCCCCTGTCCTGCAATACCAAAAAGGCTCACAGTGTCCGGGGTGCGAGGGAACAGTGCACATGTGTATGGGGGCGTCCCCATGCACATCTTCTCCGAAAGATCATTGCAGCCAAGTGGCAACTCATCCGGCAAGGATTCCCAGCAGCGGGCGGGGAGGTCCAGTCCTCATCATGGGGTTCAGGGGCAGGCAACATTCATGGGGCGTTAGGCACATGGGATATGTTTTGAAAAAGTCTCACAATGCATCGATGGCCTGAAGAAGAGAGTGAAATTGGTCAATAATGGACTTGGGAAATCCCCTTCCCACTCCTGATGATAGGATTCTCTCCATTGTTATCTCAAACTCCTGTCGAGGTTTCAGACGCGTTCATGTCTACAGTGCACTGTGTATTAAAGTATTGCCAGAATCCTGTTCCAAAGTGAATGTCTAAGCAAATTATTAACCCGTTAAGTGCTAGGCTATTGTGCAAGTCTATGAAAAAAGGCACTTGACATGTTTCTTAGGGCCTAATTCACAGAAGCGTTTTATAATGGCAACACCCCGTTGGAAAACGCTCTGTGAATAAGGGCCTTAGTATTTTGTCCCCAGGGGCTCCAACGACACAGGCTTTGTGGCGTGCGGTATGTCATCAAGTGTTTGCATACAACGATATCTGTATCATCGCTACAGATAATGCTAGGTTGCGTTGATTTAATCGGTGCACACATGGCTCTGCAAGAAAAGAGGGTGGGGTGTGATTAATGAGGATAGGGTGACGGGATGGGTTCAGAATCAGGAAGAACTGGCATCAGTTTGTGTTGTCTTGCGTGTGGGTTGGTTGTGCGGCCCAGCTTGTCCTAACAGTGCCTCCTATGTATGCCAGTGTTTATGTTAGATGTGTAGGTCGAATGCAGCAAGGGTGGAAGTACAATCATGCACACTGGTTTGCTGTATCCATAAGGGGGGGCAGTGATGGAGTTTGTTAGATGTGTGATGGAGTTGTGTTGGTGTGTGTTTGGGTGTGGTGTGGTTGGATTTATGGATTAGGTGCACTGGTATCCATCTAAGGTTAAGTCCACAGTCTCTGATGGTTTGTCAAGTGCAGCAGTTAATTAATGCTAGGTGTGTCTATGTGTAGTGTGGCTAGCCCATAGACGTGTATAGTGGTGTAGGTTATGTTGGAGGAGCCGGAGTGGGGGGGATTGGTTAGTACATTGTTTAATCTCGACAGTACCACAGAAGTATGTCTTCAGCGCAGATCCAGTTGCCGCTCAGTGGTACCCTCCAATACTCCTGGTTGTGGTCTGTTGGCCAGCCCCGCCAACTTTCCAAGCATAGAGGCTAGCTTCCCCCATTGGTTCCTCTGAGTGCAAAGGATTGGTTGCACCTCGTATGTTTCTAGTTACTCAGCAGGGATTATACAGAATAATTGTGCTTCGGCTTGATGTGAGATTGGCTGCTAAAGAGAAGCATGACTGATTTCCATAAATCTTGAGGCTGTGATGCTCGACAGAGCTACCCTAATTATCTGGTGTCGGACTATATGCATAGCATGTGACTCTAAGCAGATTCACAAGCATCAGAAGACATGCATTACTCACCGTAATAGCATTTCTGATTATTGTATCTGCTTAGATTTACATGCGCCCACCCTTCCTCCCCGCACGGGGTAGAAGGAACATAAACATCTTACTACTTTCTCTCTATCTGTACTCAATCAAGTTAGTCATAAGGCTCCCTCACGGCAGAAAAAATAAAATACAATCGGACGGACCTCTCTATGTGAAGGATCTTGGGTACACTACACGTCACGTTAGGGATAGTGTTACAAGCACGCCCATGTCGATGTCCCCTTTCGATCCTCGCAAGACAAAATGCAATACTGTGCAAATACCACTAGATGTCTGGTTGGTCTAATGCTTCAATTTAATTTGTTACATGGCTGGTCTTTCCTGAATGCATAAATGGTGCATGTGGGGTTTCTTTCCCTGAATCTGTTTTATGGGAGGCAGGCTACTCTTCACCTATCTCTCTAGCTGTGCGCATGACTGGGAACGGTCGGGTGGGTTGGGCATATTTTTGGTCCTCCTTGATTTCGCCGCTATCGTCCTTTATCTGTGACAGTGTCCTTTAGTGTGTTTCTTTTGGTCCTCTATGCTTTTGCTGCCATTGTCCCTTTGTGCTGGACCTTGGCAGTTGAATAACCATGTTTTTAGTTGTTTCCTGAAGGTGAGGTGGTCTTCTGTAAAAAGGTTGAAAGGCCCTGAGCCTTCCCTGGACAATATGTGCATTCCTTGACATATAAGTAATATGTGTGTTGGCGGGGTGGAAGAGCGTCAGAACTGGGTGAAACAGGGGGCCCCCTGAGACTTGTAAGCGATACATGGTGCTTATTGCCACCTGCTGGACAATTTTGTGTGCTACAAGCTCAAAAGAGATGTAAAATAAAGCCTGATAATCCAACATTGATACAATGCCTCCAAAGAAGGCCATAGCTAATGTTGTGCAGATCAATGCTCGGATTCAGCTAGCTTTTGAAGGCAGAGGAACCCTGATCCTCGTGTAAGAAGCGTCACTTGCGTTGTCTACCTCCTGAGACCAGGTGCATTATGGACGGTGGGAATGGGAAATGGGTAAACTCGGCCACATGTCTAGAGTGAGGCTCCTGACTCACCCACAGTGCGCCCGTTATTCTACAAAGCCTTTCCCCCACTACCACTGAACACACACTGAAAACACGCATCTCTGTCTCTAATAGCGGCAAGATAGCTCGGCGCATTACATGCTCGCACCAGACGTGTATTTACTGATGTTTTAATATTGTGATATATTGCAATCGAAAATTGGTTCCATTGGTTCTGTGTCCCCCCCCCCACCCCGAAGCACCTAAGTTTCAATAGCAGACCTTATTCTCAAGATGATACATTGAATAATATTACATTGGGTAGTAATGATAACACGTCATATCGCGCAAAGGCGAATGGACGTGTATCCGGCATGGAGCAGTATATGAAAGTAGGGTTACAGTTAGTATCCATCACCTGCCTTTTAGCGGGGTGGAACTGGCCGCAATAGAGCGACACACGAGTGGCCAGAGGTTCACTGCTCCCGCGCATTCTGACTGCAGCAATGTCACGGCGTGTTGATATATCAGGGGCACGGAGCACTTCTGCATGCAAGCATCCACATGTCTTGGCCAGATGTCGCACCCAACTGAGGATGCGTTGATGTTATTCCTATCACTTTTGCCGCGCGCCACAACCTCCCACTACAGGCTGCTTGCCGGCTGGTCTATAGAAGGGACATCACACTGGTCCAAGCACCTGGTTGGGAGTGGGATGGTCACGTGGTTGGTGACGTGGTTCTGTCAAGGTCCCATCTACCAGGTGCCATTCCAAGCAATCCGAGAGTCTCTTCATTCAAAATAGTAAGCTTGCACGTATTATACGTGGTCACGTGCCTGCTTTCCCGGGGGCTCTTCCTAGCGGTTTAATGTCAGGGAGTCAGAATCTGTTGTCTCTGAGCTATGTAAGCAAATGATGCATTCTTCATTCACCAGGGAACAGGTCAGCCGTTGGGGTACACGTCCTTTTCAGTCTAGGATTTTAGTGAGGCAGCCTTTCAAGTCATTCCTGATCTCATTATGAGGTTCCCATTTCAGTAAAAAGCCCTAAAAAATTGCAGGTAATACTGGCACTGCCATTTTTACCGGACATGGGAAACCTGAGTTTGCCGGTGGGGGCTCTGATCTACCGGCAGGTCTAACCTGCTAGTAGATCAGGCCCCTACCGGCAAAGAAATGCCAGAATCACCGGCACCGGTACTATCATTGCTGGTAATTCTGGCAATCCCATCCCATGGACTCCATGGAATGCGAATTTACCAGCGTCTCCGCTGCCCATTATGCCCCAGTAATACTTGGATATCGGCCAGCGGAAATGCTAAGACAGTTTTGCTGTTATCCCCTGCTGGTAATTCCTGCACGATACCAGCAACACCATAATGAAGGCCTATGAGTTCCTTAATGCGCCACCTGCTACAACACTGGTGGAGCTATGGGGTGTCAGAGAGCTCAAATGACATCCGGGCTACTTCTTGGTGCACAATTTGCCCTCCACCCCTCCTGCAGGACTGGTGCTCTGTGCGCCAGTTCTGAGTCTTCCAATTTAGGTAAAAAAACACTGTATGTACACCAACATAAGCAGCATGGTGCGTCGCTTACCATAGGTTGCTTAGCAATCACATTGCTCAGCAAGGGATTCCGGTGCGCCCCTGAGTGGTCTAGTCGTTTCAGTGTGTGCCAGCACAGCATGCCTGGATTAGTCCACGCCTGGTACTTGGTTCTCTGCCTGTGTCCCTGCCCCGTGTACCTCTGATGCCGGAAGAGAGAAGAGAAGGCCTAGGGTAATTTATGTGCAAGGTAATATGTGATTGATGTGATGTATATTGTGCTTCCATGTGTTTTTTAATGTAATGCATGGTGAGAGTGTGTGAGTGGGAGTGTGAGAGTGGGTGTGTGCGTGTAAGACTAGTTGAGTGAGTCTGTAGCTGTCTGTGTATATATTTGTATATTAGGGTCAGATCGTGTGTCTGTGTGTGTTTTTGTCAGGGCACGGGTTTCTGTGGGCATGTGTTTGCATGGTGGTGTTTAGAGGCTGCGGACAAAGTAATGCTGTTTTCTTCTCTTTTTTCATCCTACAGTGACTGTTACTGGATCATAGCTTGTGGGTTCCCTCAGGCTCATGCAACTGATTTACAGTGATCATTGATGGCCTAGGTAGGTTGTTGCAACAGCTTCATGCATGCAATTTACAGTGACGGTTACTGGATCATAGCTTGTGGGTTCCCTCAGGCTCATGCAACTGATTTACAGTGATCATTGATGGCCTAGGTAGGTTGTTGCAACAGCTTCATGCATGCAATTTACAGTGACGGTTACTGGATCATAGCTTGTGGGTTCCCTCAGGCTCATGCAACTGATTTACAGTGATCATTGATGGCCTAGGTAGGTTGTTGCAACAGCTTCATGCATGCAATTTACAGTGACGGTTACTGGATCATAGCTTGTGGGTTCCCTCAGGCTCATGCAACTGATTTACAGTGATCATTGATGGCCTAGGTAAGTTGTTGCAACAGCTTCATGCATGCAATTTACAGTGACGGTTACTAGTGTGGCCACAGCTTCATGCAACAGATGTACAGCGACTTTTAGTTGCAGTGATAGGTTGTGGCCGCTGCCTCCATAAGGGATTTACAGTGGCCATTACTGGCATATATAGGCTGTGGTAGCAGCTTCAGGCATGCAATTTACAGTCGCCATTACTGTCAAACCGAGATTGTGGAGGCAACATTGTGCAAGGGATTGGCACTGGCCCTTACTGGCATAGATAGGTTATGATTGGATCCCCAGGAGCACGGTGTAAAGTACTAGAGTGTAGTGTTCTGTTAGTAGCATGTCATTTACTGGATTTTCTCATGCGTTACCCTAGAGAACCAACTGTAAATTGTATGGCTTTTCGGGCCATTTGTCTGGAAACTTGTGCTGGAAAATGCGAGACATCCTTAATTTATTTATGCGCCATTGCCACGCTCGGTCTCTCAAGCTAAGTCATGGAAACATTTAGGCCACTCCACTGAGTAGCAGACATGACTGGCTGTGAATCATGAAATGGATTGTTTATTTTTCATATGTTACCCTAGATAACCAGCTGTAATTTGGACCTCATTTTTCTCATAAAGTTCTGCTGCAAAATGCATAATTTCAACACAGTGGAGGTCATTACGACCATGGTGGTAAGAGGTTAACGGCGCCGGTAAAGGTGCCGGAGCCGTCAACCCCTTAACGCCTCATTACAAGTTCAGCTCGCGGGACCCGCTAAGGATGCCTGGTTTTACAACACGTCCTTAGCGGGTCCCGCGAGCAGCCCAGCATGCTAACAACGGGCCCGTTATTAATGGGCCCTTTGTTAGCATGCTCCCCATTCCCATTGAGCCCTATGGGGCCTCGAATGGCAATGGGGATGTACTGGGTCCGGGTTCCTTGAATGAGGAATTACCAGGCCCTCCAAGGTCGGTATGGCCCGGTAATTCCTCATTCAAGGAACCCGGACCCGGTAAGGGGGTAGCCATACCGTTAATAGCGGCATGGTTACCTCCTACCTCGTAATGACCCCCAATATCTTAAACATGTTCTCAGAAGGGAAACACTGTGAACGCCCCTTCATTATTTTGGGTTCTCTCCAATGCTCAGAGATTTGAGCAGGTTGTTCCCTTTACAGTAATATGCTTAAACAATAGTGTGATCTAGAAGTTCCCAAAGCGCTCCAACTATTTTCACATGAATCCTGCATGTTATGACACACATTGCAAACAGGGGGGTGGCAGCAGCGATAAAGGAAGAATGGTACCCACCAGGTTCTTCACTAGTTGCAGAAAAACTCTCCATCGGTGTTTGATTTACCCCCAGAAAAACAGGCAAATTAGCAAACGAAAAGCAGGGCCACACCCTGTTCCATGGCTGCTGTTTGCGCAGTTACTGGGCGATTTCATCCAGATGGCGAAAGTGTCAAGTCTTGAGTTGACATGAGTTCCTGTTGGCATGTTCCTAAAGTGGAAAGGGGCGTGTTCAAGCTGCAAAGCAGATACTTGGGTTATGGCAAAGGCTCTGATACACGACTTTAACCCTATGTTTGGGGTGCCAGTAAGTATCAACAGTGAGGGAGGCACACACTTCATGGGGAAACTGGTTTAGGAGATATGCAAAGTAATTAATACAGAGCAGAAACTCAATTTTTCATAGCACTCACAAAGAGCTGTGTTGGTGGACCGACGAAATGGCATTCTGCAAAATAAAATCGCTGAAATAAGTGGCGCAGAGTTACGTGGAGAGTTGCACAGTCTGCCACAGTCACTGTGTGAGGGGCCGTGAGAGGAGCTGCAGCGGCGTATTTTCGTTTGATTCACTCGTATTTTTGGGTTATTGGAGCTTGGGCTGCCTAAACCTGTGGTGTGCCTTTAAAAACAAAACTTCTCCTATATACATTTGGTGAACGCGCAGAACTACGTGGAGAGTTGCCCAGTCTGCCACAGTCCACAAAGGGTCGTGTGGGCCGTAGCGGGAAGATGGCGTCTCCCGCTGGTCGAAATCCTGAAGTTGAGCCGTTTTCTCGATGGATGACTTTGCAGCATTGCAGATTGTTAAACCCGTGGTCCTTGCTGAAATCTAATAACACTACTCCAAAGGTGAGGAAATCGACTGTTGTTCCAATGATGCACGCAATTAGTGTAATAGTGTAAATACTGAGCCAGCCCAGGTCTAAAAGGATGACTTTAGAGATAATCCTGGAGTCATCCGATGATCATCGAACTACATTAGAAGTCATTCCCACATCATCAGAAGTCATCAGGCTGTTAAAGTCATTGGCAAATGTCTCCAAATGGTGGGTGATGATTTGGAGATGAGCTTAGGATGACTTGCTGATGATGCCAAGATCATCCGTATTTTAGAAAACTTTGTTCCTGATGATTTTAGGATGACTTGCCGATTACTTCAAAAGCATCACCTTGTTTGCCTCTGATGATTTGGGGATGATTCTGGGATGACTTGCCGATTACTTCAAGAGCATCACCTTGTTTGCCCCTGATGATTTGGGGATGATTCTGGGATGACCTGCCGATTACTTCAAGCGCAAAAACATGTTTGTCCCTGTTGATTTGGGGATGATCCTGGGATGGCCTACTGATTACTCCAAGAGCATCGCCATGAAACATGTTTGTTCTTGATGATTTGGGGATGGCTAACTGATTTCTTAAGAGCATCAGAGTTTGTAGGATGATTTGCGGACTAATACTGATTGTCAGTCAGCTTTTGCTTAGTTGCCCTTGTGCTGAATGATTTTCAAATGCTTTGCTAAGCACACCTATTTGACTATGTTGGGCGAAAATGGAAGCCACAGGCCTACACATAGCATGCACCCCCTGGGTGAGAGTCCTTTGCCATCCCAGTCAAAAGCAGGCCTCCAGCACCCTCAAAATCCCCAATGTGGCAAGGGTAAAGCTTGAGACTATGTTGGGCAAAAATGGAAGCCACAGGCCTTGACATACCATGCACCTCCTGGGTAAGAATCCTTTACCATCCCAGTCAAAACCAGGCACCCAGCACCCTCAAAATCCCCAATGTGGCACAGATAAAGCTTGAGACTATGTTGGGCGAAAATGGAAGCCACAGGCCTTAACATAGCATGCCCCCCTACCCCCCTGGTGAGAATCCTTTGCCATCCAAATTGTTTTAAAAAGGCATCCAGCAACCTCAAAATCCCCAATGTGGCAAGGGTAAAGCTTGAGACTATGTTGGGCAAAAATAGAAGCCACAGGCCTTAACATAGCATGCACCCCCTGGGTGAGAATCCTTTGCCATCCCAGTCAAAAGCAGGCACCCAGCACCCTCAAAATCCCCAATGTGGCAAGGGTAAAGCTTGTGACCAAGCCTCTCACCTGTCCCTGTCATATAATTCACTGGGCTCTCACCCGTCCAAAACAAAATCATCTGCTTTCACCTGCCTTGGGGCACTGAAAGGTTGAGAGGCTTATGGCTTGGGTGGTGGAGTTGCTGTTGGCAAGGTGGGTGGTGTGGGTCGTTCAGAGCAATGCAAGGTGATGTTGGGAAGTACGGGTCGGTGAGTTACTGCAGACCTGCCTACATTTGAAACCTGCCTACATTTGAGACCTCAAGAACTGCTTGAAAAACCAGAGGATGGGGGGGCAGGGGGCTCCTGGAGGTCCTGGAGGTTAGGCAAATCTGATTTTACTGGGGTAGCTACTTGGGGCAATGGGGTCAGCTGCTGTGGTGAGGTAGGGTGTTTGGGTTGCCTAAGTGAGCTGCTGTGGTGAGATTGGTGGTGGTGGCATAATATATGTATATAGAGCATTTTGCCTCTGAGCTATCCTCCCGGCCCATGAGGTTGTGTGGTGGGTCTGGGTGATCGATTTGCTCGTGTTAAATGCCAAGGGTGGTATATCAGGAGAGCCACTGGTGAAGCCCAGGAGGAGAGTAGTCTGAACCCAGAATTTTCACTTGTGTGGTTCCCTGCACTGGAAAGGGAGATATCAGGACCATATGGGAGGCAAGGAAACATTTGAGCAATACCATGATTGAGGCCTTTTTAGAATTGTGTTCCCTACAAAATAATTCACTCCCAGGTACCTCAAATTTTGTCACCCTAGAAACAGCAAGATCTAAATGATTTTCCCATGATAAGACGCTTTAGGCAAGTGGCGAAATCAGGACTGGAGTCCAGTCTTGCAATTGAAGTACTTAACCACATATCTACCCATCTGCAGTTTGTGGACATGTTTGGGTTTTGATGGAGATGACTTAAAAAGTATGCAAATCACATGATAAAGCAAGCTGACAAATATAACCTTTGTGATATTTTTCCTCATATGTTGTCACTTGTGATTTGTGCGACTCCTGCACCAGATGTGATACTTTAGACTCTTAGTTATTTAAATCATGAATGGTTTTATTTTTCATGTATTATTTTCATACATTCCAGTCATCTAAGTTTACATGAAAACACTTTTATTCTGCCAACACGTGTTTCACCACAGCTTTTAGCCGTGGTTCCTCAGGAGAGATTCCTTTCTTTTTTTCTGAAAAATAGTCGTTTTTTGATTTCAAAACTTGAAAAGTGGGTTTCTTTTATGCCAAATTGATAAATCTTAATCTTCTTGTTATTTGCCGGTCCGATTGCCTTAAGCATGCTCGCCGGGATCACCTTTGTGATAATAAGGTCACCTACTTTTAGTCATTGTTTGATGGAGGCATGCAGCTGGTTAATAAAGAGGATTTCATTTAACTGTGCTGCTCATAACAAAGCGTGTTTTTTTCTTCTCCCCTTAATTGCACTGGTAAAACTGCAGAATCGCCGTCAGGCCTATTTGCTGTGTCTGAACTGTTAAATGTATATTACACACTTACTTGTCTCAGAATTTCAAGGGCACTGAGCAACTTTTGTTTTTTCACCATGTTCCCACCCTCCTTGAGCACTTTCCGGTGTATAGGCGCTATATAAATAAACAATACAATACAATAGATGGTCAGCCAGAGGGAGCTGAAACATTAAATCCCCACTGAAAAGCTACAATTCCTTCTTTTTATTGTAACATAGTGTGTGTGTGTGTGTTCTCTATGTTTATGATATTGTCTCTTTTGAGACGCACCCACACCGTTTATGTGTGCTTGCTTTTTTTGGATTATTTTGATGGGAGTCAGCTTGTTTAGGGCTTGTTTCAGAAAGAGATGCAGCTTGTTTTTTCCTTCTGACCGGAAACACTCGAGACTGGACACCACACCACACGAGCAGCAATGGCGGAGGTCAAGATTCCAGCGTGGGAATCGCAAAACAAACGCCAGAATAATTAGGTAAGCAGATGATGCGTGCATTTCTAGGTTTGTTTCTTTTAGAGTCCCTGCTTTCGCGCATCTTTTTGATCTCTGTGCCAGGACGCATATATGTTATCTTGATTGATGAGGCAGACCGGCCTCGATCTTCCCCAGCGAGGAGAAGATGGCGCTGCACTGGCTGAGAGGATCGAAGCTCACAAACACAATGGAAATTAAAAAAAAAAAAAACGGAAGACCCGCAGGGATGTAATCTGTTAGCAGTCTAGCCAATCCCCATATTACTGTAAACAGGTTGATGCTGTGCTTTTGTGACATTATGTTTTCGATACTATCGGCAGAACCCTAGTAAAAAAGAAATCCACTTTTTGGATTGTTTTGGGATTGCTTCTGGATTGTTTTCAAGCTGGAGATTTTTTGGGGAGTTATTTTGGATTTTTTGGGGATTTTTTCAAGCAAGGATTTATTTGTCTTGGGTTGGAGGATTTATTTTGGATTTTTACTGACTTGTTTCTCAGTAAAAACAATCCACTAACACTAATTGGCAGGAAGGCATTTCAACAGGATTTATTTTGGAGTTTTACTGACTTGTTTCTCAGTAAAAACAATCCACTAACACTAATTGGCAGGAAGGCATTTCTACAGGATTTATTTTGGAGTTTTACTGACTTGTTTCTCAGTAAAAATAATCCACTAACACTAATTGGCAGGCAGGCATTTCTACAGGATTTATTTTGGAGTTTTACTGACTTGTTTCTCTGTAAAAACAATCCACTAACACTAATTGGCAGGCAGGCATTTCTGCAGGATTTATTTAGGAGTTTTACTGACTTGTTTCTAAGTAAAAACAATCCACTAACACGAATTGGCAGGCAGCATTTTTACAGGATTTATTTGGGATTTTTTGAAGCAAGGATTGCTTGCTATTAAAGTGGTGGATTTTCTTTTATTTTTTTTCACTTGTTTCTCAATAAAACCAATCCAGCAACACTACACATTTTTACTGCATTTGTTTTGGATTATTTTACAAGCAAGTATACATTGTAAGATTTATTTTTGATTTTTTCCAACTTGTATCTCTGTAAAAACAATCCAGTAATGTAGGCACACATTTTTACTGCATTTAAATGTTGGCAACATAATGTCAAACTAGTTTCGACGCTGGTAGCCGTTATTTAGCATTTTAATCTGATTAAACATTTTGCAGGGATTAGGTTTTATTAATTTTGCATTTTATTGGTGCAAATTACAAGTCCAACTGCACTTAACTAATTTCTCCAGTAGATAATGCCTAGTCGCTAACATTCAGGGTATACCAATTTGCAGCAAGAGGTAGAAGGAATGGCTAACACCTCGGCCATATCTCCCATCGCGCCACCTGGCTCGCTGGACGGTAGCCGCCTATCTCCTGCCTGCCACCCGGTACAGCTGTACCCCTCCTCTGTGCCCCTCTGTATACCACCCCCAGCTGCGTATGTGTTCTATTGTTACCTCTGAAAACTGCTCCGTTATGAATCTGTATTGTTGTATACCTCTGTAAAGCGCTCTGCTGTTTCTCGAAGCTTGGTCTGCACTTAACCCCTTAAGTGCCAAGGACGAGATATCTCATCCTTGGAAGTGCATGCACAGTGCCAAGGACGAGATAGCTCGTCCTTTTTGGCACCTTGTTTTGTGTGATCCCTGCAAAGCAGGGATCACACAAAACAGTAATCCAACCCCCGGGCTATGTGAGGGGGAGGTCCCCCCTCACTGCCAGGGGGCTGGATTACCTTCAGTTTCACGTCGGCATGCATAATGCACGTCGGCATGAAACTGAAAGTAATTTTCACCGCAGCAGCCATTTCGGGCTGCTGCAGTGAAAATATAAGGTGAGTCTTCACCTTTCTCCCCCTCGATCTCCGGCTGTATTTCAAGCCGGAGATCGAGGTGGGTATCGTTGGAAAGGGGAGATGCTCCCCTTTCCAACGATACCCTGTGTGACAACATTGCTGCCCGCGGATCCAAAAAAAAGGTAGGCCATGTGTTGTTGGCGGTGTGTTTCGGTGGGTGCCCAGAGCGAAATGTCTGTGATTTGTCTTCATTTCCAGCAAATTTCAGAGACATTTCCCTGTGTCCAGGGGTTTATAGTGATAATACCGAAATACAAAATCTCGAAAAAAAAAATCTCGAGTTCAAAATCTCGAAAAAAAAAATCTCGAATTTGTTTTTTAATACGTTTTTATCTCGAAATGGGGGGGTTCCCCCCCAACCCCCCTTTTTTCTATTTTTTTTTTTATTTTAACCTTTTTTTTACTTACCTGACCCCAAAAACACATATAACTAAATAAATAAATAATTCGAGATTTTTGTTTTTCGAGATTTTGGATTCGATATTTTTGCAGTTCGAGATTTTGTTTTCGGTTTTTTTACCGACCACCCACCGAAACACGTCGCCAACAACAGATGTCATACCTTCTCGCGTTCCCACAGGTGTCCCGACGAAAAAGGTACCTCATATGTGTGGGTGCACCTACTGGGGGCACAAAAGGAAAAGGGTAACCCGCTGGTAACCCCAAGCCTTTCGCCACAGCACAATTTGTTCATGTGGGCAACCTACAGATTTGGGCCAAGGGTGTCGAAGCCAGCATGGAAACAGGGTTCACAATTCTATCCAAGTGTGGGACATGCTAACGTGTTCACAATCCCATCTAAGTGTGGCACATGCAGACATTTACAATCCTATCTATGCTGGGGTGGTATTGGTTGGTGGGGCACTGGGGTTAGGTGCTGAGGAGTTTGTGTGATGTAGCACTGGAGTGAGGTTCTTGCGGAGGTTGGTGGTGAGGCGCTGAGGGGATTGTCAGGTTTCGGAGCCAGGCCCATGCTGATGGGATTTAATCTTACTCTACATAAAGCTGTTGCTCCACTGCGTGGGCTTGATTTGTAAGAATATCTTGCCTGAATAGGCTTGGTCTGCCGGGATCGCCCAGCTCTAGTATCCCCACCTAATACAACACTCCTTTTTGCTTTAGCTTTAAAAATGCAATGTCACATTGCAAAAAATGTCCAAACTGGATGCGCAATGTAGGCCAGTCTAGACATGTGATAACACTTATCATCAGGCATGGCTGAAGAGGTATGGGGGCCTATCTCAACATTATTGTTGGGGGACCGCTTGCTTACAGTGGAAAACAGTCTAATGCACCTGTGGGGTACCTACATTATAATGGAGAGAAAGAAAGCCAGGGGTTAATAGCCACTGATTTTCGCCAGAGGGAGTTGACAGTGGCGTAACGGTGGCCCACGCAACCCCTGCGGTGCGGGGGGGCCCTTTAGCACATGGCTTGGAGGGGGCCCCACTTTGTTAAAAAAAAGGAATTTTTTTTTTGTTTTTACATTTTCTTTTTTAATACTAACAGTGAAATGCTTTAAGTTAGTAATTGCTGGGCCCTTGTTAACAGCGAAAACCAGGTGCCGTTTAACATCTGTGTCCTGTTCTGTCCGGCAGCTGCTCTGAAGGTCAGCCAAGTTGAGTCAACATAGCCCAAAATTCCAGGGGGGCTTGGGTAGTGCTGAAGCCCAGTCAACCCAATGGTGTTATGCCACTACTTGTGTTTAATGCCTTGATTACTTAATGGTAATTGGCATTACTCCTAGCCCTATTCCTCCTCGTCCCTGTACTTGTGTATGAGGCAGTACTTGTGTATGTGGCAGTGGTGATGGATCCTACCTCTGTGTGGCGGCAGGTCACTCAGTGGATTGCTACGGTGCTGGGCGGCGGGCCGGGGCAGCAAGATGTAGGAGGAAGGCGCTGCTCCTGATGGTCATAGCAGTGGTGATGGATCCTACCTCAGTGTGGCAGCGGGTCACTCAATGGATTGTTATGGTGCTGGGCTGGGCGGCGGGCCGGGGCAGCAAGATGTGGGAGGGGGGCGCAGCTCCAGATGGAAGTTGCAGGTGTGGTGATGGCAGGCGCAGCAGGTGCGATGGCAGGGGTGGCCGCTGCAGTGGGTCCCTCGGCTGTGTCTGATCCCAGGGGCGGTGGGCCGGGGCAGCAAGATGTAGGAAGGAGGCGCAGCTCCTGATGGTAGTTGTGGTGGTGATGGCAGGCGCAGCCGCGGCAGCGGGGCTCTCTGCCTAGGTTCCCAGGGCAGTGCTGTGCGCAACCCTCAGGACGGTAGCAGCAGTCAGGTGCTGAAGCGATGATGGTCAGCCAGTGGAACCTGAACCACTAAATCCCCTCTGAAAAGCTACAAATCTTTCTTTGTCAGCAAGTGGCTGATGTGGAGAAACCTGTGTTAAAGGGTGGTGAGGTATGAGAATATAGCCCAAGGACAGAATAGGGCTCCATTAAACGCAGCTTGTAAGGCAAGTGCTGAAAAGCACACATTTAAAGCCCCAGAAATGGAAATACAAGAAATGAAAATAGTAATTACCAGAAAAATGAAATGCATTTTTAGGAAATGCTTTTAGTTCTAAAATATTATGTCTGGGTTACATGTGTGTTTGCGTTATTGTGTTTTTTTTGGGGGGGTGAGCTTGTTTTGGACTATGTCTGGGTTACATGTGTGTTTGCGTTATTGTGTTTTTGGGGGGGGGGGGTGAGCTTGTTTTGGACTTGTTTTGGAGGGAATTCGGCTTTTTTCCCCCCTCCTGATCTGGAAGCACACCAGCAGCAATGGCGGATGGAGCAAGCGCGGATGCAAACAAGCCAAAGCAAGGTAATTACGGCGCGCACACTGTTTGGGGGTTATTTATTTATTTATTTGTGAGTGAGGCTCATCATGCAGGGACCATACTTGTCTGTTTTTTAAACTCGTGGGCTGTTGGGGGAAGCTGGGCATCGTGGGTCCTGCTCGCCTGTGTCTCGCACCACGGAATGTATCGTCCCCGCCGGCCACCCGAGCCCTTTCAAAAGCTTCTGTTAGCAGCACATCGCAAACGCGAGAGCTGCCACTTCAGAAAAAGCCACTCGCATTAGGCAACATTTCCGTTCAGCTTATTTACACAGCTGCGACGGATTGATGGGTGTAGTTTCTCTGGCTTAATTGTCTTTCGGACTCTTGACCCCTTAAAGCAAGCGACATGATGGTGGACAAGAAAGCGGGGAAAGGGCAGTCCAATCTGCCTGGGAGACCGGTAACTGCAGCACAGAAAGCGGCGGGGAAGAAAGAAAGCAGTGAAAGCACACTATGAATGCTATATTCCAATCTAAAGATTAACAACGTGATATTTAAACTTACAGCTGCACATTGAAAAGGCTGGTCCGAATACGCACGCAAATCTAACAATACAGTGAACGGCAGCCACAAAGACATGGGGGGGGGGGGAGGGGGAAAAAACTGAGTTTCGCAGATCCCCCGCTTAATTAATTTCATTACGTTTTCTTTCATTCAAAGTCTGAAAGGTGTCTAACAAATGTACAGCCACAGTATGCATTGTGGTTCACATGTGCCTTTGGAAATTTGAATCCTGTGTTTCTAACAACACTTGTCTTTGTGTGTCTCTTATTTGCTTCCATTAACCTAACCATAACCATTCTTTGTTTCTCTATCTTGCCGTTCCTCCACAGCAGTCTCTCACTCGCCTATTGGTGACCCCCTTTCTTGCTCACTCTGCCCCATTGGCTATTGCGCGCACCTTTTATCCAGTTTCATAATCCCTCTTGCAGTGTATCCTGTCCTCAGACTTCCTCTAAACTTGTCACTCTGTCCCTGCTTCTGGAGCGCCTCGAGCCTCCCTCCTGCTAGCCTGGCCTGTGTATCCTGCGCTCCCTCTCGCCTGTCTCTTTGCTCTGTTTCTGTATATTGCCCCGCTGCCCATCCATCTTGCTCTGGGTGTCACTGTCAGCAGCTGGTTGAGTTACTGCTTCTTCAGACACACCGCTTTTTTCTTCCAGTCGTGTATCACACACTCTCTCTTTTCTCCCATATTAGCTCTCTCTGCCTCCAGCTGGCTCTCTTTCTGGCAATTGTCGGTCTCTCTTTCTCCTTCTTGCTCTTTCTGCTGTCCTCCTTGTGTGGGGTGGGGGGGCTTCCTGCTGGGAATTCGGACAGGGGCGAGCCTTGGGGCAGGGAGTTCTGCTGCGTGCAGTGCTCGGTTCTCTTTGTAGGTGACCCCTAAATGTTAGAAACAACCACTAACACCTCCCTCGTTGGGCTTATTCCACAAAAGCACAGTGATCCCTCTACTTCAGTTCCTGGTGTAACTCGAAGAGAAAGTCACCAAGTAACCTTATTTCTACAAATCTGAAGAGTGTTCCACAGTGGATGCAAAGCTACCTCGCACAATATAAATGTGCTTTTCAAATGTATATAATGTATATCCGACAACCAACGCTAAAAGCAGGGCTCGGAAGTTGCCATTGGCCACGTGTAAGAAGGCATACCAATCCTGTTTTCCCCCTTGAATTCTGGTACTTGTAGTTTTTTTTTTCTAATTTAGGAAAACTTCCAAGTCCTAGAACTCTAAGCAAAATCGGGAATGGATGCCTTTCTCACGCATGGTCAGGGGAATCATTTCCAGGCTTTTTGCAAAAGGAAAATATGTGCAAGGCTGTTCTGTGTCTTATTGTTTGGGCCTTCTAGATTTTTAGTACCATCAGAACACTTTTTGGCTTCTCCTTGTAACGTGGGGATGTGGAAAGGCAGAGTGCCCCTTAAACACAGGAATCCTAAACCCTCTATTGGAGTCAGAAAACTCAATGGGGGTGAGATTCACATCATTTTTACCAGGGTTGTCACTCCAGAAAAAGTAATGTTTTACATGTGTACATTACACCAGAGTCACAAACGCGGATCTCAAGTCCCCCCTGCCATGCCTGAGGCCACCCAGTCCCAAAAAAATAGGAGTGAAGGACTGTTCTCACACATGGCACGGGAAACTAAAGTCCTGAGTAGGAGTGCTGAACGGCCATACATTCCCACCATGGGTCAGATTGCAGAAACCTTTCACTGGTACAAGTGCAATGTTGCACGGTATTAGCACTAGGATTAGAAGATTAGATTAGATTAAGGAATTAGTTAAATGGGCATGACTGTTCATTTAGTGGATAAGAGGGCAGGTCTGCAATGGCAGCCTGCAAGTGAGATTGGGATGTTACCAAGGATATAGAAGCCTAGAAGCGCACAGTGTAATTTTTTAACATCTTAAAGCTACTGTCTCTTTATCAAGCATTCTCGCATGACGTAAGCGCCGTGCTTTATTGTAATGGGGGCATGTAGGTGGAGATGTGCCCACATATGGACAGTGTTGTAGGGTGGAGGCACAAGTGAAAATTATGGGCAGTTCTTTCACACCTTTGTCATTATTTATGGTCTTGAAAACAGAAGGATTCCAACACGACATATTGCTTTCCCGGGAAGCGTTTTATGCTATAGGTGGCATGGTATATAATCTTCAAGTTGGTTCTCCTGGCGGGGGAAAGTGTGTTTGAACATGTGTTCATGGAGAGCAACTAGTTAATAACGGAGCCAATGGTCCTGTAGTTGTGGGGGCAGCAGAGTTATAGTGCTCATGAAATGTGTGCCATATGCTGCAAGCATGGATGTGTACCATGCGTGTTGTGGGGTGAAGTAAGATAGCTCAGTGAGTTAGGCACTTTCTCAAACAGTTGTGCATGATCTGCAAACACAGGTTCGAGCTTAGAGCAAACCCGGACTTGTATCAGTCCAATGTTAATAAATTATGTACATGTACATCTGATGATAATAATAATCAGGTGTTATAGAGTAAAGGTAACTTAGGTGGGAAGTGAGTTGGGCGCTTATGTGTCATGTGTGTAGATAGAAATCCATTTCCTGACTGTTTTCTCACATGGAACACTAGAGATTGATCTTGCGGGTGTGCACATTGCTTCACAATTCATCTCTTGGGCCCCCCTCTTCTCTCCTCCCTCTCCCCTGTCACACCTGATGAGGTCTCTAGACCACTCCTGGTACCTGTTCACCGTGCCACCCACCCTGCCTCAGGGCAACCCCTTGCACTGGGGTCTATATCTGTACCCATACAGCCCCCCCCGCCCTTTATCTTTATGCACTTATCAGACACACCCTGTCTGCTGCCTTATCCCAGCACTTGCCACTTGTTGGCTGCACTACCACTGTTTGTTGCCTTCCTTATTTATTTATTTTCTATTTATCCGTTTCTCCCCTGCTCCGCACTTCCCACCCCCCCTTTCCATGCACTTTTCCCCTTCCCTCGGCCACTGCGTGATCTCAATGTCACCTGGCATAGTAGTCTGTCTTCCCTCCGTTTCCCCTCCCTTGCCTCGTCGTGCCTTGAAACACTTGTGTATAGGTGCGTTATAAATGCCATATCATATCTATGTCTTAGCACTATCTGAAATGTCGTCAGGCCGAGTACGATAGTTAATTTCACATCCTTACTGTTCATGGTCTGTAAGAATGTCATTGGATTTTCCCTTGTTCCCTCCCTTGCCTTGCAGCGCTTTGAAACATATTGTGTATCAATGCTATATAAATAAACAATCATATCATGAACCGCTTTGCTCACATAGCCTGCATTACCAGTTGCTATTTTTCATAAAGTTTATATCGGCGACTAGTTGTACTTTGCTTGCTCTTTTCAAACTTTTTACACAATATCTTTTTTTGCATTTCAGAATGTATCCATGTAAAGCCAGGGAAATGGGCTTTCCAGTATTCTCTGCATCCGAGTACAGAAAGGCCCTTCAAAATAAAATTGGGGACTACCGGATGAAGAAGGAGCCAGACCTGGTCTTTTCTACACCAGTGTAGTTGGGCATTCCCTTGCTCCCTGGGCTGGACCCCACCGGACTTGCTTGCTCCCTGGGCTGGGCCTGAATACTTGTGTGACTCCCTCGATTGGTTCTGTGTCCCCTCTCAACCTTGCTCCCTGGGCTAGGCACTGATACTCATGTGACTCTTTGGAGTGGTTCTGGGTCCCCTCTCACCCTTGCTCCCTGGGCTGGACCCCACAGGTCTCGCTTGCTCCTTCGGCTGGGCCTGGATACTCGTGTGACTCCCTGGACTGGTTCTGGGTCCCCTCTCACCCTTGCTCGACCCCACCGGACTCGCTTGCTCCCTGGGCTGGGCCTGGATACTGGTGTGACTCCCTGGACTGGTTCTGGGTCCCCTCTCACCGTTGCTCTCTGGTCTGGACTCGCTTGCTCCTTTGGCTGGGCCTGGATACTAGTGTGACTCCCTGGACTGGTTCTGGGTCACCTCTCACCCTTGCTCGACCCCACCGGACTCGCTTGCTCACTGGGCTGGGCCTGGATACTGGTGACTCCCTGGACTGGTTCTTTGTCCCCTCTCAACCTGGATCCCTGGGCTGGACCCCACCGAACTTGCTTGCAAGCAGACCGAGTCTAGTCCTAGCTTCTGCACTTCAACTCGGTGTGATCCTTGTCAAATCACTTTCAGATCCTTTTTCTGCCAACATTGGAACTAGTGCCTTGTTTCGAAAAGACCGTTTCTGTGCGCTATGCATGTTTGCTCAGGTTTGCCTTGTGATGTACAAAAAAGGTAAAGCCGATCAAAATAATGGCGTGAGGTTGAATTGGATTGGCAGAGGGGGCGAGGCTGGGTCTGCTGATATGTGCGCCCACTTGACCTGTTTTTCCTTCCCTCCCACACCCCCTCCTGTGTTACAGAAGGACTGGACCACCCACCGAGGAGGGAGAGGAGCCATGAAGCTGCTACTGGGTGGTGAGAGCGCTTTCTATTTTAATTCTCCACCAGGGCAAGCATACCTACTATGCGCCCCCTCCCCCAGGGGACAGGAATAACGCACCCAGGGGCAAGGGGTGGGAGTTTCAGAGATGGGGGACGTGGTTACTTCCCTTTTGAACAAACACACACATGTTCGTGTCATGCCAGTGTATACATTTGCAAACCAGAAACTAGCCTGCTTCTCGGCGCTTAAGTGATTGGTGTCGCTGAGGGCGTCTCTAAACTCAATAACATTCACACCATCAACCTCAGAATAAGGAAATCCTAAAACGGAGCTCAAGCCAGTTGTTTGAACGTAAATCTCTTTTCACAGGTGCTCAACCAACTGAGCTATTCACTGTGTCTGTCAAATCATGGAGTCTGCTGGCCAATAATACGCATTAGCCGAGTCAGGGCTTTGTTCCAGAGTGGAGCAAGCAACCTCATGTGGCGCCCGTGAACACATCAATTCTTGACATAGTGCTCGGCTTGACCTGAAGGGAACTTCAGGGGCGACGCAGCCCCCAAACTCATCCCATTAAAAGCCCTGCCACTGTATCAGCAGCTGTGATTCTGTATGAGATAAATGAGCCAAACAAGAAAAATGGCTCACAAACAGCTAGACGTCTTTTCCTTTCCGCAGTTTAGGGTTCCTTTCATGGTGTAGTGGGTTAATGCACCTGCTGCAGGTATCCGTCAAACAGGTTGAGAGTCACATCTGCCTGCCTCTACTCTCCGCCCTCTGCAATTTATCCAGAAGGACTGTGAGACTTGTCCTTGGCCTCAAGCCCAGGGATCGTATCTCTCCAGGACTGAAATCTCTGCACTGGCTCGAGGTGGCTGCAAGGATTAAGTTGAACACTCTCTGCATTGTCCACAAGGCCTTCTTGGGCCTGGGGCCGCAATACCTTCAACTTTCTCTTCCCAAAAATCTTCCTTCTCGAGCTCTTCGATCATCCGCCTCCAACTCCCTCAGGGTCTGTCGCTTCTCCAAGCAACGAGTTGGTGGTAGATCTCGCTCCTCGGCAGGGGCCTCCTTCTGAAACAGCCTTCCTGCTTCCCTGAAACTTGAGGAGAACCATCTCCAGTTCCGGAAGCACCTCAAAACCTTCCCCCCCCCCCATCCCCTGCTGAATTCCTGGCTGAAACTGCACTGGCTACCTGGCCACCCTTTGTGACCTTGGGCCTAGGCCCTGCCATTTACACACCTGCACTGGCAACCCCCACACCTGGGAACTGTATTCTGTATCCCTACAGTCCCCCACCAGCACTTATGTCTGCTCTTACCCTGCACTTGCCATCATCCCGCCTTTATTTTTCTTATTTATTCTATTATCCCATGTACTGCACTTTTTCCCCCTCTCCCATGTACTGCACTTTTCCCCTCTCCCTTCCCCTCGCACTTTTCCCCTTCCCATGCATTTGTGCGATCTGAATGACACCTGGCCTAGTAAGATCGTTGTCTGTCTTCCCTCTGTTCCCCCTCCCCTGCCTCGTCGCATTTCGAACACTTGTGTATAGACGCGTTATAAATGCCATATATCATTTGCAAAGAAAGTAGGATGGATAAAGAAAACAAGAGTGAACTCTTGGGAGGAAGTAGTCTATTACTCCAAGAGTATCTCAAATTTGTATTTCTTTTAACATGTTTTTTTTTCTTGGTTTTTTTAATACTTTTTGGCCCCTTCAACTGCATAGAGGAAGTTATCTAGTAGGTGGGAGTAGGAGTGGGTGGCAGAGGTTGTGCAGATGGGAGTGTGAGTGTGGGTACAAGATATGTGCGCGTTGTTGGTAGATATGTATCGGGTGTAAGAATGGTATGGGCAAAAGGGGAGGTAGTTAATTAGCAAAGGGTTTGAAAGACTATTTCCCCATTTTCACTTATGCCTTCTATTTCTAACTGATATAAATCAATATAGCTACACTAAAGACCATAAAATTCTGAATGCAGCCATAGAAAACCATAATTCATTTTCAGTTCCATCCTTTGTGTACAAATGCATTTAAATGTAGTGATGCATTTGTAAATTGACATTTTAACATTAATCTGGTATGTATTCTACAATAAGGAATTTAACAATGCCTATTCAGATGTCCATTTAGGTTCATATATCCTTTCTTTTTTTGTAGAATCTTTGAGATCTGTCTGCAAGGCTAACAGTTGGCCTACTATGGACGGCTGGGTGATAAGGAAGCTCGCCACCAAAATTTGCAATGCCAGAAGAGGCCTAAGGAAGACTCTGCATTTTGAAATGCAGGATCGATGATATTTGTTGGTATTTTTTCAAACCTTTTCATTCTTATGGAATACAGCTATGCTGTTAAACCGAATTTGTTGAATAAAAAAATGCTGAACACTTTCTGAGCCTATGTTTGATTGAAGATATCTTATAACAAGAGCAATACTATATTAAAATATCAACAATTTATAGCTGCTACAATCATAATATGAACTGGGTAATTGTTAGCTGCTCTTATTGATATTGGGTGAAGTGACTGGCGGCAGTCTGTCATGCGGGTAGACCTTTAACAGATTCTGCGTAGGCTGCTGGAAGAGTGTATTTTAGTGCAGTGCTTTGCAATTGTGGGAGTTTATTGGGGGTGAGGCCATGCTGGCTAGAGGTGAGAATTGAAATGAGGGAGCTTACAGGTTGGTTTGTGACCTGGGAAGTGGGGGTGTTTGTAGTTGTGTGCACTAAATCGAGGGAACTTAGTTAACGGGTGCTCTAGCAAAGATGAAGTGACACCTGCAAAATTCCATATAATTTTTTTTTCCCTGTAAACTATCTAGAAGTCTAACTAGAGTCATTGTAAAGTAATGCCACCAATGTTACTCAAAAGGGATACATCCTGGGGTAATCCAACCACTTTCCCTAAATCTTTTGGAAGCATCTTGAAATCATTAAAACTCATCCTGGAGTAGTCTGCATTAATCATTTACAATTCAGAACCCATCCTAAAGTTATCATGGAACCATCCTGGAGTAATCCCCACCCATCCTAGAGTTGTCATGGAGCCATCCTAGCGTAATACGAAGTCATCCGGGAGTAATACAAACTCATCCTTAAATTGTCGTGGAGTCATCCTGAAGTTGTCATGAAGTCATCCTGGAGTTGTCTTGGAGTATTCCGAAGTCATCCTCGAGTAATCCCAACTCATCCTGAAGTCATCCTGGAGTAATCCCAACTCATCCTGAAGTTGTCGTGGAGTCATCCTGAAGTTGTCAGAGTCATCCTAGAGTAATCCCCCACTCATCCTGAAGTTGTCATGGAGTCATCCTGGAGTAATCCAAGATCATCACTGGAAGTAATCCGAACTCATCCTGGAGTAGTTTCTGTGATAACTCTAGAGTCATCATCTCATTAAATATTTTGGCTTGTACGCAGACTTGGGATGATCTTCCTAAACTCTCCATGGATGACTCTAGAATGGAGTCATCGGATGACTCCAGAATGATTCCAGGATGATCTTCCTTTTTGACTAGGGAGAGGTTGCAACTGTGAAAACATCAGTGTTACCTGTGACTGTGCCGGTACCAGCCAGTTTGGTGACTTCCATCAACAGTCTATCCATAGGGAGCAATTGCGTTCCACCAGAAACTGACATAAACGAGCTGTTAACGCTCGAGGGACTCGATCCGGTGCCGCAAAGTGCTGATGATTTAAACCTAGCGGTTCCAGTTAGTGGAGACGAAAGTTGCTCTGCGTTGTTCTTTACGCCCTTTGACGTAACCGACAACGAGTTAATGGAAAGTTGTACTCTTTCCAAAGGATCAGAAGGGCACGAGACAACGTTTTGTGACTGCTCCAATGATGAGGAACAAAGCAGAACACAGAAGAGTGTAAATACAGCAAACCTGTTGATTTAACATCAAATGACCCTAATCAAAACGTACTGTTACAATTGCCCCAAGCACAAGCGGGTGAAGGGACAAGGAGCGTTTTATCAACTGATGAAGCAGCAATGAATGGATCCAAACAAGTGCCCAACACTGATTTAAAAACGAGACTTGCCAGTTCACAGAAAAATGTAGCGATGAAAGAATATCAAATGGTAGACGGACAGAGATTACTCCAAAACTGTTGGTGCTCCCTAGTACCAAGCAACACAGCGACTCTTCAGTAACTATCGATCTTGCAGCACGAGAAGCCAGATTGACTGAGCAACTGAAGGCCGACTACTTGCTGGTGAAGGAAAAGCTATGTGCAAGCTTTTCCAACTCATTGCCAATACCCGATAAACGAACAAAAAAACTCTCAGAGTCAGTAGATCTTCGAGAAAGCAAAGCAGATTGAATAACATTGCACCCAACAACAAGATCAATTGAGATTTTGCTTTCCCCATCAACAACCTCTTTTGCTTTTCAAACAACATCACCTTGCAAAGTGGATTGTTCTGTCCAATTGACTCAAAATGATTATTTGGGTCTCATTACAACCCTGGCGTTGGACCATGGTGCTATTAGCACCATGGTCCATGCCGGATTCCGCCATGGTGGATGGCGAATTTACCACCCCATTCCAAGGTTGGCGGGGGGGTAAATCCCCATTCACCATGGCCCCTTCCCCATTCCCATTTTTGGCCCATAGGGCTCAATGGGAATGGGGAAGGCGCTAATTACGGCACCGTAAATTACAGTGCCGTAATTAGCACCAAGGTCCCTTAGCGGGTTGGACTTTATTGCCTGCAAAAAGCAGGCGTTAAAGTGTGAATCGAGCGTTAAGGGTTTAACGGCGCCGCAGCCTTTTACGGTGCCATTAAACCCTTAACGCCAGGGTTGTAATGAGGCCCTTTGAGTCTAAGAGGATGTCATAATGCTGAAATTACTCAAACGAATGGACTTGGTCATTGGACCCTGGACACAAGTCAAATTTATCAACTGCTGCTGCAATACAAATTCATAACAACTTACTTGCAGCAATGTCCCTAGCACGTATTCCTTTTGTGAAGTTGTATGAGACATTGAATGACTCCCTCAATGATCAAGCAGCGATTTTACTAAATCTCACAAGTAAACTATCAAAAATAGTTTTGACGGATTCCTTCAAACACAGATGGAACGTGAGGCTGAGCTAACCTCTCATTGGCAGCATCGACTAAGTGACCTAGCTGCGAGAGAGCAAGGTTCTAAAGATGATTGATCCAAAGGTTTATTAGAGGCTCTTAAATGGCTGAGACACTCTGATAACAGATTACATGCTCAGAAGTTGAGTAGAGGCGTACTGTCTAAAGACAAAACTCAAACCGACGGGACATTAAGTCCCTCGCCAACGAAACAATCTTGTCTCCTCGCAAAAGACGTAGCTGTGAGTCAGTGTTCTCCAAATTCAACTTCACTGATTCAAGGATCAGTGATAAAGGAGACTCTTGTAGTACCCGTCCAAACCTTGACTGAAGAAGAGCCACTGCCGGTGGTAGGCCAGCACAAGCAAGACGTGTGTGAGCCTTCAGCCGCCAATATTGTAAGATCTAACAGCAAATTACCAACGAAGGATGTGAGAGGCATCAACAAACCAACTGGGCGGAAATCATCGGAAGCTGATGTAGACAAGACTCCGGCTTCCTTTGGTATATTCTCCACTAAAAAAGTAATCATAACGGAGACAACAAAAACGAGCAACGATTTAAGTGCTCAACAAACAAGCTTGTCTCATTCCAAGAAACGACAAGCTTATCCTGCAAAAAGACCACATACTAACACAAGAAAATGTATACAGAATCTCTCAACACCACCTAAAACTGGTCTATTCATCTGGCCCACACTGAAAAAAATGAGCAATTTGACATTGGTGAAAGTAATATAAAAAAGAGATGAACCACAACATATCAGAGAAACAACAGTTGACAAACGCCATCGTGGAGAATCAGATAATGAGGGCTCAAATACATCCAGTGCTTACATTGATTTATGCGACTTATCTACATACTTGATTGAGGAGGATGAGCCGAGTGAGAACGTTCCAAATGGCTTAGTCTGTCAAGTCATGGACGAGGGGACCAAGCAACATGACACTCTAGCAAAAAGATCTTTACCAGTCCCCAAACAAGTAGGGTTTTGTCTAAATACGACTGGAAGTGCAAATGACCAAAGAACCTCACAACAACAACAAATGATATCTCAACTGATGCCAAAATTAACTCAGAGCCAAAGAAACAAACAATTGCTTTCTAGCAAAAAACACAGGAAACTACAAAGGAAAGCCTTAAAGGAGAGTTCCGGGACTTTTTTTTTATTGTCCCTACGGGTCGGCCATGTGTTTGTAAGCATAAATCGGTAGATCGTAGGAAACTTTCCTATGGACCTTACCCGACTTTTCGCCCATTATCGCACTCGAAATCAGCCTCCATTTTGTGATAATCCTATCATTCCGCCGCATCGACCTGGCTCACCTGCCTTTGCGGCACTAAATCAAATCCCCCGCCCCTGAGCCTGACATCAGCAGACGCGTACTGCCCATTTCAAGCACGTCTCGTGTCAACAATCGCTGCGCCTCAGCTATTGACGTGTTGCCATGGAAATGGCAGGACGCCTCTTTCCCCAATAAGTATAAACAGACCGTTTCACAACACACAGCAGCAGATTTTCGATTCCATTCCTCTCTCTGTGTTACTTTGAGTATTCTGTGACTCGTTTCTGTGCTCTGGTCAGCTACCTTCGCCGCTTGTAGCCCGTGTGAACACCTGTACCATCTCTGTAAATTATTTTACTATCTTTACCGCACAATGGCCACAATAATGCCGTATATGTACGAGCCCGAGTACACCGAGGAAGAACTACTGGAAAGTCAAGCACGCGAAAACGATGGGGATTCGGACGGCAGTTGGGAGGACCAGTCAACGGATGAAGAGCCTGGACCATGTCGCATGGACGGCGTCTCCACCTGGTGCACGTGCAATCGGTGCGAGCTAATGCCAACTGAGGAGGAGAACTGCTGCTGCCGTGAAAATTCCGGGTGCTTGGCCTACATTTCGGAAAGCGAGCAAAGTCTGCAGGAAGGCGAGCAAAGTCCGCAATGCATCACCGAGCTGCCAGAGTTCAGGGAAGCCTGCCTCTCACGGACCGTGTTGAGGATGATGATGGTGCTTATGCACGAACTTCGCGGCACTGTTCGTCCGCGTAATCCGAGTAACGAGTAAGTATACTCTGTTTGTGATGTCAGTGATGCCACCACTATTTCATGGTCGTCTCCCACATATAAAATTACATTTACATATCATTCGAACGCATGTAAATTTGTTCCATATAGTGCATTTTCTAGATATAATTTTTTTCTAAGAAAAATGACATGTGTTACCTGAATCGACATTGATAAGAAAGTTTGGTCAGTTTAATACAGTTTGCATCTTTTTTTTTCACAGGTGGTACAGGCTGGTGGCCTATCGTTGCTTCACTTGGTGGCTTCACGGGAGGCTCGGACACCGCGTTCGGAGAGTAATACCTGCCTGTGCGGTACTTGCCATTAGACAACATTTCCCCAGTGACAGTGGACAATACCGCGGATTTTCCCTCGATGTGCTGCAACCTCAACTTTACAATGTGTAATGTTTATTATTTATGTTTAATTAAAATCTAAAATAAAGCCCAACATATATTTTAACAATGGTTGTTTTGATTTTTTAAATGAATCTAGTGTATATTCTCCTGGGAGGGTGAGGTATTTATAAACTCACCCCCCTGCATTCCATGTAGTAGATCCTGCAGCCATCCTCTTACATTCAGTTAGATGGCCTCTCCTTGGTGAGGCCCTGCGGCAAACTGGTCTTGTCTGCACGACCACCGCCCCGATCCACCCCCCGCCGCCCTATCAAAGGCAGTTCGCACCGGGGTACTTGCGCTGGCAAGTGGAGCTGTCAGGGAGCGATAAAGGCCAAGAGGTGCCAAAGACCATGTACACTTCAAGGTGGTCTATAGAGCATGGGTTGTTGTTCCCATGTCTACCTACAGACCCCGTGTCTCCTGCCAAGCATCCCCCCTCACGCTGGACGCCCCCCTGCAATCCACATAAGTGTGTCTCCATTCACGAGTCTTCCTGTGACTTGTCTGCACGACCACCGCCCCGATCCACCCCCCGCCGCCCTATCAAAGGCAGTTCGCACCGGGGTACTTGCGCTGGCAAGTGGAGCTGTCAGGGAGCGATAAAGGCCAAGAGGTGCCAAAGACCATGTACACTTCAAAGTGGTCTATAGAGCATGGGTTGTTGTTCCCATGTCTACCTACAGACCCCGTGTCTCCTGCCAAGCATCCCCCCTCACGCTGGACGCCCCCCTGCAATCCACATAAGTGTGTCTCCATTCACGAGTCTTCCTGTGACTTGTCTGCACGACCACCGCCCCGATCCACCCCCCGCCGCCCTATCAAAGGCAGTTCGCACCGGGGTACTTGCGCTGGCAAGTGGAGCTGTCAGGGAGCGATAAAGGCCAAGAGGTGCCAAAGACCATGTACACTTCAAAGTGGTCTATAGAGCATGGGTTGTTGTTCCCATGTCTACCTACAGACCCCGTGTCTCCTGCCAAGCATCCCCCCTCACGCTGGACGCCCCCCTGCAGACCGCATAATGCCACGACATATACACGTCATTCATTCACAAACACACCCCTGTTTCGAATTCTTTATAACCCACTTCATATTTCTAATGAGAACTTCTTTGCGCTTTGCTAGTCAACCCGTGAAGGTGCTGGTTATCTGCTCTTCGTCTCTGTGAACTTCCGTGACCACTTTGAGCAAACTCGTCAGTTTGCAACCTGTGAACTGCTCCCTGTTCTACGACAAGAAACTACTCTGATCCCTGCATCTAACTGTTTGTTCGTCAAGGTAAGTCCATGTACCATAATCATTTTGCGTCCTATTTTTTGATTTATATCTATTTGCTAGTAGTCATCAAATTGCATCCATGTTTTCTTTTCGTTCACGACAGTACATGCAAGGAACTAGTCACATGTTCTGAGTTTAGTCAAATTACTTTTTCTATTTTTTGAAAGTTATTGAAATACTTATCCGCATGTGAATAACGTGTATAGTTCCAAGAACCAAAACGGACCTTGCATTGAACCTTTTATGTGTCATTTAATGTTTTAACACATTGGTATTCATAGAGAATTGTTGATCTTTACTTTTCAGAACTTTCCATAATGCCTGCCTGTTCCATTGGCGGTTGCCCTTCAAAGACCCATAACAAATCTGAAGGTACTATAATGCATGTTTTCCCTAAGACAATAGATCAGATAAGAGAATGGGTCCGATATTGCGGATATCCAGCCTCTGAGATAGAAAGTAGAGTCCTAGAAGTCTTTGCGGACAAGAGGGGTGATCGATACCGCATCTGCAGCAGGCACTTTAGCCCAGACATGTACTCCACATCATTGCTAATAAGGACGAAAACACCGCGAGCGAGGCGAAAATTGCTCTCAACCGCTATTCCCACTCTATTCGTCCACATCCCTCCACTGGTGAGTCAAGTTTACGTATTTATCTCTCGGCATTGCGGTAGTGTGTAGCATTAGCTAACAATAATTTCCCCATTTATGTATCCACTCAATATGAAGGCTGAAGATTCTCCATCCGTGTCGTTATTGCAGTCATCAGCCACTTCAAGCGCCTATCGGGTAATCTTACTTAGCTATTCTGACACTGACTTGTTTTAGGCATGTAAATCAATAGTTTTAATTGATCGTGTAATTATTTTACCTAATGGTACACCACAGTACTCGTCCTCTAGTCTTTGTTTTCAGTTATAATTATTGTTATCCAAAATAATGCAAGTACTGTCTTTCAGGGAGATGCTGAGGAGTCCAACGCATTGACGACAACCGTAGATGTCACTCAGATGCTCGAGGTACGTTTCCGGACAGTTCCATCGATGGAGATCATCAGATCTTGCATTCTTGTAGCGTGATTGTTACACACAATGTTTCTTTCGTTTTTAGCCATTGGTATGTCCTTCTGTCGTCGCCCTCCTATGTGTCTTCTTTTTTCAATATTGTGTTCATTACTAATGAAAGTCCTATGTTTCAGGGAGTCGATGGAGCATTAGTCCAAGAGGAAGGGGGAGCATGCAGTTACGGGTCGGCGCAACAGCTTGCAGAAGTGTGCACCGCAGTTACAGCGTCCCTTGATGTTCTTATGCATTTCGAGGTATGGATACTGACAGATCAATCATGCGAGATCAAATGACGTGATTACATCCGCTATACTTCCTTCTTTATTAACGCAAGTACTATGTTTCAGGGAGCTGACGGAGCTTCTTCAACAAGAACATCACCCCTAGTAGTTGATGCAGATCTCTGGGTGGTGACACTTCCAACGATGGAGCAAATCGAATCATATTTAGATATCCATTATTTATTTTAGACAACTGATCATTTGTGCAGGTCTATTTAGATGAGCCGTTGACGCCTGCAGAAAGTTTATGTTCTTTTAAACAAAATACAAAACCATACTAATGCAATTACTGTGTTTCAGGGAGTTGCTGAAGCCTCATCTTCAATAATATCATCAATGGAAGTCTATGCGGAGCCCGAGGTATGGATCTTGACAGTTCAATCTAACTAGATCAACAATGCGTGAACTATTGTCGTTTGAATGTTGTACACAATGCGTTCATTCGTGTTTTGCTATTGAGATGTACGTATGGGTATTGGTCCCCAAGTACATTTTGTGTTTTCAATATTATTATACATACTAATGAAAGTTCTATGTTTCAGCGAGTCGATGGAGCCTCAGTGAGTGATGGATGTGCTTATCATGAAAGTATAGTCGTTGCAGCGCGAGAGGAAGTGGAGACATGCACACACGAGTCGGAGCAACAGCGTCCAGATGTTGAAGTTCGAGGAAAGAAAGTTTCAAAGAAAAGAAAGCAAAAGAAGGTTAGTGTCCTGTTCACTATATTATGTTGTCTTTCACTGTCAATAGTTCAATACTGTAAGTTGTGTTTAAACTGAACATCCCTTTTCTAATCTGTCCTCTAGTTGCGAGTGGGTGTAAGAACTAGATCTACACAGACAGTGAAGCGAACGAGAGATGTTGCTTGTCAAACCTTTTGGCAGGGACTTGAGACTGGAGATGCATCGTGCCAATGGGAAGAATATGAAGTGATTGACAACGGAGCTATACCACCACCAGCCATTGATAGTGAATGTCCTCCTGGTAGTTTGGATGCAGTCGTAGATCAATTCACAGAATCCACACCCGCAAAAAATAAGAGCACGCGAAAGTTGAAGACATTGTTTTTTTCTCCCATCTCCGGACAAGGAACAGATGTTGCAATGGAAGAGAATGAAGTGGACGACAATGAAACACCATCAATATCACTCAGCATAGCGGAAGACGATATCAGAGATTGTACCTTTCATGCGAGTGACATGTCCTCAACGTTACAAGCCGAACCAGCTGGGATGCAGAGTGACAGTATAAGGAAAGAGGCCAAATTCATTGTATTCGATAGCTGTTTGATGGATATTATTATGATGATGAAATGTGGGCATTGGGTTGGTGGGGAAGTATGTGGGGAGCCATTGATTAATGTGACTCGTGCAATTCGAGGCACTAACCTTAAAATACATGCCACCTGTACACAATATCATCCGTTCGCATGGTCTGCACAACCCATGCTGGGGCAACTGCCAGCAGGCAATCTACTTTGTGCAGCGGCCGCACTTTTTAGTGGTTCAAGTTTTAAAAAGTTACAGTATTTCTTTCAGTTTGTGGGAATCCATTTCATTGCGAAAAGTCAGTTCTACAAATACCAAACCGATTATCTATTTCCAGCCATCAGCGAAGCTTGGAGAATGGAAAAAATGTCAATGGAAAGTACATTCGCGGGCAAACGCTTCAGGCTAGCCGGTGATGGACAATGCGACAGTCCAGGATTTTCAGCCAAGTACTGCACCTACCACTTTCAGGACATGGAAAGTAAGAAAATTGTGAGTTCGGTGGTCGTGCAGGTGTCACAAAGTACATCCTCAGTGGCCATGGAGAAAGTTGGCTTTGTAGCATCATTGCAAGAACTACAATCGCGGGGAATGGTGATCGACCTGATAGCCACGGACAGACACGTTTCAATTGCCAAGACAATGAGAGAACAGTACAAAAATATAAATCACCAATTTGACGTTTGGCATCTTGCAAAATCAATCAATAAAAAATTGTCGGCTGCAGGAAAAAAAAAAGATATGCAAGGTATTTCACAGTGGTCCAAGTCAATCAGCAACCATCTTTGGTGGAGCTCAAAAACATGTGAAGGGTCGTTGGAAATTCTACTGGAAAAATGGCGGTCAGTAATGTTGCACTGTAGCAACGTACATCGATGGTCGACAAATGAGCATTTCCACAAATTTGAACATGGCCATTTGTCCACAGAGGAGGCACGGAAGAAGAAGTGGTTGATTCCTTCATCACCCACTCACAAGGCCATTGAAAAGATTGTATTTGATAAAACTATAACAAAAGCTTTGAGGGGACTCACGGAATTCTGCCACACAGGAGATTTGGAGGTGTTCCACAATATGTGCCTCAAGTACAGGCCCAAAAGATTGCATTTTGGCATGGAAGGCATGATAAATCGGACTCTTCTAGCGGTCTTGGCACATAACCATAATGTTGGCCGTCAACAAAGTAGGACGACCGGAACTTTAGGGACGCTTCGCTACAATAAGGCCTTCACTAAAAGAAGTAAACAATGGGTGATCAAACCAGTGTTTGAGGATATGCAATATGAGTTTATTGAGAGACTTATCGTAGATGTCCTCGATAGGCACATACATGGAGTGGTGAACGAACCTATGCAGGGGACAACTGCATTGCCACCCAACATTGCCTCTGTTCCATGTCCACCTAAAGCAGAGCTCATTGAGAAATACACATCACGGTTTAAATGATTGTAATTCGATTGTCTGTTCTCTCTTCTCTCGAGTCTCCTCATGTTGCAGGCCCATTGCAATTAAACCAAACAGTAATATAAATCATTTTTACAAAAATTATAGAATGTTTCCGTATTACAAACACATGGCCGACCCATAGGGACAATAAAAAAAAAGGCACGCAGACAAGATGCCCTTACACTAACTGGAGCTAACTAGAAATGTGTGCTCGCTCAAAGTGAAGGTCAGCTGCTTTGATGTTTTGCTCGGGTGGCGGAACGGCCCACGACCCAATATAAGGTTCTATTGTGATTTGACCTTGACAGGCCGGGACCATCCTGAAAGACTAAGAAAAGATAATGAATAAAATTTCAGAAACGAAACGATGAGCCACGTTCATTAGAAGAAGTAACGTCGGCAAAGAAGGAGTGGTGTTTCGGGTCTGCCCTACACAGAGACACAATGGAAAATGCAAATATAATGTAAGTAACTTTTGATGAGTTTATACCGCAATTTCATTACTATACAGTGGCTTTAAAGACGGGTTCAGTTGTACTTGTTCGTTCTATGTGGCATAGTGTTTTCTACCGCGCTCTATCTGGAGGAGAAACATCTGCTTTTAGTGAAGCACCTCAAAACCTTCCTCTTTGCTTCTGCTTTCTCTCTCCCTCTCCCCTGCTACAACTGGTCCACTGTCTGCGACCTCGGTCCTGGGCCCTTCCACTCTCCACCTGCACTGCCTCCCTGTCAACCCCTGCACTGGGGGACTGTCTCAGTATCCTACAGCCCCCCCTTCCCAGCACTTGTTCTGCACTTACCTTGCACTTGCCACCAGCTGGCCCTATTTATTTATTATTTTATGCTACTTACCTTGTACTCCACTCCCCCCCCCCTCCATGCCTCGCCACGCCTTTAAACACTTGTGTACACCCAGTAGCGCTGTCCTCGCTATGAAATGAATAATTTTAATAAGGATCTGATGGTGAGACTAATTTCATTTTTTATGTTTTTAGGTACATCATTCACTACTGTCTGTGTCACGAGT
Organism: Ambystoma mexicanum; assembly: GCF_040938575.1. Classification (NCBI taxonomy): domain Eukaryota; kingdom Metazoa; phylum Chordata; class Amphibia; order Caudata; family Ambystomatidae; genus Ambystoma; species Ambystoma mexicanum. The sequence continues at coordinate 571,063,714 of NC_090936.1, forward strand.
ACCAGACACCGGCGGACGGCTTCTACAGCCGCCAGTTGCTTCTCCGCGTGAACAACGTTACCACCCTGACCATTTTATGGGACGATCGCCAAGTACAAGTATGCCCTTACGCGGTACTAACGGTTAGATGCAACATACCTACCGTTGTGGTGGCCTAGTGCCTCGTTGTTGGAACAGCCATGCGATTATCAGTGCGACAGAAGAGCTTATTTTTATCGTAAACCAACACCCTGTGTACTGCACACGAACATCGCTTCCCTCAAGACGAACTAATTTGGATCGAGAGCAAAGAAAAATGCAAATCGCTGAATATTCTCTAAACATTTGATGTCCAATAAACGTACTTTGACAAATGTACAATCTTGCCGTTTGCTTTTAAACCACGGTTTCACATTCCGAATTGTGGTGCTGTATTGTGAGATGCTCTAAGACCCTGTGTACTGCAAAGGACCATCGCGTTCCTCAATACGAACTTTTTGGAACATGAGCAAATAAAAATGCAAATCGCTGAATATTCTCTAAACATTTGATGTCCAATAAACGTACTTTGACAAATGTACAATCTTGCCGTTTGCTTTTAAACCACGGTTTCACATTCCGAATTGTGGTGCTGTATTGTGAGATGCTCTAAGACCCTGTGTACTGCAAAGGACCATCGCGTTCCTCAATACGAACTTTTTGGAACATGAGCAAATAAAAATGCAAATCGCTGAATATTCTCTAAACATTTGATGTCAAATAAATGTACTTTACCACATTTACAATCTTGCGGTTTGATTTCAAAGTACAGTTTCATATTCCGAATTGTGGTGCGCTGTATTGTGAGCTGATCTGTGTTGATTTCCGGGGTCTGTGTGGAGTCGCGTAGAAGACGCCTGGGCGCGTTTGCCTACGCAGCTCAGTCACGTCACGGATAGAGGCGGGGAATATGAATGTTTTGATAAAGTCTGTTTCAGGGGCGGGGGATTTGATTTAGTGCCGCAAAGGCAGGTGAGCCAGGTCGATGCGGCGGAATGATAGGATTATCACAAAATGGAGGCTGATTTCGAGTGCGATAATGGGCGAAAAGTCGGGTAAGGTCCATAGGAAAGTTTCCTACGATCTACCGAATTATGCTTACAAACACATGGCCGACCCGTAGGGACAATAAAAAAAAAGTCCCGGAACTCTCCTTTAAGGATAACAGCTGGAAACTGCAATTGCAAAACATCCAGCTAGACGAGAATGAAGTCAATCTGAATCGCGGCAATGTCATGAAATTATTCAAGTGCATCCCTGCCTTACGGACAATTGAATCTGACAACATCAAAATTGTCGAATGCGCAACTGAGAGGCGAACCGACCAAGTGCTATTGCATATAAAAGCACAAGCAGTCAGGAAAACGCTCCTAGATGCAAAAGATTATCTACTTTTCTTTCGATTTCGAACCATGGGCTCAAAATACAAAGGAGGAAAATCAATCAATTAACTGTGGGGAGCCTGCAACTAACGAGCAAAAGCGAGAGGACCTGAGAAAAATTATGTCCTGTCAGTCCATAACAACAAGTAATACCCAGTCATGCCTTGACAGTGGAACCAGCTCTGGACAAAGACCAGCCCTTCAAAAACAGTAGCAATGAAGGGTGGCGGACGAGGCCCGATGTTTCCTAATATCTTGGAATACTTGGCTTTCAGCATCTATTTGATGATTTTTCAGTGAGTTTAAAAAATAACTTTTCCATCTGTTTACAAGGACATGGCTGAGAGAGACCCCAACTAAAGACGGACATACTATGCACTTGAACGCGGCCGGAAAAAATGACTCGGGCCGGCCATTTTCTGGGCTCTTGACCATGATAAAGATAAATAACCGGTGGTCCGTGCCAGAGTCAAGAAATCCAAACATTTTTGTGCAAGGGACAATTCTCGAGTCCAGAGAGCCTGTTCCCTCGGAGCGCACACATCTGTTGCTAATTAACTCTTATTGGAACCCAGCAATGATTGAGTGGAGAAGTTCCTTGATTCAGTAACAACGATGATAGATGACTGTTTGACTTCCTTTAACAACTTATTAATAATTGTCTGTGGAGACTTGAACTCTACTTTGTTCATGGAAGATCCCAATTCTAATATAACTATTCCCATTTTGTGGGAATCCTTGACGCAGCGAGGACAACGCTGGAAATCTGCTCTACACTGTTGAAATTGTACAATGCTAAATGGAAATGTTAAAGGCGATTGTCCTCCTAACTTCACCTGCCTCTGGGGAAATAGTCACAAAATACTAGACTACATCTGGGTGTCTAATAACTTAACGGATAAAATAGTAGAGTTTCATGTTTCCCCTGAGGTAAAAAGCAACAATGATGTTTTGAAGCTCTTCTGGCTCATGAAAAATGTTGTCCATAATCAGACCAATGATGTAGCCTTGACTGCTAATTCTGGAGGAAATAGGCTCTGACTCTGTACCCGACAAATCGGCGTGTAAGTACTAAACTTGTCTCTGCATGTCAAAACATGGAAGTTGATTATGCTCCTTTGCTGATGTAATTCATGGTCAATACATCAGAGTTAAAAGTCGAAGGTCACAAGCACATGCAAACTTTTAGTCGTGTGGTGCAGATGGCAAAGCGCAACCTTCATAAAGACATTAGAATTCTGAAAAAAAACAACCAAATGATGAAGTCAAAGCTGCGACGACAGCAATTTCAAAACTGGCTTAAATCTAATGCCATAATTCATGACCAAGAAAGGGGAGCACTCATGTTGGAACTCATTGTGAACCATAATTCAAGAGAGATATGGGCCATTCTGAACAAAGAGCATTCAAAATGTAACCCAACAATTTTGAATCAAATTTCAGCAGCAGAATGGGAAAACCATTTTGGTCAGGTATACAAAAAATCAAAGAATCTGCAACTCGTGTGTATGACCAGTTGCAGCACAATCTGGAATGTTCAAGAATCAGCAGCGGATATTAAAGTAACAATCAAACAGTTGAAGAGCTCATGAGCCCCTGGGCCAGACAGTGTCACTAACATGATGCTAAAGAAGAATAAGGAAAGCTGGGTGCCGTTCATTGAGGCTCTATTTAAAATAAATGCAATATTAAAGCTTGTCCCTGAATCATGGAGGAAAGCAGTGGTGGTCCCAATTTATAAGAAGGGCAATCGGACTGAGCCTTCCAACTATAGCCTGATTGCCCTTCTGGATACTATTGGGAAGATTTTTGCCTCATTCCTGCAGCAGAAGTTGTCGCATTGGGCGGACAAAATAGGTATCTGTGACTGTCGTCAAACAGGGTTTACCAAGGGTGTGGGAACCGAGGTAAATCTTCTTATATTAAACCTACTCAAACTAGAAGCCATGAAGGGGAAAAAAAATCTATTCCTAACATTTGTAGACATGAGACAAGCTTTCGACAGCATCAACCGCTACTTGTTGTGGCAGAAGCTAATTCAATGGCAATGTCCTGTAGACTTATTGGCTCCAGTGAAAGCTCTACACACAGGTACCATAATTCGAGTCCGAACAAACAAAAATGGTGACCTGTCAAATGAGATAATAACATTCAAAGGGGTGAAGCAAGGATGCCCCTTGGCAGACCACCTTTTCAAACTGTTCATAGCGGATATCCCTGCTGCTTTAGATGAAGTTGAGAGTTTTCCTCCAAAAATTAACAATCAACCAATCAGTTTCATAATATATGCCGACGATCTGGTTTTGATAGACTGAACTCAGATATGTCTTCAGCGGCTGTTAAATAAACTACATGACTACTTATTATTATTAAAATAATGACGATTGCTACACAGGTTGTTGCTCAAAAAAATAAAAAATGTAAGTGGTATGTGGCTGGAGATTCGATTTGTCCGACTGCCTCAATAAGATATTTAGGAGTGGTATTTAACACTTCAATTTGTGAACAACACTGGCAAATGAACCTAGTAGATCGTATGGCCACATTTGCGCTCTAAGGAGCAAAAGTACATAACGAATATGGAAAATTCTCGATGCACCCAATCCTGACCTTCTATCAGCAAAAGGTTGTACCTGCCATATCTTTTGGAGCTGAAGCAGGGTGGAATCTCGACCAGAAGATCTGGCAAGCTCTAGAAGGCAAATTTTGGTGTAAGGTGCTTAGACTCCCACGTTATATTTCAATGACAGCAATGCGTCACAAACTTGCAATAAATTCAATACATTGTCAAGTCACGTGGAAGTCCTTGGCAACAATGAGGAAAATGCTTTTGGACCACCCTGCTCCAGCGTACCAAGTTTTTGCTTGGTCAAAGGAGACGATACCAACAGGCTTATTAAAGGATTGGATAATAAAACTAGAAAAAGTCTTAGTAGCAGCAGACATAAGTAAGGACATGTTGATTACATGGCCTCAATTGGCCAAAAAGAAATTGGAAAAATTGAGCTGGTTTATCAATTCAGAACAAAGATCCAAGCTTAGATCATCTTTAAGCCTAGGTGTCAGAGAAAACTGCGTTCATGTGCAACCCAAATATTTGGTAATGTGTCCATCAAGACATCACAGAGAGCAGTTTTTACGATTGAGGTTAAACGCCTTAAAGACCAAAGAGATGATGTGGCTAAGACGTGACAAGGATACTAAAGATGATCTTTGTCGATATTGCAACCAAGAACCTGAATCGATAAAGCACCTGTTAATCGAATGCTTAGAAAGAGCAGCTGTGAGATCACGGGCCTTATGAAAGTTTGCTCCAATGAACAATAATATGGAAGAGTGGTGGAGCCACGCCATATCTCGCAATAACATCAAACTATCATGTGCTGTGGTAGATTACATAGACCAAATACTTGAACTTCCTGTCTAAACAATTGAAAGGAAGATGATGACAGAAAACTCTTCCTGTCTTTTTTTTCCTTTCTTTTTGATTAATTTTTCTTTTCATCTTTTTTCTTCTGCTCTTTTCTATTTCTAGAATTCTTATGATAAATCGATTGGATGTAACAAAAGTTGGTAAAAACTAAAGTTTACAATTAAAAAAAATATTAAATAAGGGGAGAAGCAGACAGATTCACTGCCCCCTCACTCTAATGAGAATCCAAGGCACAGAGGATAGGGTGCCAAGACCTTGGGTTCCCCCTTCCCTCTCCCCATCACTTGCACGTTCTCAATGTCACTGGGCCTAGTAAGATCGCTGTTTTGTCCTCCCTTGTTCGCCCTCCCTTGCCTTGTCGCGCTCTGACACTTATGTATGGGCGCGATAAAAATAAAATATCATATCATAAGACTGAGTCCACATCAGATACTCACTGGCAGACAGAGGCGTCTGTCAGAGGCTCCACCAGTGCCCCGGGCAATGTGGAATTGATGGATGATGAAATAATGACTGCAAAGAGTTACTGAAGATAGTGAAATGTGACTAAAAGGAGGTGCAGCGGGCAAACCGGAAGAGGCCGGAAACCACGTGTCACTCCCTCCATGCAGGCCAGTGTGTCCGTGTGTAGCATCCCCATAGGAAGAATGGCTTGGAGGCCAGATGGTCTCTGTGGAGTGCAGTGAACCACTAACACAGGAGTGTGCTCCAAGAGTGTCCCCAGCTGGATTCTCACCAGGCAATGGAATCCCATGAGGACGTTGATCTATGCAGCAGCTGCCGGAGCTGATATTTCTGCCTGGTAGTGGGTTGCTTGTATTTGGGATTTTTTCTCAACGGGAGGATGAAATAGAGACTTAAATGTCTGAAAAATTAACATTAAACAAGTGGAAGGAAGTGCACAAGGAATAGGCACAACAGATTAAAAACTGACCATGGTGGAGTAAGCACTCCACTCTAGTTGGGCTGGGAGGCAATGGCAGGACAGCTTCTAAGGAGTATGGGATAACATAGTGCCTTGAATTTATTCCAGGCACTAGGGAGTGCACATATGGGCAGATCCCTCCCGCATTTAGACCTTTTCCAGGAAGGGTGCCAACCGACTGGGAGTGTGATTTACTTGCAAAGGCAGCAACTAATTCAGAATAGAGCCGGAAGAAAGTTATTAAAAAACCTGAAGTAAAACTGCTTGTTGAGATAAAGAAAGTACAAGAATCAGGAAGGCCCAGATCAATGCAGAATAAAACCATAACTGAATAGTGCTTTAAATATGTGCATTGTCCAGAAACAGGACATGCGCACAGCAGCGCCATGCAGTGGATGGCAGATGGCAAGAAAGTGATCAGCGAAGACCGTGTGTGGGCAAATGCATGTTTACAAGGTGACCTCAGTGATGGCATGTCCTTACCGAAAAAGTCAGAAACAATGGTAGCACCACAAGTCTGTGTACCTTTAATGAAAGCGAAGTGTCAGAAGGCTGCTGTTTTGATTACTTCTTCAAAATAAAATGAGGGATGACGAAATTCACTGCCAGTTCAGGTTACTTTTAAAAAGGACACATATATGTGCTGTTATTCAGCAAGTTCTTTATCGTGTCACCAAGCTTAAACACCCAGACACCATGGTAAAGGAGTGTGCATAACGGGACTGGTCCATAGAATTGAGCATTGCTGAAGGCCACGCCCGGTTTGGTGCATTTTGTTCAGCCACACTCGGTTTGGTGCATTTTGTTCAATACTGAATTTTAAGCTAACATCCCATTTTGCAAACTGTTTGACAGGAGCAGCATTCCGAATATCTCAGCAGAAGGACCTGCTGCTTGAACAAAAGCCGAGTCGAGGAAACCTGGAAGGAAGAATCAGGGATGGGGTCAACACAGTGGCTTCTGCGTGGAATAACGCATGCACGAGGAGAAATTAGGAGAGTGGGGGAAAATATTGGGACTTATAATGGGATAAGAGCTGAAAGATGGAGATGCAAGCCCTTCAGAAGTGCACCCTACAGAGACCTGAGGAGTGTAGTGTAGAACGTGTTAATGGCTCTTATTTCTAGCGTCACAAATGAAGGGTGGGAGATAGAAGGGGACATTTCTTGCAGAGCAGTGCAATAAGACCTGAACACCCAGCTGAGATTGATCCATGATGACGTCAGCCACCAGTCCTCGCCGGGTGCGCTAAAGGAAGATTCAGGGACCCCAGCAAAGCTATGGCTTTGGGGAAATGAATGCAGGTTTTCAAACTGGCACTGTGACATCGAAGCGGGGCGGGGGGGTTGCTCGTTATGGTCCTATCCAAGGAACATGGGCTCCAACATATTGGTCCTGGGAGGATAGCTCAGCAGCAAAGTGCTCGTCTTGGAAACAAGACAACACAAATCAACGCAGGTTCGATCCCCTGGTCTGCGCTTAGAAACCTCCGGGTATACACGCTTTATAAATACAAAAAAAACGAAGAGACATATTCCTGTAACAGCGCCTTGATGCCCCCGGGCTGTGTGAGCGCTTTAGAAATGCAAAATAAATTGGCCCGGTCCAGGACTCCGGGCAGGCTGTAAATGGGAGTGGAACATGCACAAAGACACCTGGCAGGTGTGGATTCCAGGAGGCACCAATCACTATGCGCTGAGTGTACTTGAAAAGAAACCAGACTTGCAGATCAGAGTAGGAACAGATTGGGCATTACGGCAGTAAGAGCCTCTTAAAATCCAATGTATGGGCACTGGGAGGGCCTGCTGGGAGGGAATGGCCAAAGGACTTACATGGAATGCTATTAAAATATGTTTCTTGAATGATAACTGTGTACACCCCAAAAACGAGCATGAATTTGATGTAAAATTCTTCTTAATCGCCATTACTGAGAGTCCTGAGGAATATCGGCGTTTGAACTAGCTCACTGAACCATCAGTCTTTGCAGCATGTTTGATGCTATGTACCAAAATGGTTTAAATTGGGCAATTCTTACAAATGGATAATTGTGGCCACGGCTATTCCATTTATTGGTGTCACCTTTTCATTCTGTTTCTGGCGCTACCTTCAGAACTGTCTTGAGAACTCCCTTAGCAGTCCCAATGAGCACATGCTGCCTCTAATTACTAATGACGTAGAACTGGAAAACATGGACTTTATTAGTGATGTGGAAGGGGACAACACCAGGCAAGATGAAGCTCAGAAGATAAGGCTGACCGAGTATCTGTATTGCAATGATATATGAAATAATGTGCACAGTAACACATGAAACACACTAATTAAACTTGGATAGTCAGCAGTAGGGGCACAATGCGTCCTTGGTGAAGAAAAAAAGAAAACTCCTGGGTTGGAGAGATAAAATGATCTTGGAAGTTCGGCTAAAAAGCACAAAGGCATTCCGGAGTGACTTCAAGAGTGATGTTGGCTGTGTTGGCCATGCTGTTGAATTGCCAAAGACCTTTCACTTTCACTTGAGGTATATCCCCAAATTATCAAAACTAATTAGGAACTGTTGCAACTGTTGGGCAACAAGATTGTGATCATCTTTAAAAGGAAACTGCAAAAAAAGGACCCCAATTCTGTCTTTGTTTGTATTTGATTCAGATCATTGTGAACCGGTTCAGAAGCTCCGCCTATCAATTCTGCCACTCGGTACATAACATCCAGGCTGTGCGTGTTCGCATGCGTGCATTCCGGAGTGCCTTCAAGACTGCTACTGGCTGTCTGCTCGATCGCTGGCACACGGCGCATGGGTACCTTGGATTTATTTTCATAAGCAATGGTATAAACTGCAGGTTGAGGCCAGAAGGTGATTATAACATATTGGAAGCCTTGGAATATTTGAATAGTAATAGTAATTAGTATATACATTGTATTGTGAATGTAACGGGGGCAAGCTTACGTTATGAAAGGAAAAGAAAGAACCATGACCCTCAGAAAGGATACACTTATCGGCCCGTTAGTATTTACAAAAAAGGTGGGATAGCTTCCCACGGGCGTTAGCCATGCCCCTGCCGGATTCTCCACCTGCAGAGACCAAGGAAGATGCGCTAGAGTTAGGCTCACAGGAAGAATCCTACAAAGTATTAAGTAACGCTCAAGTGCCTATAGACTCCTCACAGTACTTATCTCAAAATGAAGTTGACACTCAGGTTTCAGCAGCCTTTGAAAAAATCATAGGAGAATACGAAGGGTCGAAGAACAACGACAAACAGATCCTAGATAAATATATGTTAGATACACCTCCGATCCTTGCAATGGGTGATATCTCCCTACTCACCTTGTCTAAACATCCTTATGTGGAGGGAAGAGATAACAAAAGCTTGGACACATTTCCCTGCGGGAAACCTAATAGTGATCCCAGCTGCAACTCTTCAAGACTTAATATGGGCCATCAATAACTTACAGGACTCCATATATAGTGAACTGAAACTACAAACAGCTCAATTTAAAGAGATCACCTCAGTTTTAACTTTAGCTGGTACCGTGAAAGAGAAAGCTGCACAGACTGCCCCTTGTAGTGCATCACTGAATGTGCCTTTGGGCAATGGGGTGGCGGGTACTCCTATTGATAATGAATCCATCATAATCAAGAGCAAAGTGGTTGTAGAAGTAAACATCTCTAAAAATCTCAAAAATATAAAGAAAAAGAAAAAAACATAATCAGAATCTTTTACCAGAGCTGAGGATAACGAAAACCACATTGCGCAAATATCTCGTCGGCTCGCCATGAAATAGAGGATTTTCAGACAAGCAGGGAGGCATCTTCAACTCAGAGAGGATATGAGGCAAATATCGACTGTAAGTGTGTGAATTAACTATTAGTGATTGATGAGGAATTGATTGACTGAATAGGTGGGTCGAACATGGAGGTGTGTGTCATTGAGGATGACTTAACCAAACGAAGAAAGATATGTAAATCTCAAATTAAAATGCGGGATTCCCCAAAACAAAATCAAAGTCGGAGAGAATCTAAAAATAACAATAAAATGAAAAAACGAATCGAGTAAAGGAAATATCATATATGATATATTCAAGGCTAAAACCTGCGAGAAAGAGAAGGGAAACAAGATCAATCCGAGTATGGATCTGGATGTACATAAAGGAAAGTCGATGGAGGGGGGAAGTTGTGACTTCACAGGCCCGGTCTGAGGTAGCCAAAACATATCCCCCTCAAAAGGCTTTTGCCTTCATACAAATTTGGAAACAATGGGTGAGCAAAAGATCCCGGTAAAACATCTCTAAAAGGGAATTAAATGGATTAGTCAGACACATCATAAACCATGAATACCGGGGAGGCATGATGGAGGGGGAGATGTTGCAGAATCAACCAAGCCTTAGAGATGCAGGTCCCGGGAAATTGGACAGAGGCCAGACAGGTGGAACATCAGCTTGTAGTTGGGTCCATTGTGGGGTGCCCCCTCCAACCCCCCAAGGGCAGGGACACGTTGAAGCTAAAGGAGAAAGATTTGAGCCCTAGAACAACAAGAAACATATCAGGAACTGCCACTTATACCATACGTGGTGAGGGGGGGGCAGTCTGAATGAGAGACGGGCAAATGGTTATGAAAAACCATCTTTAGACTCCCAAAGAGAATACTCTAGCCGATGATACAGATTAACGTCCTATATGGAGAAAGGAAGTGAAACAGAGAACCTGAGAGAGCCAATCTTTGAGTAGGATTGTAGCTTAATTCTAACCTATATGTATGAAGATGAAGGTCTGCTGTCTCTTAACTGTTCTAGAATCCTGAGCTTGTTTAATGAGATTCCGGGGCTAAGGTTGATATCATCTAAAGACATAAGGCTAGTGGATTTCATACATAGCACACAATATTATTTTGCTAGATTGGTCATACCATCCAGATTGGTTTATGATTTATTGGTGAGCCAGATGAAAAATTTACAAAAGTTCGGCTATGACAAGTTAGCAAAATAGAAGTGAATAACTCTGAATATGCCTGAGCCATCTAGAATGGAGAAAAAGTGGTTGGAATTGAGGTGCCTCACGCTCTGCCTCATTAAATTAGGTACAATTATGTTTTGCATAAATCTTTGTTCAATATTTACTCAGAAACAATCTTTTTTTCAAAGATGATTTATTATCAAAATAGGTCAGCCAACACGTGTTTAGACCTTAGACATCCTCAAGGCTGACAATGAAATCATAAAACCATATATAATAACATAATAGTTTCAAATGAATATGGTAACGGGAGAGAACATTGGAATGCTTAATTAGTGAATGTAACAGATTAATGCAAAGAATTACAAATTGTTAATTATTGAGACAAATAATAAAATATTGGGTCAAACGGCTACATCCCCATGAATAGTTCATCCACGGGGTTAGTGCAGAGGTGGAAAAACACACAAAGGTACATTTTTTTACATTTTTTTTGTATTTTTTGTTATTTTGTTTTTGTTGCATACGCACCTTTACAAGGGATTTTTTTTTCTTACAATATAATTACATCATCACAACAAAAACAAAACAAAGGTACATTTTCACTAAAATGATTCAATCATTTTATTTTTGTGTAGCAAGGGTTACCTTAGTCTAAATTGAATGATGTACCTCACCCACATTTTACCCACTTAGTGCCTTGGCTAACATTTTTCGTTACTGGTGAATGCATGCTTGTTAGGTTTGTCTCGGTGTTCACCATGTGGTGCACTGGTCCTCACTGTACCCAATAAGTGTAATGGTATCTCAGGCCCATCAGCTCTCCAGATTCACAGGCCGATTCATAGAATTAATGTGCGCTGAAATTTTCAGCGCAAGCGTGCAAAAGCATGTGAATCGCAGTGCCAGTGCGAAAATCGCAGCGAAATCCGCGCACAGCGATTCATGGAAGTCCGTGCGCGTAGAAATCCCAGGATGTGTGCCAAAATTCTGCGTGGCGCACGCTGGCGCACACGTCTCCAAACAGCGTGCGCTACACGCGCAGCGAAATCGCACATAGCGCGGCGCACACAACAAAAGTAGGAGGAACAGGGGGCGTGACACGCGGAATGGGGAACAACTCGTGAAAATGTTGGCGTCACGGGGGAAGTACAGGAGGCAAATGCGCGAAATGCCCACACGCACGTTCAAAACACGTATTCATGGAAATGAACGGGGCTAACGCGTGCGCCAAAAAAGATGCGCTAATCTGGAAACACGTACACCAGCAGAAAGCAGACATACGTGGACCCGCGCAGCATAAAAGTGCACGCAAACAACAAACAAGCTCAGACGCCAGGATAAATATACCGTTCCTAGCAGCAGTGGTCGTGGGATACCTCAGGAGGAGGAGGAGGATAGTCAGGTCCAGACTTTTTACACCCAGAACCAGCATTTTTGGGATGCCTGATGACCAGGTGTATGGGAGGTACAGGTTTCCACCTCACATAATACACGACCTGGTCAGTGAGTGGGAGGATGACCTCACATCACCCCCCCTGTGCTCCCAAGCACTCAGCCCCCTGCATAAGGTCCTCAATGTACTGCACTTCTTGGCCACTGGATCATTTCAGCGGACAACTGCTATAGTGGGGGGGTGTCACAGGCCACGTAGTCATGCTGCCTACACAAGGTCTTGGCCATCATGACTGCACGCCCATCAGTCCACAGGCACATATACCTGCCCAGAACACCTGCAGAAAGGTAGGCTGCCGTCCAGGATTTTTACGGGGTGGCACAATTCCCCAAAGTGCTAGGTGCCATTGATTGCACCCATGTGGCTCTACGTCCCCCCCGGGCATCTGAGCACATCTACAGAAACCGCAAGCACTGGCATTCCATCAACGTACAGGTAGTATGTGATGCCAAGGGAATCATCACCTCAGTATATGCGAACTATCCAGGGTCCACCCACGACAGTTTCATTTACAGAATGTCAACCCTAAACCGGGACCTAGAAGCTGGTCGGCATGGCGATACATGGCTGCTCGGTGAGTATAAATGCCACAGCACATGCATGCATGTCAGATACAGAGCAATGTCACAACCCCACTAATGATACCTATCACCACCTCCCCAGGGGACAGTGCCTACCCTCTGAGCACCCACATGATGACGCCAATTCCGAACCCCACCATGCCACCCAAGATAAGATACAACACAGCCCACATTGCAACCCGGGGCATAGTGGAGCGCACATTCGGAGTGCTCAAGTCATGCTTTCGCTCCCTTGACCATTCTGGCGGGCAGCTGTTATACACTCCCCCAGTAGTATGCAGGATCATAGTGGCAGCATGTGTCCTGCACAACGTTGCAACACGCCGGGGCCTGCCCGTGGACATGGTGGTGCCCCCACATCCCCAACCACATGCACGCCCGCTGCGCATGGGAGGGGAAAGGGCAAGGGGTGAGGCAGCCCGTACGCAGCTGGTGGCTAATTACTTCACCTAAAATCACACCCCTGTGGAGTGCACACAGCCCTGGCTCATACCATCTGACAATCAATGATGATGACATAAGGGACAGTCAACTGTCACAACCATACCAGCCTGAGATTGGTCACCTGGAAGTGTTACATTGTGTGCATCCCTACCTACACAAACACCACCAATGCTGTCTCATCAAAAGACACACTTCTATGCTGCTAAATTCATTACCCCATTGCAAAATACAACATGACAACAGTGCCATGTCACCCAACCCCTCCCCAGCACCGCCACCCAACACACCATGGCATGTCATGCTATGTGAGAGCAAACAAAGCAATCCCCAAAACATGACACAAGTGTCAAAGTACAGTGTCCCTAATGGAAACTGGCCACACACAAAATGCTCCCAGTAATGTAGAACTAACAACACACATGACCAAATACTTACCAACAATACAATGCAGCTACACAACCTCAAACATAGTATAAACATGACAGTACTAAGTTAAAGTAGTGGTAGTCTTACAACCTGATTATGCCAACACATCGACCACTTCCAACTGTACAGTGCTGCTGCCACGCAAATGTGTAAGTGCACTGCTTACAACATGAACTCCATCTCCAAAGTAGACGGCCTTGTGAACACATGAGGAATGAACCTGCAAATTAGGAGGAAGACATGGATGCACAAGCACATATCAATACACCATGCAGTGTACAATACAACAACAATATCCACTAGGAATGTATACACAGTATTGACTACAGACTGCCCACACAGCTCATGGGAGTCCAACGTCACTGTGTAAGCCACTGTCACTTGGGCACACCCTTTGCAAGCCCATGGAAATGGGAAGCAGGAGGGGTGTGTGTCTCACGAACCCAAGCATCTAACCCAAACTCAGGACAAGCCTGCATGTGCCCAGCCGGAATACAGTGGATGCCCACGGGAGCCACACAAGGCAACACACTGTAAAAAAAAAAATCAAAAATGGCCATGTGGGATCCGGGGGGGTGGGGTGGCCACCCAGGAGGTACGAGGACATGGTGCACACCAACAGTCACCTGTGTGGATGTTGGGAAAAAAAAACACCTCCATGGGCTCATGACCTGCACGGCTATGCCATTGTGGGAGAACTGCTGCTGTCGCTCTCATCACCCTCTGCTGCTGCCACAGGAGGTGGTGGTGCTATGGGAGGCAGCCCACGCGAAGCCCTGGTATGGTCCTCCATGGCAGCAAGCATGTGGGTGTGGAAGGTCTCGTTCTGGAGGATTATAGTGCGGAGATCCCCTTGCAGCACCTGACGTGATGCCCGGATCTCCTCCCGAGTTGCCTGCATCTCAGCTGAGAGCGAACGTGTGAGCCGCTCCAGCTGCTGTTCTGTCCTAAAGTTAGTGTAAGCCTCAAGGGCAACAAGAGTCTCCCTGAGGTGATGGAGTTCTACCCTCATGGCTTCCCTGTGGCCCTGGGACTCTATTGATATTGATTGGCGTAGAGTCTCCAGTGCCGCCCGTCTGTGTCCCTGTTGGACGCCAACATGTCCTCCCTGTGTGATTGGCAAATGGCGTCTGTTGCCTGCTTTAGTTGCTCCATCTGCCTTTCAGGGGGGACAATGGAAGTGGCCACCCTCTCCATTGCTTGAGCCATCATCTCAACTGATGCTGCCTGTTGGGTTGCCATACCGTACATGGATTGTTCCCATGCGGTATTGCCTGGTGGTGTACGGCCACCGCGTCGGCGGGCACCACACCTGTTTGGGGCAATGCGATCTGGCCTTGCTGTGCCGGCACTGCCTGAGGCTGCAGGACTGCATTCCCCCTCTGATCTGCTGGCCCAGGAACAGGATCAGATGTTGTGGAGTGTGACCCTGCATACGTAACCGCCAAAGGCGGACTTACCAACACTGACATCCCCATAGAGGGTTCTACCCCTGGTGCAGTTGGGTTGGACAGAACAGAATCCCTGCCAGAAACACTTACCTGCGACGGCACATAGGTTTCATCATCCGAATCAGCACCTGAATAGAGGTCTGGGGAGGTGCACCCAGAGGCACCCCTCGATAGAATGGTCTGCAGCAAGATTGGGTTCTCACCCACCACCACACCACGTCCCCCACTGGTGCCCGGTCGTGCCTGAGATTCCTCCTGGGTCTGCACCATCTCCTCAACCTCAACAGCATCAAGTGCGTCATCCCCTGCAAAAACATGAAAGACAAAAAATGGAAACAGGCATCAGCAGCATAGCACACAAATAGGCCTGACAAGCTACAGAACCAATACATGATTTACTCATGTCCCACATGACTATAACCCTCCCATGCATGCACTGTCACTGAGCTGGAAGGGGAGGCAAAAGGCAGACACTGATGACACCAAGATGGAAAAGCAACACATTTGCTGCATGCTGGGTAGCACTGCCATCACACATTGGCCTGTGAGTGGCATGTCCAATACACATACATGACACATGCCATCACACGGATGGCATGTACCATAGCCATGGTACATTCCACAAGTACATCCATATGTCAGTGAATGAATACTGTCAGCCATCCATGTGAGATGGACATGATGAGATGAAAAATACTACATAGTGTGACAAAATAGGAATGTGCCACACACTGCAACACATCCAGTGTACAAAAATACAGTGATTGCAGGCCGATGTACACATCAATGGTTTTGCACTTCAACATAACAGGAAACAACTATCATGTTCCACATTCAAACAGGCCCCAATAATTTCTGTGATCAGGCCGATACTCAATCAGCCTGAATGGTCAAATCATTCACCTAACAAGGTAACACATGTGGGCCAATGTGGGGTTCATCAATGACAGAAGCATGTCACAAATGTGACAATAGGGCTGAGGAATGCGTAGCAAAAGTGGGAGAATTGAAACAATCAGCCTGAACAAACACTGAAAAATACAAACAATGTTGTTGCAAGATGCCACTTCAAGGGCAACTGCTGTAATGTTGCGCAAAATTACTACTGTGGGCAGAAGGGGTACTGTCACACCCAAATCCAAGGCCACTGAATGTTTTGGATGAAGCACATGGGTGACCCATACCACTCAGGCACTCACACCCTCACCTGGCACTCAATCAGAACCCGTCACCCAAACAACATACACATGCATTACACACACATGCATGGGCACTCACCGGACAATGCATCATAATCAGGTAGTCCTCCCACACCTTGGATCTGTTCCTCTGTGACGAAGGCCCCAGCAACAGACTCATGTTCAGTGAGTTCGTCGTCCTCTTGTGGAGACCCACAGCCAGTCACCAGAGTAGCGGCATGATTTGAGGCCAGCTTGTTCTTTGCTCTGCGTTTCAGGTCATTCCACCGCTTGTAGCAATCATCAGCTGGCCGCCTAACAAATCCAAGGGCACTTATGCGGTCGGCGATGGTCTGCCAGTGTGCCTTACGTTGACCAGGTGTGGTCTTGCACCCTGCAGTCACCACCATTTCGTGGCTATTTGCCGACACATAGGCCACAAGTACATCAAGTTCCGGATCATTAAAGCAAGGCTTCCTTGAGGTACCGGAGTGTGTAGCCATGTCTGGGGTCTCAGCCTGTCGTGCCAGAGCACCCTTCTTCCACTTCTTTAAAGGTGGAGCAGAGCCAGAGTGGCTTACGCCGCTCTGGTCAGTAGGGGCAGAATCACCGGTGGACTGGGTAGTAGGAGTGTGGGAATGCACAATGACCATAGGTCTTGATGCAGGCATTGGTTGCAGGGTAATGTTGGCAGGGGGAACGTCAGTTTGATGGACCGGGACTGACACTGTCCTGGCTGGGAGAGTCAGAGCTGGGGCGGATGGAGCTGCAGCTGCCCCTGCAGCCTCCCCACCCTGCATACTTGGGGCAGCAGATGGCATAGCTTCCCCAGATCCACGTGGCTTGGTGACAACAACTTGCACCGCCACACGTGGCCTAGACTTGCTGACCTGGAAGTCAGCCAGGGAGTCATCCTGTGCCAGGTCAGGTGCCACAATGGGCTGGTCCAACAGGGGCTGAGCTTGGATGGTGTCAGCCACGTTTCCCTCAACCATGGGGGGGGGGGGCATGGGTGTCCCTGATTGTTCCTCCACACATGGGGGTATAGGGGCACCCTGCAAATCCCGGCCACCTCCCCTACCGCGCCCACCACACCCACCTTTTGAGGGTCGGCCACCTTTGCCTCCCTTACCGCTTGGTCACCTCCCAACCATGGCACTGATGTTGTTGTGCGTATGGGAGTTGCAGTAAACTATTGTCCTGGGCAATTGGGGGTCAAAGGGGTAGGATACCAGATGGAATTCGTACCCTAGTGCTCTAACAAGGCTGTCTGTGACCCCTGGGGGAAGATGATCACGCAACGCACAGGCAGCCCAAAATCAAAAATTAACGTGCACGCAACCCCTCATAGACCACATGTGTGAAAAAATGAACCCGCACTACGCTGTGGCACCCAGAAACACAAAAATAAGCATATGCGTAATACACGCAGCCTACAATGACCTCTGAAGCGGAACGCGACACACGGGGCAAGCACAGTTGCTAAGTACTTGCGTAATTCACCGTCTGCCTGGAAAAAGAACGTGAAAAATACACGCATGTGCGCGTTGGCAACACCCCCGCCAAAAGAAGAATTGTACGCTGTCTGAGGAGACAGGACAAAAGGAGAAGTGAACTCTGTTTGAGGAAACAGGCCCAACAAAAATTCAGAAAAGAGCTGTCAGAGGTAACAGGGAGTACGAACTAGAAACGCTGTGAAGTAATCGCGTGTGAACCGACAAGTACAGATTTCACCCACTCGCTCACCACGAAAAGCACGTACAAGGAAATGGAATCCTACACGTAGCTTTTAAACTGGCCCACACGTACACGTCAGTTACGCGTGTATGTGGGCGCTTTCCTGCAATTACACGCGATGACACTCGGACGTGCAGTTTTTCCACATGTGCGCTGACATCACGTGCTATGAGGGAAACGCCCGCGTGCGTAATGTAACTTAGGCGCTTACGCTCTAAGGACCTTTGGTCCAATGGAATCGCGTGCGTGTGCTGACGCACTTACGCGCTAAGGCCCTTTCCTCGAATTACACGCTGACGTGCAATTTTTTCACGTGCCAAATCACTCCGTATCAAGCTGGCCACGCGAAAACACACGGAAGACCACGCTCCTGCCCAGAAGGCCGAATTACTGCCCCCCAGGGCCCCGAGCACGCTCCCACCTGCCATCTGCTGCTGCCTAACTGCCTGCTGCCCACGTGCCCTGCCATTTGCTGCCTGCACGTCAGCCAGGGGTGTAGTTGCTTTGACCACCCCAGCTGGAACCGAAGACTTCCGACTGGGATTCCATCGCTCCACAGCCCAGCCCCAGGACCCAGTTGCCCACCCACTCCTGCCTCTGGGGTTGCCATGTCCGGCACAACACCATCTGGCAGCACTGACAACCCCCAGCCAGAGA
This sequence comes from Ambystoma mexicanum, assembly GCF_040938575.1. Classification (NCBI taxonomy): domain Eukaryota; kingdom Metazoa; phylum Chordata; class Amphibia; order Caudata; family Ambystomatidae; genus Ambystoma; species Ambystoma mexicanum. Next base: position 571,082,347 of record NC_090936.1, read on the forward strand.
GGCAGAGGGCCTCCAGCTTCACTGCCACCGAAGTTGGTGTCCTGGTGGAGCAAGTCCTGGGGCAGTATGATGCCCTCTTTGGAAGTTTGCGCGCCGACAATGAAGGATGGACCAGGATCTGGATGGACATCGTGACTGCCATCAACGCAGAGGGGATGACAGTCCGCGACTTACATCATGTCAAGTAGCGCTGGGAGGACTTCAGGTCCAGGACACTCAACAAGGCCGGGCCAGCTGTCGAACCATAAAATGAGGGTCCTGGAACGCATATGCCCAGCGCTCTACGTCCAGATCCTTGAGAACAGACCCGTCTGGAGTCGAGCGGTAAGTGTACATGCATGTTGATAGTACGCTATGCGTGTCGTGGTGTGCCAGTAGTGTGCAGGTTGCACATGTGTTTATGTAGGGCCATGTAGGGATGTGTATGAACATGGGCGTGAGGCTGCCACATGTGAGACCTCTCAGTTGTGAGACACATTGATGGTGTATGTGTTGGTAAGCATGCTGGGCAAATGCAGGTGTGGGAGCACACATGTTTGAATTTCTGTGTATGTGTGGTTCATAATGCATGTATCTGCACTGTGTACATGTGCATGTATGTGTATCTGACAAGTGTGCAACTGTGATGAAACATGGATGCACGTGACACTTTTATGTAGAAGGATGAATGGCAGATGTGACATGTATGGCGATCTCATCACTGCAACAGTTGGAGGAGATGTAAACATATGTAAGTGTGGTGGCGTTTGTGCATGTCTAGTGCACTCCTTGTGTTTCATGTGATGTCAGGCTCACCTTTGACTGTTCATGCTGTTGTATGTGTATGGATGGTGCTGCCAGGTGCAATGTTGCTGTTGAAATGTTCATGTGTATGAGTTAAAATGACATGTGTGTCGTGGAGTGTGATGCCGTGTCTGTAGTTAAACAATGCCACTCATGTGCAACTGTCATGTGTGTATCAGTCCATTGTACAGTGCCCTGAAGCCTGTGTTTTATCTCTCCCTGTCTGCAGCGTCAACTGAAGAAGAGGGCAGAGAAGAGGGCAGAGAGGGTGCTGTGGAGCACAGCGGCAGGGATCATCCCGCCAGCCGGAGATGCAAGGCCCGGCTCCCCTCCCAGGTTGTCATCTTGTCGGGGAGTGAGGAGTCCGGTGCCACGTCCCAGACCGCAGCTGCCGAGGGAAGGTCCAAGAGCCGGAGGTCGGAGTTGAACTCCTCGGCAGCAGAAGGGGCAGCTGAGACCCCACCGGGTCCGACGGAGGAAGATGGCACGGAGTCATCCAGGTTGGTGGGGGGTTTGGTGGAGGAGGAGGCCATGCAAGGGACAGACACGGGGTCTGGAGGTGGGGATTCCACTGGTGCTAGTGGTGCAGTGCAGGGGCAGGGACAGGAGGCAGCAAAGGCCACCACGGAGGTGCCTGTGTGTAATCCTGTCTGCGATCCTATGACTGCATCATCCCGCACCAGCAGGGATGCCTACGTCCAGACCCGTTTTCAGGGAGGGGATCCGCTTACAACAACTGGCCTTCTTCTCCCTGCGGATGTGGCTATCCGGGACCGGGTTGAGCATGTCCTGAGTGGGATGGCGTTGCGTCAAAGGGGCCTGCGAGGTGACCTGCAGTGTTTTCGTGAGGACACTGCATGTCATCTCGAATGCCTCATTTACCATGTAGACCTACTGGGACAGCTCACCAGGGCCGGATTCCTCCGTTTGCTGGACCTTGTTCCTAGCCCCTCCTCACCTGAACCCCCTATGCGCCAGTCGTCCTCCATGCCATCTTCCCACCCATGTATCACCTGGGTACCCTGTGGAGCTGCCTCTGACCCTGCGGCCAGGCTGGTGGAGGACACATCCCTGCCACAATCGGGAGTCGGACGTCCAGCAGGGGTGGCCACATCAAATACTGCACCCCAGCCGGAGGAGGATGTGCAGGCAGCAAGAGCCAGGGCACAGGCAGAGGCACAGCAGCAGCAGCAACAAGGTGGGAGCCATGATGACTCGGGGCCTTCAACATCGGAGGGGCAGGCATCGGCCAGAGGGCAGGAGGACCCAGGACTGGAAGTGTCTTCCGTGTGGCAGAGGTTAGGCCATGCTATAGATGCGGAGCGGCAGCAGGCAGAAGAGGCACGGCTCATGATGGTCAGGGCGGAGAAATCCATGCGTAGGGCTCTGAGGCGAGCCAAGTGCCTTGAGGCAATTCGCAGGGACCTGGAGGTCCAGATGTCATCGTCCCTGTGAACCCTCGGGGCCATGGAAGAGGACCGCGTCCGGGACATCGAGCAGGAGTTCGATGATGCCCTGGCCCGGGACATCCAAAAGTGAGCCGTCGGACTAGCCCGCTGCCCTTGTAAATAGTTTTTAGAGTTAGGTTTCCTTTTCGTTTTCCTTTTATTTGTGGTCAATGGACAATGCCACCCAAATTTGTATATATTTATATTTTTAGGTAGTTAGGTAGGTAGGTTTCATTTGTTTGGTTGGGATCATGGACCCTTTACATCCTTGGACAATGGATTGTATATAGTTTCATCATGTATTCATTTTTGTTTTTTTTTGGATTATGGACATGGAGCAATGGATTGATTTTTTCCGGACAATGGATTGTAAATAGTTGGACTATGGATTGATTTTTCTTTTTTTTTATTATGAACGTGAAGCAATGGAGATTTTTTTTACGTTTCCTTTGGATTTGCGTTTTTGGAGGGTGACTTTGGACTGTTTTTCTTTCAATTTTTTTTGGATTGGTTATCATTTTCATTCAATCATCTTTTTCACATGCTTTTCATTTCATGTTTCATATTTTGGTATGCACTCATTTCATTTTTGATTTCATGTACATAATACATTTTCATTTTTTAGTTCCATGTGTGGGATTCGCTCATTGGGTTGATGCATGTGAAAATGTGGGTTTACACAAGCAATACCAACCAGTGTATGTGTGTGACGGACATGTGTTGATGTACATAGTTGACTTTTGGTTTGTGTCATGAGATCAGTATTTCACTGCTGGGGGGTTGGGGGTGCAGGGGACATGAGTGGGACATGAGTGGGGGCCTGCTGCCAGGTGCCCTGCACTGCTGGGGGGTGGGGGTGCAGGGGGACATGAGTGGGGGCCTGCTGGCAGGTGCCCCACAGTGCTGGGGGGTGGGGGTGCTAGGGGACATGAGTGGGGGCCTGCTGGCAGGTGCCCTGCACTGCTGGGGGTGGGGGTGCAGGGGGACATGAGTGGGACATGAGTGGGGGCCTGCTGGCAGGTGCCCTGCACTGCTGGGGGGTGCGGGTGCAAGGGGACATGAGTGGGGGCATGCTGACAGGTGCCCTGCACTGCTGGGTGGTGGGGGTACAGGGGGAAAATGGCCTTCAGGGCAGGAGCGTGGTCTTCCGTGTGTGTATGCGTGGCCAGCTTGGTACAGAGTGATTTGGCACATGAAAAATTTGCACGTCAGCGTGTAATTCGAGGAAAGGCCCTTAGCGCGTAAGCGGGTCAGCACATGTACGCGATTTCATTGGACCAAAGGCCCTTCGCGCGTAAGCGCGTCTGTGACGTTTCACGCATGGGCGTTGCCCTTTCACGTGTAAAACTTCATGTGAACCCCAGGAATACACGTATCCCACTCGCACAGGGCCCTTTTGCGTGTGAAACTTCACGCGAAGCCCAGGAATACACATGCCCACTCGCACAGGCCCTTTCGCGTGTGAAACTTTCCACGCACCCCCGAAATACACGTACCCGGATCCAATCGCGCGTGAGACTTCCCACGAACCCCCGTAATGCACGTACCCTGCTGAAATCGTGGGTGAAACTTCCCGCGAACCCCAGTTATACACATACCCCACTCGCACAGGCCCTTTCGTGTGTGAAACTTCCCACGAACCCCGTAATACACGTACCCTGCTCCAATCGCGTGTGAAACTTCACGCGAACCCCAGTTATACACGTACCCCACTCGCACAGGCCCTTTTGCATGTGAAACTTCACGCGAACCCCAGTTATACACGTTCCCCGCTTCGCGTTTGCTGTTTGGCAGCCCTGTAAACAGGTCCAGGGTTAGCGCAGTCCTTTGCACTGGATTGGGGATTTTGATGGCTTTTCCTTGCGCTAGAGGCGTTCTTGAGGGCGTAACTGGCGCTGCTGCAGGGTCGCTGCGCCACTCTACGCCACGGCTGGTTTTGGAGGCTAAAATCCATGAATACGCTGAGCGCGGAAATCGATTTTAGCGCACGCGGCTGGCGCAGACATTCGCACGCGCACACTGTGCGCCAGCCGCGTGTTCCACTTTTGTGTGAAATTCTATGAATTACCCTGTCAATCGTGCCCTGGATACTGTGTCACCATGTGAGATGCCCCCTCCAGTGATATTGCGAGTCAAAATCTAATATCGACTCACCCATTGTTCATCCGAAATAGATATATAGACCTAGTAGTAGGAAATGCATTGGTCTAGCAGGTAAATCTTTTCACCAAAGAATTCCGGGTATTAAATCCAAAAGTGTTCATGAGAAATAAAAACCTACCATAACTAGCTTGTAGATGCCGTTACAATTCTAGTATATCACATCTAATGCAGGTTTACTTGTGAATTTAAATCAGAGATTAAATTGCGTTTGTTATGTGATGACTGTTGGAAAAAAATATATTTGATATATTCTATCTACTATTGTTAAAATAATCTTGTGTGTAATGCTAATTGTACAAAATTGTGCATGATTCTCTTACCATATGAAAATGTATCATGATTAGTATATTCGCGTGTTCTAATTGAAAATGGGTAACTCCCCCGAATTCTTGTCAAACTATATTCATGGCCTGTGACAATGAAAGATGTAGTATGCTTCAACATCACTGTTCTATACAGTTTCCATAGGGATTAGGCATTGAAACTGCACTGATGGTAAAATTAGTGTGACTTACCATTGCTAGGTAGCAGTCTGTAACAAAGTGGAAGTCTGGGACACCAAGATAAGTTTCTGGTGCTTTATTGTCCTGGTCCTGTACTCCATCAATCAAACACGGGGATGGTAGTGGACACTGAAGACACAGCTTCATAAGGGAAACACCGGGCTCACCTCCACACCCATCTTCTCAGCTCTCAGCTTTCTCTCTCACTAATCGTCACCCAGTAGAACACTCCGACACAAACATTCCACCAGCTGATGACATCACACACACTGCTACTCTCCAAGCCTCACATTACAACACCTCTCCCTCCGTAGGAAAACACAAGAAAATGACTAAGGTAACGCGACCAGCACCAAACCCAAATCATTCAAACACAAACATTGTACCAGAAATCCCGCACACAGCGGCCGCCTATGCCCAGAACCCCTGGAAACCTCAACAAATAGGAACCACACACAAAGGGAACCATTCACAGGCCAAACCGGACCACGTAGAAAATGCCAACGGCACACTAACTCCATGACAACAACACACCACGACCTTCAACACAACTCCCCAAGTCCCTTGAATCTCACCCTCGAGGACTAAAAACAATAAACTGCGCACTTACGCCTGTCCTGAGCTGCCGCTCAGAACCTACGGCTGCCACCCCTAGCCATACTATTGTTAGATAACACTAACACAACTACCTAACCAAACTTACCCTCCTACGCACAAAACACCTTCCACTCCGGTCTGCCCCCGGAGTATCAGAGCTGCCCCTCTGAGCACATAGCAACCGCCCCCCTAAACGGAGCAACAACAAATGCCCAACATCAACCGAGGGACCCACACAGCACAACTCTCACTGCAGTACCACGAAGAACCGCAGCCACAATACTGCTCCACTACCACTAAACTGTTGGCCATTTTCTCTATCCTACATTACACCACCTCTACACATCAGTAAGACAACCTGATTTACCAAACATGGAATCAGGAGGGAAACTGCACAACCTCAGATGAAAGATAGCAACCTACCCCAGTCCAAACCAGGTACTATGTGAACACTGGCAAAACATGGAATCAGGAGGGAAACTGCACAACCTCCGATGCAACATTACAACCTACCCCAGTCCAAACCAGGTACTATGTAAACACTGGCAAAACATGGAGAACCCTCAACCATAGCGATCTACCTCAGCCCATAGACCAAGCGCTACGGAACAACCGAAAAAATCAAATACATACTCAGGCATAGTGACCAAACTCGAAACTTAAAACACACGCTATGAAACACAACAGCATGACACTGCCCTGAGCAACCCCCATAGTGACCTAACCTGATAAACCAGGCACTATGACCACAACAACACCACATCAACTCCGCACAACTCTCAGGAATCAGGCACGACTGGAATACAAAAACTCCATAGCAACCTACCCTGGCACAGAACCTAGGACTATGGAACAACAGAAAAACACTGCCCCGAGATACACCACAAGCCTACCCCGGCCCTAGACCAGGCACTACGAAAACAACAGAACAAGACTATGGAACTGGCACACCAAACACACCCTGAACCCACAACCGGGCACTCCAAATCTACCCACAAAGCAACACACATAGCAACCTACCCCAGCATTAGGACCGGGCACTATGGAATAAAAACACAACACCTACACTCCAACTGCTCGAACACACGCCCTCAGGCACAAATATAGTGACCTACCCCGGCACTGGAACCAGGCACTAAGAACCCCAATGCAGCCATAAACACGCGACCCCACACGTGCCAACTCATTGTACCCACACCTATACTCTACACCCCACACTCCAACACATACAACAATAAGCATACAAACTATGCAATGCAGATAAAATTACAATATGCATGCTAAAATAGGTGCAGACTATACTTGAATTGTCACCCAACCAGGGGTAACTCCATTCACCGAAATCACTGGGATAACTGGCTGCTATGAAAGAAACGTTCTACGCTGCGAGAAAGTCATGTCCCCGAACACTAAGCTCAGAGTCAGTATGAGTTCAGTCCTCTGAACACCGATGGTAGGAGAGGTACGGCCTTCCCAATGGAAACAACGAACGGTAGTCATTGAATGTCACTAAACAACACAGCGTTAAACACTCGCATAAACCCCAACCGCCCCCTCCCCATTCCTGAGGGAAGAAGGTAGGATAGGAACACCCCAAATCCAACCCTAGACCAGGGCATCATACTCCATGGAAGGCCACAAGAAAAGACACCACAGGGAACAAACAACGGCCTTCAGCAACAGCACTCCTAACGTTACATCCTGGGCCATGAAATGAGATCTAGCAACTATCGTAGTACAGTGGGCCACAACGTGTAAAACACTCACTTTCAAGCATACGGCCAAACACCAACCTGACAAATGTCCCGTAACCTGCTGTGAACCAGGCACGATCCAAACTATTGTGCCCAGCAAAAATCAGTCGAAGCTGAAAGAAATCGCAACAAGTAGTTCCCACTGGCTTGCGATTATCACCAAACTGCCATCAAACTATGCCCAATGATGCGGCCTCTAGCAGACGCGATAATGTTACAACCAAACCTTGAGAACGAGGCTTGAAACCAAGAATGCAATGTTCCCTGCACACCCGACAGGCTGGGAACGCTCCTCCCAGTTGTGACGTCACCACTTCTGCAGGGCTGCCGTGCTGGCAATATCGTGGGAATTCAGCAGCCAACATACATATTCCTTGAAGCCACTCCGCCAGGAACGGAACACAAGTACCACCCAGCATGGTCTCCCTAGGGGCTGCGGCACTGGATTGGCGTCATGTCCGCCTCTTCAGGACCATTTCAGGCACCTGAGCAGGCACTTCCCGTTAGCCGCCCGGCGCCTGTCGGACCGGTATCTCAAGGCTGCGCTGTGCCCACGATCCACGGCACTCCTCCACCAGCCTTGAGGTGCTGTGCCGAACGATCCACGGCACTCCTCCGCCGGCCGATGCCCTGGGCCAGCAGATCATATGGGGGACTCCGCCACCGGCAACCGAAAGGCACAACCAGGAGTGCTGCACCCCGCCCCAGCAGCGCCGTTGGAGAGGCAATCCACCTACCATCCCATCCTCGTCGCCAGTGTAACAAAGTGGAAGTCCGGGACACCAAGGTAAGTTTCTGGTGCTTTCTTGTCCTGGTCCTGTACTCCATCAATCAAACACGGGGATGGTAGGGGACACAGAAGACACAGCTTCACAAGGGAAACACCGGGCTCACCCCCACACCCATCTTCTCAGCTCTCAGCTTTCTCTCTCACTAACCGTCACCCAGTAGAACACTCCGACACAAACATTCCACCAGCGGATGACATCACACACACTGCTATTCTCCAAGCCACATTACAACACAGTCTTAGGTCTGTATACCTCCAGCGTCACACACAAGTGCACGGGATGTCGCCATTAATGTTGAAATGCTATTCCCTTGTGTGTGACTTCACGTGCACTGTGATGTAAGTGCACGCAGCGTCACACTCTGGGCAGCCATGACGTCAAATGTTTGCAATGAACTTGCGCATGCTTCCCGCTGTCAATGCTGCCATTCTTAACAAGGAATGATCAAATGCATGTTGAAAGTGAAACCTAGGATCGCCATTGAAAATTGAGACTATTATCATGACCTCATGGTGTTCCACAAAGGTTCTGAAATCAGTGGCAGCATCCTTACAGGGCCAGGGTTTTCGAATGCTGATCTACTGAGTTGACATTCTGATAATAATGGGCCCCGCCAAGCGTCCAGCCACAGACAACATGAACTCTCTTTCAGGAACTAGGGTTTGTCATTAACCTGGAAAAATCAGAACTGGTGCAGTTTCAACAGTTAGTCTTTCAAAGCTTCAAGATAAATACATTGTGAGCATCACATCACCTTCCACGAAACAAGGTTCAGGCCATAAAAAGATCCTTACTTTTTGCACTCAGTGGGCCTCATTACGAGGTATGCCGGTAGCCATGCCGCTATTGGCGGCATGGCTGCCGGCAAAACCGCATCTGTGTCCGTGTCCTCGGAATGAGGACTTACCGGACCATTCTGAGTTCGGATGGCCCGGTAATTCCTCACTCGAGGACACAGACATGGTTCATCCCCATTCCCATTTCAGCCCCCATAGGGCTGAATGGGAATGGGAGAGGGAGTAAACAACGGGCCATTACGAGATTGCCCGTTGTTTGCTCCCTCTTCCCCTCTCGGGACCCGGTATGCAGGCCTGGTTTTCCCAGGCATGCTTAACGTGTCCTGTGAGGGGACCTCGTAATGTGGCGGAACGGGTTGAACGGCGCCGCAGCCTTTTACGGCGCCGTTTAACCCGTTCCGCCAGGGTCGTAATGAGGCCCAGTGATTTTGATTCAACACCTGGCAAGGATAATCGGTCTTCTGACCTCATCCATATATGCCAACCTTCCGGATCCAGGATATGACAGAAGTTTACAGAGATTAAAGATCTGCCAGCTATGTCAGGGCAAATCATACATGGGTTGGATTCCTCTCTCTCAGTAAGCCGGCCAGAAGAAATTTGGTGGTTGTCCCATATGGTGGAGTGGCATTCTAATTGGCTGCTCTTAGAATCTGATGCAAGCCAGGCAAGGTAGGGAGGTTCAAAAGGGCCACTGTCCATGGAGGAGCCTTAGGCACGCAGAATACTATTTAGAGAAGCTTTCAGGGTGTTTTGCGATCAGATCCTTTGCAAAGGACAGTCTTCAGTGCTCCATCACTCTCAGATTGGACAATATCAGGACAGTCTGTAACGTCAACAAGTTAGAAGGGACCCACTCAAAATCATTAGCACATCTAACAAAGGTTTTTTCGGAGTTATGCCTTTTAAGGTGTATCACGGTGCACAGAGTATATTTAGCCGGCTCATGCAATACGATAGCAGATTGGTAGTCTCGTTACCTCATGGATTCCAGCGACTGGCACCATTCCTCCCTCTTGCCGCTGTCCTCCTTTCAGCCTTTGAGGTGCCTTCGGTGTCTGGTGGACATTGGTCTCTTTGCCTCCCGAATGAGCTCCCAATTTCCCCATTTCTTCAGCTGGAGGCCAGACTCCGATGATCTGACAATGGGCACACTTTTTTCAGGACAAATTAAAAAAACTTGCAGTAAGCTTTTCCAACTTTTTCGCTGATCCCCGGGGTATTGCGCCATGTGAGCTATCATCAGTCTGAACTGGTTCTGTTAACTTGATGTTGGCCATCCCAGGTCTGGTTCCCAATCCTTCTAGAGATCTGTGTGGATTTCCCAGTCCTTCTACCCTGGACTCCTCATCTGTTGTCTATCCTGTGGGGGCCCTTCATCCTCTGGGGTTCGGTGGCTATTTGCCTCTGAAGGACTGGAAAATGTTAGGCACCTGAAATCCACCCAGGCCATTTCACTGATAGCTGTGGACTTCCTAGAAAAATTGTAGGCCCTTGGGACACGCAAACTGTATATTTCCAATTTGGGTAGGCTGGTGTCTGTCTAGATACCCGTATCCCGTCGGCTCCCTAAAGTGAAGGTCATGAATTTGTGGGGGAAATTGGCTGTGTCTCATTCATAAAGGAGAAAGAAACCAGTGACCACAAACTGTGGAACACTCACGTCCCCTGCACACCTGGTATGTTTGTAAGAACAAACTTTAATTTTGATGTCTTAGTATCATCAAGTTTAGGAAATAAATTCAATCATGCAGTCTTTGTACAAAAATATATTAGAATGATAAGCATAACATCAAATATATAGATATATATGTAGAACACTTTGCACTTCATTCATCATGCTTAATCAAGACCAAATATTATATAGATAGATTATTGGTCTGCGTGTTTCGGGACAGCCGTCCCTTCATCAGGAGCACAAGTTCCAATATGTTTCTTAAATTAACCTTCACTGTGATCTATATTTCAAAATAGAGGGTAAAGTATATTAGCTTTTTTGTACTCATTTCATGATATAGATGGTTTTTGATTGCATACTGTTTCTCTCATGTCACCTCACTGCTCATTCACCTGGTGGAGATCTGACTTGGGTATTCAGGGAGGGTGTCCTTCGTTCTGTGTGTATCCGGGAGATGCTGATAAAACCTATATGGTAAGTGAGGAATGGATTAGGATCTGTCTTGTACCTAGAAATGTCAGATATTAAACATCTTAGATTGGCGGTCCTCTTACCTTCCTATGAATGTCGCGAAAGGAAGTTCGGAGAAAGCTACTTCTTCCTGTTACCTATGGGTAATGGAACTCGGTCAAAATGACTTCTACAGATACAGAAATTATACTAGTAAAAAAGCGCTGCTGCATGATATTGTGTTCTTGTACCTTATTTCCAATGTACGAAGATGGAGACTGTTTCCTCTCAGATAGATGGTGGAAAGTCGTGGTCATTAGACAACAGACAGGTCCTCTGGAAATAAGGACGGTGGGCTATGAGTAGGCTGCTAAGCCTTCTAGCTGATAAATGTGGTACGATTCACGCTGGTGGAGCTTACCTCAATGGAGTCTTCCGCCGCAGTAAAGGGGATTACTAAGCGCCTTGCTACATGTCGTGCTGAGGGTACGTGTCTTCCCGTAGGTGCAGGAGGGCACAATGAGATTGTTCTTATCTGTTTCCCGGAGAAAACGTGCCCGCGCGATGACATTGCATCTCCCAAAACGCGTAGAGCAACAATCTATCTATGTAATATTTACACTTGATTAAGCTTGATGAATGAAGTGCAAAGTAATTTACATATATGTGTATAAACGTGAGTTTATGCTTATCCTTATAATAAAAGAATGTTGTACACAAACTGCATAATTGAATTCATTTCCTAAACTTGATGATATTAATACATCACAATTATAGTTTGTTTTTACAAACTTAATATGATATGATTGGTTATTTATAACGTGCTTAATACCCAGAGGTTTCTAAGCGCGGACCCGGGGATCGAAACTGTGGTGGCACGTGTCGTCTTGCCTCCAAGGCGAGCACGTTGCCCCTGAGCTATCTTCCCAAATTTGCATCCCCTGCACACATACAAGGTGTGCAGGGGACGTGAGTGTTCCACAGCTGGTGGACACTGGTTTCTCTCTCCTTGTGATACTGCAGCCCAGTGCCAGGACTGTTAACATCTCCCCCTCACCCTCTCACACCCGTAAGACACTATTGACTCAATTTTACCAGAATCGCGGAGTGCACCTATATACCGATTCCTCTCATTCATAAAGGAACATGAATGTTTTTATAGGCCTACCATGCAGGGCAGGGCAGGCCAGGAGGACAGCAACCCCATGTATGTAGACTCTTTCAGGAAATACGCTTTAAGCACCCTCCACAGTGTAGATGGTCAGTACTTTGGTATGTGACTTTGGTACTTTCAATCTTCCTGTATTGGGGCTCCAATAAGAACTTGTCCTCACAGGCTTTGTCTGCCAAACTGGTAAATTGTATTTCCTTAATATCCTTTAACTGGGTTTCAGACATTAGGGTCTTAAAAGGCCACTTTTCTCCTCCTGGAGGGACATCCTTTTCTATTTCACAAAGGACCAAGATGGGTTAAAGATCAGTAACTAATCAAGTGTTTCACTATTACCCCAATTTGTGTGCAGTAAACTGTCTCAAGTGCTATGAGTCCAGTACAAAGGATCTGAGAGGTGACTGATCCCAACTCTTTACTTCTTAAAGAAAGCCCATACACCTGGGTCTCCACCAACCCGAAAGACGGGTCTGTGGGTCATGGCACAGGCAGGCATTGACTTGGATTTCTTTGGCAGGCACACAACCAGAGGGGCCATGGCATCTAAAGTTTTTCAGGTGGGTGGTAAATGCAGCTGATTTGTCTTGTGAAGTTGTGTTCAGTTCATTTTATTGTGAACCTATTGAGCATGTTTCTTCTGTTGTTTTGTTAACACTTTTAAGTTGCACAATAGGAAGCCCACGTGTCCGGCGAAGGGGAATTACCGGTCCAGCGGGGCCAGAATGGCCCGGTACCTCCCCATTGCCAGGTGCTGGTAAAAAATGGACTCTGGCAGCAGCCGTGTCGGTATTTACTGGCACGGATATCACCAACCTTATAATAAGGGCCAATGGGCCCCATTATAAGTATGCCGGTCTGGAAAAAATGTTGCCGGAAAGCTTAACAGCACTGTTGTATCTGGGACGGCATGCTACAGGCCTGCCTGCCGGAGCCACTGTACCCAACAGATCGGACCCTGCCAGGCACAACAGCCACAGTAAGCAGACCGTCACAGAAACACTGGCTCCGTTATTAATGTTGCCTGTGCTTCTGTGTTCCCCATTCCCATTGAGTCCTATGGGCTATCCGACGCTTGAGGCAGAAACAAGAACAGACTTTTCAGGAGGGATTGAGCCCTTGAAATGTAAATTTCCACACAAGACGGGAATAAAAATAAAACTCATTTTGGAAGCCCAACGCATATTAAGGCCCGGATTTGAAAAAGGCAGTGTCTAAAAGCCGAAACACATGTCATCCAGGAGGGGCTGAAAACTCAAAAAAACAAAAACAAAAAGAGAAATTCTGTGAACACGCATTTGACTTGGAACTTTATTGATCAGAAGAACGGGTACAGTGAAACTTAAGAAACAACTTACCTTGGCGCAAAAAAGTGCAGGCACACCCCAGTCTGTTTGCGTTTTATGTACGGAGTAGAGGGACTCATTGGGCCTCATTAGGACCCTGGCGCTAAGTGTTTAACGGCACCGTAAAAGGCTGCAGCGCCGTTAAACACTTAGCGGCTTACTACGAGGTCCCTTTGCGGGACCCGACCTGAACGGCTGGTCTAGACCAGCCGTTAAAGTAGGGACCCGCAAAGGGACCTTGGTGCTAAGTACGGTACCGCAATTTGCGGTACCGTACTTAGCGCCTTCCCCATTCCCATAGAGCCCTATGGGGCAAAAATGGGAATGGGGAAGGGCCATGGTTCAATGGGGAATTACCACCCGCCAACCTTGAAATGGGGTGGTAATTCCCCATTGAACCATGGAGGACCCGTTACAACACCGGCACCAACCATGGTGCTAATAGCGCCGTGGTTTAGTGCTGGTGTTGTAATGAGGGCCATTGTCTCCGTAGTGACCTACACTTATGTGACAAAAAGAAGATTAACTAACACATTGTTCAACCCTAAGGATTTCTAAGCAGCTACCAAATCAGGTCACTAAGGTACAAATAATAAGATATCACAAAAAGGTTCCTCAAAGCTACAACACTATTATGAAACCTACACACATTTAGACTCCTGTTGCCTGTATCCAATAAGAGGGCAGGACAGTCTAAATCACTGTTAAGAAGTTGGCGACAGGTTAGCTCTCCCATGCTTTTACAACAGATTACATTGAACTATCAGTATCAGAAAAAGGACTCGCTACTGGCGCCATTATTATTGACACAACTGGTTATAGCTTGCTCAATGTCCGCCAACCAAATAGCACTTTTAAAGTTAGGAGGGAAAACTGCCCGACACTCTGCTCTCTGGTTTTTCTCAGAATTACGCACTTTTAGAGAGGAGGTTCGCTGTGCTGAGCGTCAATGGTGTTCAAAGCCCGACCCAGTATTAAAATCATGCTAGAAAATAGCATTAGCCTCCTATCATCTAGCTATTAAATCTGCTAAATACACGTATTTTGAGGAAACCATTAAATATGGGGTGAGCACCCCAAAAATATTGTTCCAAACTGTAAGAGACCTTTTAGCCCCCAAACTGTGTTCGGCAGCATTTGCTTCACACAAATTGTGTAATGACCTAGCTAACTATTTTGGGAAAAACTGAAATCATTACAACGAAAATGTATTGTCCACTTTCTTTGTCAAATGCCACTAGATCACTTAAGCCATCTGCATCATGACGCTGTTTTGAGAATGTTCCTGGCTCTGTTCGTTTTGACTCGTTTCAATTTTTGGATTCCTTGGAAGTCATAAAAGTATCTCAACAATTCAAATCAGCATTTCCCAGGGATGCAATTCCCCTTTCTTAATTTAAGTCAAGGGCGAGCGACGCAAGCCAAGTTTTTACAGAAGCTTTAAATTCGTCCCTTATGATTGGATCTATACTTGCTCATTTAAAGCATGCATTGGTTGGCCCACTGCTAAAAAAGCCCAATCTAGATGTGGCACTACTTTCTAAGTATCGGCCCATATCTTTGTTAACGTTCTTCAAGAAAATGTTGGGAGCACTAGTTACTCCACAGCTCAGAGACTTTTTGGAGGACAACCAATTTCTGGATGCCGAACAACTCGGATTTCCTTTTATGGGCACCGAATCTGTATCAGTTTCAGTGCTGGATGACTTGGTCAAGATTAGTGATGAGGGCGGTGTGGCAGCTCTGATTTTATTAGACCTGTCCGCCGCTTACGTTACCATTGATCATCCGATCCTTTTGTCCAGACAGCAAAATATTGGCATTTGTGGTAGCGTTTATGATTGGTTTGTTTCTTTTCTTGAATCCTGAAAGCAAACCATTTACTATCTCCTTTCAGCGTCTCATCCAGGACTGTTTCCTGCGGAGTTCCTCAGGGCTCTGCATTTTCCCCACTTCTTTTCAATATTTATGTTCAACCACTGGTTCATCTTATCCACTCTTTTGATTTTTGCTTTTTTTGTTATGCAGACAACACACAGATTCTTTTTAGACTAGATTCAGAGCAGGCTGCTAAGGCTGTCCGTTTAAAGACTTACTTAGAAGCAGTTGGCAACTGGATGAGCCTAAATTGACTCCATGGGGACAAAACGGAGATGCTAATAGAAGGCCCCTCCCCTCCCCCTCATTGTTGGACACTGGATCATTGGCCGACAGGTCTTAGCTCTGATCCTACTTTAGTAAAGCTAGTTAAAAACCTGGGGGTGAACATTTCTGCTGCACTTTCTATGGAGGCTCATGTCAGCGGCATCTGTGGCAGCAGCCTCCTGAAGCTGAAAAAATGGAAGGAAGCCTTGCCTTTTTATTCCCAACAATTTTCATGCGCAAGAGGCTGCTGCCACTATAAAGGACAGCATCGACTATTGCAATGCTATACTGCTTGCACGACCAGGATATTTGCTGAATCGGTTACAGGTTCTGCAAAAGGCAGCAGTTCGATTGACCATGGGTACCGCTTATGGTAAGCCAGTGTCGACAGCTAGACGTAAATTGCACTGACTGCCTGTCGTGTCACGCATACAATGTAAGTCTTTATGACGTATTCATCTGTCCCAACAGGGCAGAGGCGGTAAAGCCTTACAGAGAAAAATAATACCTTACTATCCTACGAGGTCTCTGCGATCAGCCTCACAGTCCCTGCTTAAAGTCCTGCTATAGAGGACGGTCTTTTTCTGTGGCAGATCCTCGGCTGTGCAGCTCCCTTCCAATAGTTCTACACCAGATAAAGGACTTAAATCAATTCAAGACACATAAACGTATCTGTTTTCCTAAGCTCTTACGGTCTTTCTTTGGCTTCTTGGCACACAGATGCCTGGGGTGAAGCGCGCTATATAAGAACCTTGATTGATTGATTGATTGATTGAACTGGCCTCTCCTTACACATGGCAAAGGATTCTCCCAGGTAGAGGCCATGCTAACCTTTAGCGGGCTCTCTTGAACCTCTGTTGCTCATTGCCAGTCTCCCAGGGCAGTCTAAACTATTGAAGCAAGCTACCATTTATAAACTGAACTCCTAAAAGAGATCCTAATACGCTCTAAAATTAAAGAAGTGCAGCTGTCTGTGACGGTGCACGAATATGCAGCTGACGCCGCTGCTCGCTATTAATGACATGGAAAGATGGAAGACGGAAGGGGGAGGCATAGTAATGTATATATGATCTATTGCAGAGCATAGCCTAGTTCAGGAAATCATGATGTACACCCCAAGGACAGTATTATCTGGTGAGAAACTGTTTAAACAAAGACACCCTCATTCACAACCTGTCTGCGAAAGGCTCACACACATTCATACTTGCAGATACATTTCTATCAAGTTGGACATTTTGAGATGAATTCCCTGCAGATCTGTGTCCACCCTAACAAGACAAGTGGGGACAGTGACTGCTTAACACATGAGCCTCATTACGGGTCCGGCGGTAACCCTGCTGGTGCTACCGGCGGGTTGCTGATGGACCCGTACTAATTTACTAGTGCCTGACTTCCCGGTGCCACTGGGTTATTACAAGTCCGGCGGCCGGGATGTCAGGCGCCGGTACATTTGTTAATCCAGTTAGTACCGTTAATCCAGTTAAAACCGTTAGCAATAGTACCGGTGCTCCAATGACAAGTCTGCCTACCGTGGCGTGCAGGCTTGTAGTTTGCCGGTCCGGAGACAAGGGTGCCGATGAGTTTACCGGCAACCTTGTTTCCGGACCGGCAACAATATAATGAGGCCCATTAGCTGCCGTATTGTAATATTCTGGGCGTTGGGAGATCAACCCTTCCACTGTTCTTGGAAGCAGGTAGCATCACAGCAGAAATAAACCAGGATTACACTCTCTGGAATGCTACGCATAACAGAGCAGAGGCTGCGTGGTTCTAAAAAGCACACATATCCTCTTGCGCACCATGCATGCATGTCAACAACTGTCATAAAAAGAGTGAAGCATGTCTGTGATCAATCAACATATTTGAGGGCGAGCAAAGCCATTTTCATGAAAATAAACATGTTTAAAATGATAGCAGCTTCAGATTATGTCGACACTATTCTTAGATGTGTTCCTAATCATAGAATTTGCCATTTGGCAGGTACTGAAAAGCCCATGCCATATGCCCATTCTTTACGCACACACTTTACATGGTATCGTGCTGAATGAGTGAGAGAGATGCAACGTTTTCCCCTCCAGTCGGACCTATGAGAATAGGTGTTTCTCTTTTCGGATCAGTTTCCTACATCTCTCTCTCTTCATTTCATGGAAAGTGGGTTGCAAAGTATGCTCCTGCTTCTCAAAGAAGGGTTATATGCTCAAGAACACATAGTGTCAGTGTTGGGTTTGACTTGTGGCCAGGGGCATCATTTGGGGGTCATCAGGTCTCTCAGCCGCGACCCCTGTGGCACTACATGCTACCCCTGTAGTATCCCTTGCTACCCCGATATAATTTTTTTTTTTTAATGAAAGCTCCTGGGCACTGGAGTAGCGGGGGCCCCGCCCTACCAGATTGGGGTTGGGGGGGGGGAGGGGTGTAGCTCAGTCCTCACCCGTCAGGATGAAGGCTGAGCTGGGGCTTGCAGAGCAAGAAGGAAGTACTCAGTGGGGTAAGCGGACCTTGACATGCGGCACGTGTCACATGCCACGTTCAGCTCCAACTCTAAAATAGATGCGAGATTGACGACAGAGACTAATAGTCTGTTTAGAAATGGGCGAGTCAGCCCAGTCTCAGGTCTGCTAGTCCAGGTGAGTGGCTCAAGCCTAACTCGAGTTTCAAACCAATTTGCAAAAAATGCAGGCCGAGACCCACCTGCTTGAAGCAGAATAAAAGGTTTGCAAGTCTTGCATCGCCAGGGATGGGAGGCAGCTTCCTGAGGCCTTGCTCCTCTCTACCTCCCCAGCACAGAGCCGCGCTCCTGGGGTCCTGCAATATTCCTTCACTCCGTAGGGACTGAAAGCCCTTTATCACACGTCGCCTCAGCAGCGCATTTCAATGGAGAGCAAGTGAGGTGCACAGAGCGAGGCACAGACTGGATCATTGTGTGGGAGAGGCCTGCTGAGAAAGTTAGCTGATACGAATTGGATGGGCGCATTTGTATATGAAATCCCTTCCCACCCCCTCTGCCCCACCCTCCGCACAGGTGCACTGTGCTTTCCTCCGATAAAATTAACAGTTTCACAAAATCACACACACCCAAATAAAATGTTTCTTTCAGTAAGGTATTTCAGTTTGACACGTACAAAAAAAATACTTTTTTGTGGTACTTTATGTTTTCTTCACATAATGCTGAATACAAGCTGCATGCCTCTGTTAATCAAGCAGTAGTAGAAGCAGGTGGCCTTGTCGCACAGTTTGGGTTTCTTGTTTCTGTCTGTCTTTAAGCATTGAAAGAGCAATTACAAACCCCAGGGAAGATTTAGTCTGCCACTGCCTTGTATTTGTGTTCCATTCAGGAGAAGCTACAATCATACCCTTTTTGCTTATCGTATTTATATGTAGCAGTTTCGTTTGTATTGTGATTTGTGTATTTTTCAAGTGACCTCTTTATAAAACAGAGTATTATGTAGCTCTTTAAAACCACAAATCGACACGTTTGTATTAGCTAGATCTGAGACGATATTTTGTCAAGTTCCTAACAGGCATATTAGGCTCAAATCCCATATTTACCTCTTAGTTAAAAGTGTGTGATCCTTGGCAAAGCATGTCATCACTGTGCTCCACTGGCGTAACAGGGGCCCCTGCATCCCCCTGCGGTGCGTGGGGGCCCTGTGACCACATGTTCTGGAAGGTAGCCCCACTTGGAGTAAAAAAAACAAATAGATACTTTTTTTTTGTTTACATTTTCTTTTTGAATTCACTCTGCATTTCTAAAGAAATTATTTCTGTAACAGAAATCATTTCTTTATGAAGGCAGAGTGAATACAAAAAGTCTGGTGGCTACCCCCACCCCATGACATGAAGACCCTAGGCTGGAGGCCTCCCTGTCATGGGGTGGAGGAAGCCCTATGACTTCAAAAATAAATAGTTTATTTTTTAAGTCACTCTGCCTTCATAAAGAAATTATTTCCGTTATGGTTCAGTCCTTCACGGAAATAATTTCTTTATGAAGTCAGAGTGACTTCAAAAAGAAACAATGGGCTTCATTACGAGCTTGGCGGTAGCCGTGCCTTTATAGCAGGCACAGCTACCGTCATGCTCGCTACCGGCACCGCCTCCCGCGATTTGGCAATAACCGGCCCATTACAAGATGAATGGGCCGGTAACAAACTCCAAACCCTGCAGAGCAATGCTCTCAGAACAGCCCTAGGCATACCCAAAGGACAGCACATTTCTACCCACAGAAGAGCCGCCAACTGGCTGGCCATCAATGACCGTATCAAACTCAAAACCCTGAACATTACACATAACTGTCTGAACAACAAAGCTCCTGCATACCTGTCAGAAAAATTCACAAAGCATACTTCTGAACGTCACATCAGAAAAGCCATCTCAAATAGCATCAAAGTTCCTAACTTTAAACTGAAAAGAACTGGTGGGTCCAGCTTCCCGGTTCAAGCAGCGCAGCTCTGGAACTCCATCCCAGATGCACTTAGAGCCACCCCCTCCTTCCATGTGTTCAAGCCAATGCTAAACTCTGGCTTAAAAATAACGACCGCTAAATGCCCCAACTATGCCAAATACTATGTATATCCATTGCAAACACTGTAACTGTAACTTATCTATACCGTAAGTCATCCGACAGTGCTACATAAAAGATTCTGATAAAATGTAACATATCTATCTTGTAAGTAAAAATGCCTGTAAGTAATGCTCGACATATGAGCCTGTAATATATGATACTGTAACCTAAGAAATGTAATGCAACTATAATATATGATCCTGTAACCTAAGAATTGTAACGTATTCATGTACCTGTAACCCAAGATTTATTTCACTGCAAGCGCCCAGTTGCTTAACGGCCAGGCGCGCTCTATAAATAAATAAACAATACAAACAATACAATACAATACAATTGCCCATTCGCGGGTGGCGGTATTGGCGGGCTCCTGATCCCCATTCTGCCCAATAGGGCAGAATGGGGCTGGGGATCATGGTTGCGCCGGCACCGTTGATAATGGTGCCGGCACAATTACGAGTTATGCTTGCGGGTGCCGCACAGCCCGCCAGGTAAGACCTGGTGGGCAGTCAGGAACCTGTGAGCAGAACTCGTAATGCGGCGAGATGGTATGAATGGTACCAGTGCCTTACCGGCACCGTTCATACCATCACTGCCAGGGTCCTAATGAGGCCCAATGTATTTTTGAAGTATTATGGCTCCCCTCAACCCATGACGTGTGCGTGTGTGAGTATATGGTAAAAGAGTGCACACAAATGTATGGGTGGCTGGGTATGCGTGTGTGCATTTACGGTGAAAGGATTCACGCTTAAATGTGTGGGTGGCTGCCTGGGTGTTCCTGTATGGTGAAAATGTCCACACTTAAATGTATAGGTAACTGTGTGAGGGTATGGTGAAAGGGTGCACACTTAAATGTATAGGTGACTGCCTGTGTGAGTGTATGGTGAAAGGGTGCACACAAATGTATGGGTGGCTGGGTGTGCGTGTACGGTGAAAGGATGCACACTTAAATGTATGAGTGGCTGCCTGGGTGTGCCTGCATGGTGAAAGGGTGCACACTTAAATGTATGGGTAAGTGCCTGGGTGTGTGTGCCTGTGTGGTGAAAGGTTGCGCACTTAAATGTACGGGTGGCTGCCTGGGTGTGCCTGTATGGTGAAAGGGTGCACACTTAAATGTATGGGTAGCTGCCTGGGTGTGCCTGTATGGTGAAAGAGTGCACGCTTAAATATATGGATGGCTGGGTGTGCGTGTGTATATATGGAGAATGGTGTGTGTGCTTGTGTTCAGGGGCGCAACAAAACCTACTTTTCAGGGGGGCTAACTTTTCAAATGTTGGGAGAGGTGCTAACTTCACGTGTGGTGGGGAGGAGCAAACTTATTTGTGTGGGGACATCTAATTTCTTTACGCATTTTAATGAGACTATTCTAGTGCAGCTTCAATGTTAGAGCTGAAAGCACCCACTTATGGGCTGCTGTGAGAATGACTGGTCTCCTGTTTCCGCTCTACCTTTCCAATCAATCCCCTGGCATGCAAGTACTAAACCCACATCACAATTTCAATTGCTTAAAAAATGTGGCATTTGAATGCAGGTACTAATAGTGAAATGATGTACATTAGTAACTGCTGGGCTAGGCCCTTGTTTAACATCTGTGTCCTTTTCTGTCCAGCAACTGCTCTGAAGGTCTGCCAGGTCAAGTCAACATAGCGCACAATTTCAGTGGGGGGGGGTGCTGAAGCCCAGTCAGCTCAATGGTGTTGCACCACTACTTGTGTTTAATGCCTTGATTAATTATTGGTAATCTTCTTTACACCTAGCCCTATTCTTCCTCATCCCAGTACTTGTGTATGAGGCAGTACTTGTGTATGATACACTATGCCTCATACACAAGTACTGGGATAAGGTAGAGGTACATGAAGGTAATGCCTGACTTAGCTACCTGTAATCTTCATTACTCCTAGTCCCACTCTTCCTCCAGTATTTACCAGTGAGGCAAGGAGCCTCATACGTAAGCACTGGGACAAGGAAGAGGGACGTGGAGGTAATTCTGGGCCAATGAGCTGATTTTGGAGATTGGGGTAGGGGATGGGAGGGAGAAGGGATGTGTGGGGGGTGGGGTTATGCAATAAATCATAATGGTCATCCATGCCCATGCTAAGCAGGCATGATGTGTGGCATTAGTGGCTAGAGAGGCATTTCGGTGCAGCCAGTCTAATCATTCGTCCGTTTGGTATGACTTTTTTTAACTGGGCATTTCTGATAAAGCAGTCATTTGGGTTCTGCCAGTCTAGCCGTTTCTTACTGCGGCACTGTATATTTTTCTGGGCATCTGTGATAAAATGATATGTTATGATATGATAAGTCATATATTACGCACCTGTACACAAGTGTTTTTAGGCACAACAAGACAAGAGAAGGAAAACTGAGGGAGGACAAGACAAATGATCTTACTAAGCCTTGTGTCATTCAGATCGTGCAAGTGCGAGAACGAGAAGTGCAAGGGGAAAGGGAGTGGGGAAGTGCAAGGGAGAGGGGAGAGGAAAACAGGGCAGCAATGCTCTGAGTAAGTGCCGCCAGGGCAGCGCGGCTCTGGGTAGTGCAAGGAGAACAAGGGACTGTAGTGTTACAGTTACAG
This sequence comes from Ambystoma mexicanum, assembly GCF_040938575.1. Lineage (NCBI taxonomy): Eukaryota > Metazoa > Chordata > Amphibia > Caudata > Ambystomatidae > Ambystoma > Ambystoma mexicanum. The sequence goes on from NC_090936.1 coordinate 571,105,103, forward strand.
CCCCTAACTGCGTGGTAGGCCTCGAGGCAGTGCAAGGGTGACTGATCAAGAAAGAGCCTGGACTCAGTGAGACAGAGGGTAGCCAAGCAACCAGTTGGTACAGCGGACAGGTAGGTCATCAGGGGAGGGAGAGAGAGAAAGCAGAGGAGAAGAGGAACGTTTTGAGCTGCTTCCGGAACTTCAGGTGGACTGGATCAAGTTTAGAAGGGTCAGGGAGGCCATCTACCCCCCGCCCACCACTCTCTGCCTGGAGAAGTATCTAACCCTTAGTGCTCGAGAAGGAAGGTATTTTGGAAGATAGTGTTGGATGTAGTGCGGATCCCAGCCCCAGAAAGCCTTGGGGACAATGAAAAGGGTCTTGAACTTGATCCTTGCAGCCACCTAGAGCCAGTGGAGAGATTTCATGGCTGGAGAGATACAGTCCCTGGGCTTGAGGCCAAGGATAAGTCTTGCAGTCCTGCTCTGGATTAGTTGCAGAGGGTGGAGAGTAGAGGAAGGCAGATTGAGAAAGTGGTTGTTACAGTAGTCCAGCCTCGAGAGAACCAGAGCTCTGGAGAGAGTGAGCTTCTGGGAGAAAGTGAGAAATGGAAGAGTCCCTTTGAGGAGGTACAGCTGGTAGTGGGACTTCTTGGCGATGTCCGAGGTGTGAGGAGAGAAAGAGAGTGGAGTTGAAGATGACACCAGGAATGAGCGACAGAGGAGAGTAGGCTGAGGGGAGCCCGAAGGAAAGCTGAGTGTAATCCGCATAACACTGAAAGTTAGAGGAGAAGGTAGAGATCAGGTGGGTCAAAGGGGCCAAGTAGAGGTTGAAAAACCAGGATGAGAGGATAGAGCCCTGGAGAACGCCACATGTAGAGAGAGGTGGCAGAGTGATAGGGACAAATTTGGACCTGGGAGGGGCAGTCCAAGAGGAAGGAGGTCAGCCACTCCAGGGCCTGATCCATGATGCCCAAGTTCTCACGGAGTCAATTGATCAGGATGGCGTGGTTGACCGTGTCGAAAGCAGAGGAAAGTTCCAGGATGAAGAGGACAGAAAGAATGATGGAATCAAGGTTAGAGATCAGATCTTCACAGGTGTTCAGGAGAGCAGTTTCCGTGCCTCTGGCAGCTCTTAAGCCAGACTGATGGTCATGGAGACAGCCAACAGATTACATGTGGAGAGTAAGCTGGCAGTTGACCAGTTTTTCCAAGAATTAGGGAGAGTGGAAAGTTCCAGTGGCAAAAGAATTATTACAGAAATCGGCCAAGGCTGGATCGTGTCAATGTGGTCCTTGATGGTTCTGGAAGAGTAGGCGAGCACCTGTTTCGACGACACTTCCATAGATGGGACTTGTCTAGAAACCTTGTCAGGTGTTAGAGAGAAAGAGGAGAAAGGAGGAGGAGAGGGAGAGATGGCCAAAGGGGGCCGAGAGAGGAAGAGGAGATAGTGGACAGGAAGTCCTGAGTTTTAGCGGAGAAGCGAGAGGCCAAAGCCGTACAGAGGGCCTGTTGAGGGAACAGGAGAGGTAGAAACTGCAACAGGATTGGCCAGTTCCTTGCAGATTTTAAAGAGTTTGGCTGTGTTGTTAGAGGCCGAAGAGATGCAGGCTAGAATGTGTGCTCTCTTCTTGATGAGTCTTATTGTTTCGACTAGCATTTTGGTGTAACCAGTCTAGGTATGTCTTAATGTTACTGTAATGTTATTATGTGTCTACACTGGTCTACATTGTGCAGCCAGTTGGACATGTTTTAATTGTGGCATGGCATTTTTAATAGCAAAGCATTAATGTTCATGTGCATTGTTGGTGACTTGCATGTTTTGGATTGCTGTTACCCTACACAACAATAGCAAGCACTGTGGCTTTTTAGTCAATTTTTCTCAGAAAGTGTGCTGTTATTTGCATTAAAACACATATTTATATCTTTCTCCTAGTACGTTTGTGCGTATTGCGCAAGCGTGGTAATCTAGGACGGCCCAGAGTGTGGCGCGACTCGTGATTTGTTGCCGATTTGGGAGGGGGGGCCTCAGCATGGCTTTCAGGGGGGCCCCCAGAGCTTGTGTTACGCCACTGCTGAGCTCCACCTGATAAAATTGGCCACCCAGTATGGATCTTGTGCTGTTCGGGTGGGGAGGATGGATGGCAGGTGTGGGTTGTGTGTGTTTTTGGGTTGCAGAGGCAGGATCCTCGGTATGGGTTTTGTGTTTGCAGTGATGTGGAGGCAGCACGTAAAGTTGTAGATGCAGCCGTATATTGCATCATACTGTTGCATGCGGCTTCTAAGCGCTGTAATAGTAGATCATGTGTTTTAGCTGTGTTCTGCATTCAGAACACACCTGTCAGGGCCACTGCTTAACTTGCTGAGCTATTTTATCGGGGTTTCTACTTCATATTGCAGTCCCTTTATGTTGATTCGCCATGAAACCATAATAATGATCTATGACTGCACAGCTGAAATATTATCATTATTATTATACACGAGTTTAAGTCAGGCTTCCTCTGCTTTGGGAACTAGAACTGCGGGGCGAGGGCATTTTAAGGTGCTCTGGGCGAGGGATTTTGGATGTGGGCTTTGACTAAAAATGAGAATGAACTGTGCTCGTCCTCGGCCCTCTAAATGGGGGTCACTTGAGGCAATAGAATGAGTGGGTGAAGCGTACCGGCCCCAGCACATCACTAAGAATCTGCCCAGGGGACGCCATCAACCGGGTGTGCCAGTGTGCCCTACCCCATGGCACTGTGCCCTAAAGGCAGATCATGTGGTCCATTGGCAGGAGGTGGTGGGGTGCAAGGTGCGGATCGAGGCGGGACATGAGACAATGTACCGTGAACTAAAGCTGCACAAATCGTTGCACCTGCTGGACGATGCGGTGGGGGGTGGGGGGGGGTGTTGCGGGGGCATTTGCAGGAGGATTGGGCATGAATAGCTGCGAGTCCCCGGGGTTAAATTGCCAACATGACCCATTCTAAATATAGGTGCTTATCCAGTCCTGTTTTTTCTTTGCATTCTGGGATTTGTAGTTCTGCTTTTCCCATTATAAAACTTCCCAGAATGACTACAGGTCCCAGAATGCAAATAAAAAACCTACAGATTGGAATGGGTCATTTTGGAAACTATGGTGTTAGGGGGGGTACTTTACAGTGTGCTGGCAATTCATGATTTTGTTTGTGCTTTTGGGGAGTGAGTTAGAAATTAATTGTACGTGGGTGGCTGGGAGTCCCACCAGGGCCCTAGGCTCAGGCTGGGGTACAGTGCAGAACTTTAGTGGGAGCGGAGGCAGTGCCGGCCCCAGGTCTGCCAGCGCCCTGTGTGAGACTCGTGCGTCCAGCACAAATGCAGAACATCTGTGTTTAAGGGTGCCTTGCGCCGTGCGTGCGTCCTTGTGCGGCTGCACCCTCTGGGCGCACCTTGGGCCGGCTGGTAGGAGGGCAAGGGTGGAAGTAACATGAAATGCTTGGGCGGAGAATAAATAAGGAAGTTGGCCTCTCGCCTCTGATGGCTTTCGTTTGAAGGCAAGTTTCACTTCTGAAAATAATCCCGCATCATGAGACTCCCATGTGACCTCCTGCCACCGAGAAACAGGGAAGTGCCTGGCGACGCGGGACAGAGAGGGAGGCGCGCCGAGGGGTTACTGCCTAGGACCCGGGTGCTGAGATAGAACGAGGCGGAGAGAAGTACACTCCGACCCGGGAATGAGGTACTGAAAAACAGCGTTACAGCAAGGGGCTGAGGTACGCGACCACCCAGGACCGAGGCACTGAGAACCAAGAGCCAGGAGGCGAACACAGCCCCGAGGTATTAACTGCCTGGTGGAAGAGGAGGAGGTACTGAGAACTCGGAGAAGGGTACTGGCGAAAAGGCGAGGGTTTAGGGCAAGCCTGTGGCGCCGAACACCCTACTGAGCTACTGCGAAACATCAAGGCGCTAGCAGGCCGAGGTACTGACAACTCGAAACTAGGATGCTGAGAAAAAACTGGGGACCAGGAAACAGAGGTACCGAGAAACCAGGACTGAGGTGCTGACAGAGACAATACAACGGGGACCAAAAGCGACAGTAAGACACACGCTATCAAGCTATAACAGGCTATATAGCTATTCATTTCTCACATTGAGAAGTGAATGTACCGACACAGACAAAAAACATACACAGCGAGGGTAAGGATTGCCACGGCATAAGCAGAGAGATCCTCGCCTGTAGACATGAGGACAGAGGTATCCACAGACGAAGTCTGACAGATACACACACGGGCACATGGACAGACAGCAGGCGCCCCCTCGCAGGCAGACAGGCGGCTGCACCATGAGGCGACAACGCGGAGAGCGGAGGCCCCTCCTGGAGAAGGCACCTTCAGACGCCAGGTGGACGCAGTTCATCTTTTCTGGCCGGAAAGTAGCCTGCGGCGCCATCTTGCTGGTGGAGATCCTGGAGCGCATGGCCTTCTTTGGCATCGTCTGCAACCTGGTGCTCTACCTCAACAGCAACGTCTTCAACTGGGGGGGGGCCCAGGCTTCACAGGCTGCCCTGCTCTTCCTGGGTGCCTCCTACATCCTCGCCCCCCTGGGGGGCTGGCTGGCCGATGCTTATCTAGGCCGCTACTGGACCATTCTGGTCAGCCTCCTGCTCTACCTGGTGGCGGCCTGTGTGCTGCCAGCCACCGCCTCAGACACTTTCCGACCGTACCTGTGTGGCAGCATGCCAGCAATCGACATCAACCCGCAGTCGTGCAACACCACGAGTGGTTGCGAGGACACGCCACACTCCCACTACTGCGCTCCCATTATGTACACAGGGCTTCTGCTGCTGGCCCTAGGGATCAGCTCAGTGAAGGCCAATGTGACGTCTTTTGGAGCTGATCAGGTAAGCATTATAAGAGGAGGTGTGGGGGGGGGGGCAGAATGCCCCAAAGTATCCTACCTAGAGTGGAGGAATGTATACATGGGTGGGGAGGAGTACTGAACGTGTGTTATTCCCTATATCGCATGACCACACTTCCTGTTGGGAGCAGTACACTAGATCTTTGTTCCTAAGGAACTGGTTGCCCCTGTACCAGGAGAAGTAAAGGGCACCCGAGATCTATAAAAAAAAAAAAAAAAAAAAAAAATATAGCCCGTTGTTTGGGACTGATTTATAAGATGCACTATTTGGTGCTAACACATGGTCCACTGTTTGGGGGTGAGGTATGGTCCATTGTTTGGGGCCGAGAGATGTTCAGGGAAGATGTAGGACCCGGTGTGCAGTCTTTATAACGAACATTTTATGTAGAATTCACATATAACGAAAATGTTATGACGAAAAACATAACGAAAATGTATGTGAGGTGGGTAAAGGGTTCAATCTTGTGGGGAAATGGTTGGGGTGGGTTTTTAGGGGCGGGAAATGAGGGTTGAGGCCCACACCAAAAAAGAAAACAAAAATGTGTTATGTTTTGTCGTTATAACATTTTCATTATATGTGCATTCGTTATACTATTATTTGTTATAAAGATATGTAACCGTAGGAACCATGGTTTGGGGCTTACCTATTATGCATTGTTTGGATGCCAGCTATATTCTTTGATTTATTCCAGAAAATACTCCCTTGATTGGCTCTGATGAGCTATGCCCATTGTTTAGGCACAGGATGTCTTCCACTATTTGAGCCGGAGGAGATATGCTTCGTTGTTTAGGGTTGACATATTGTCTACTGTTTGGTACGCAAGATATGGCCTTCACTTGACGCATGGATTTTTGGGGGGGCTGAGGTATGGATAGGTACCACACGTGTTAACATTGTTGAAGGATAATGTATGGCCTATTGTTTGGGATAGAGATTTGGCCTTTATTTGGGGCTGAGGCTATGCTTATGCCCGTGCCGTGCCAGAGGTATAACCATTTGTTTGAAGCCAACTCGGACTGTAGAGCCCGATTCTGAGGGGCATGCAAAAATAGAAAAGTGTTCTTCTCTGAAGGAGGGACACTTTTCTACATTGCACCAGTTTCATTTGGAATGCAAAAGTAGCGGATTGCAAAATAATCTGCCACTTTTGTTCTCCAAGCCACTTCCTCACTTCATGGCTTGGCAATGGTCCTAGTGACCACACCAAAAGCAGAGGAAGATTCAGCACTCGGATGACGGACAAATGGCAAGCAGGCTGTGCCGTGTCCTTGTCCGACACCTTCCCATTCTCTTCACACTAGCCACAACACACACACCCCCTCAACCCTCCTTGCTGGCAGTCAGGCACATTAGAATAACAAAGAGCAGTCTTGCTGCTCGCTCAGAGGGCCTGGCTAAACATTTATCAGGGCTCACGGTGGCCCTTTTTAATAGGATGGCCCTCCCCCTGCCTGCAGTTGGGGGCACCCTCATGTTGCTTAAATAAGAATGGATGGATACAAAGGAATGCTCTTCAGTCTCACAGGGCGGGCAGCCTGAGGGGAGCAGAAACACTAAACTGCCACTGAAAAGTTGGTAAAGATATTAAAAGACGTTTTCATGTGTAAGCCAAGAGAATGTGTTGTGCAATATATAAATATTCATTATTTTTAATGTGTAACAACTCAATCGTTTATTAAACCATGAGGGTTTTTCTTTGTAGGAAAAATTGCAAACTAAATCACTTCTAGTGACACAAGCTCACCGGCACCCTTCTTTCTGGATCGGCAAACTCTGAGTCTGCCTACTGTGGCCGCTGCGCTCAGCAGGGTCAGACCTGCCAGGCGCAGCGGCCACGGTAGGCAGACTGGTCACGGAAGCACCAGCACAGTTGCTACCTGTACTTCCGTGTCCCCACTCCCATAGAGTCTGATAGGACTCTATGGGAATAGGGACTTAAGATTTGCCCGCGCCTGACTTCCTGGGCCGCCGGACTCATAATGAGCCGGTGGCACCGGGAAGTCAAGCGCTGGTAAAATATTACGGGTCCAGCAGCAACTTACTGGTAGCACTGCCAGGGTTACCGCCGGACCCGTAATCAGGCCAAATGCCTTAAAAAGTACACAAATCACATAAGAAACCAACCTGACATTATATACATTGTTATAGAAATAGGTCAAGCAAAAAGACAGGTATGTATAGCTTTATTTTCCCCACCCTGAATGCACAATTACAGTAGCAGCCTGCAAAGAAATGTGAACCTAAACACAATATCATTTGGTTTAAACAAAGGTATTCACAGTGAAAGAGAATTCAATATAAGGTAATCTGCTTGAGCCAGTATTTTACACAGCATGCAGCATTATACTCCCCTTTCATTTATTATCACCCACCAATTGCACCTTCTAAGGGACAACAGTCCTTACCCAGGTGCCCATGTGTGTTGTTCATCATCCTCTTATCGGTTTCTTGAAATGAGGTTGACACAAAGCTGAACCTGGGGATACTGGGGGAGCAGTGGGAAAGGCACTGTGCTTCTCTGCACTTTTAACTGACACACAGTGTGAGCTGGGAAGACTTTGGGCAGTTGGTCCTGCTTCAGAGGAGAAAAGTCAGGCCTTATTTCTGTCCCAAGCTGGCTCTGTGCGAGACACGGGACACAGCCCATGAAACTGGGACAGTCCCACAAAATATGTGATTGTTGTCCGCCCGTCAGACACACCCAGCCCTGCTCCCCGACCTTGGGTTTCATATGGGCTTGTTTAGCTGCCAACTTGGTATAAGGTGAACACAGAGAACTAGTGCAAAGGGAATTTTCATCATCCATGTGGATCATTTTGTCCCTTTTCAATACAACCTTATCTAAGTGGCTGCATTTTGTTTACCTGTTCATTTATCTATTTCAGCTGTGATTGCGTATAGGTGGGCAGCTAGGACAAGAGCCTGCTCACCTTGCATCACAAATATGCTCCCCTTTTACTCCTTTCCCTCCTGATTCCATTTTCTCCCATACAGCATTCTTTTTGCCACCCTATTTTTCCCTTAGCAGCCATTTCCCCTATACTAGCCTACTCTTTCCTGCTCTTTTTGAACACTACATCCTCCCCTGTTCTTGCCTCCTTCACTTAATCCTCCTGCTTTTTTTCTTGCTCCATTTCTGCCAAAGGTTCTTTGTTATACATATCCCGCTCTCTTCCTCATTTTGATGCTATTCGGATACTCGCCTGCCTTCCTTTATTCAATTATTCCTTCCCTTGCTTACCCACATCACACACCATGTACCTTTACATTGCTCCACCCCCACTTCCCATTCCTCACTCACTTGCCTCCCTTCTCTCCCTTTCTCCTGTCATTCCTCACTCTTCATTTCTCCCCGACTCTTTGGACCACCATTATTCCGCAATCTCCTTACACTCCTGAACCCTGCACTCTCTATTCCCCCTTCCGTTAATCCTCTTTACACTGGATTTCCCCTCACTCTTGTGCCTTATTAACCGTTGCCCCATTCTCCTGCCCTCGTTCATTCTCTGGAATCATTCATCCATTTACCCTCACCTGGCTCCTTTCAATCACCTTATCTCCTGCCTTCCCTCACTCTCTCCCTCACACTTCTGACCTCCTTAATTCTCCACTCTCCTGTCCCATCAATGTTCATGTTACCTGCTCCTTCTCTACTTTACTCCCTCACTATCCCACCCTTATTCTCTCTCCATTTTCATTCAATGCCTGGCACCAGGGCCCTGTGGAGCTGCAGGGGATATGGACGTGGTGGGTTAAAGCTAAGGGGTCTTGCAAGTGCCACAAGCAGCACCCACACAAAATAGTAACCCCTGGTATGTTTTGAGATTAAAAGACTAAATCATTTAAGTCTGTGATGTTCAATGACATTTCAAGTGTGTAGGGTAACAACACCGGGGTACATGCACAAAAAGGTTCTGCAAGCTATAGGAATTATCCCGTGATATCACCTCCTGTAATATCGCTTCCCATTGCCCATTTCGTTGAGCCGTATCATTTCCAACATTAGCTACAGCCTGGATCATTCAATATTACCATCATTCACAGCAGAACCTGGCGGGGAGGCCCAGCTGTCTCTAGCTAAAGTCAGACCCCCTAATACAGAAAACTATAAAAACACAACTTTTAAAAAAACAAAGCATTTGTCCCTAAAGTTCATCATTGTGCAACTCCGCCCACTCTATGCTCCGTCTCCATGACCCGCCCACCTGGGGCCCGCTGTCATCCTTGTCCATAGGGCCCTTTGCCTTAGAGCATGTTTATTCTGCTCACCTAACACCACATTTGCACCTAAAAAATAGGTGCTAAAGTATGGCACCCCTGTTGTGCCGTTAGGGGAGAGAAGAGGTGGCATTTCTTCCAAAGTATTAGGTTTTGCATAAAGAAACAACGTTTGTATAAGGCAACCTTAAAAAGATATTACACTAAAGGGCCAAAAGATGGCGGACTGTGTAGGTAGTAAGCAGACAGTCTAAAGGCAAGGACTGTGTGAAATATGTTTTCTATTGAATTAGTGGGTGCCACAGTTCTACAACACAGAACGTGTTGAGCGGATCTGCAAGCTGGCAGGCACTTTCTGTGCTGTAGAAACGCGTCTTTGAAGTTTGCATTCGCGACAGAGGTGCTCTGCGCACGGTAACCCTGCAGCATTGCATCCGCACATATGTGACATGTTTTTTCTTGCCTGCTGCACATCTCTCCTCTGCTCTTCCCATCGCCCTCAGAATGCAGGTGGGAGGATTTGGAGGAGGGGAATGCCGTGGTACTACGTGGCGTTTAGCACAAGCTCAGAATCAGGCCCTTGCTGTTTTGTTATAAATTATGGCTAGTTGGTTTGGACCACGAGGCCTATTACAAGAGGTACGATATCAGCTCAGCCATTGTTTCTGGCCACAATATTGTCAGTAATTGGGACTGAATTATGACCCTAGTTGGGGGGATACCAAGATAAGGCCATAGTTAGGGGCTAGATAGGAGTAGTTTCTGAGCCAAGACATGGCATGTTGTTTTGGTACCGAGATATGGCAATTACTCCACTCTCAGATTCCTCGGCCCATATTTTGTTGCAGAGATGTGTTGCCCATTGTTTCAGAACAAGGCATTTTCTAGAGTTTGAACTGTGTATATGGCACAATGTTCCTCCTCAGCACATTGATTGGGGCAAAGAAGTTCATATTTTTTGGCACTGACATACAGCGCATTAGTTGGAGTGATGGTATGGCATTGTTTTGCAGGCTAGGTATGGTCCATTGTTAGGGGCGAGAAATGGGCCATTGTTTAAAGCTGAGGTGTAACTCTTGCACTCGGGGACTGTTTCTGTATCCCTACATCCCCTACTAGCACTTGACACCCGATGTCTGCACTTACCTTTGCACTTGCCACCAGCTGGCCGCACCTTTATTTATTGTCTTTATTTATTTTACTGTTATCCTATGTACTGCACTGCCCCCTCCCCTTTCCCCCTGCACTTTTTCCCTTCCCCTCTCCCCTGCACTTGCGCGAGCTCAATGTCACCTGGCCTAGTAGGATCGTTGTCTCTGTCTTCCCTCTGTTTCCCCTCCCTTGCCTTGTCACGCCTTGAAACACTTGTGTATAGGCGCGTTATAAATGACATATCATATCATATCACGGCCTGAGATTTGGCACACTGTTTAAGATTGCATTATCTCCAATATTTTGATGTGGCTGGGAAATGGCCCATTCGTTGGAGATGTACAATTACACCTTTCTGGAGCCAATACATGGCTAATTGTTTTGGGCTGCGAAACTGCAATCCTTCAGCTCTACCTGCTCTAACCTAGAGGTCTTTCAAGCCTCACTTATGAATAATTCACACAATACTTCATGGCCCAGCACTGTACTTCCACCCAGAAACAACAAAAGAAAAGCAGGAACCTGCATGAACAAGGGAACCCACACAGCATACATAATACCAAGACGAGGAAGTGGTCAGGTGCAGTGCAGAGCCAGCAGAGAAACGAGCCATCGCTCACATGACTGGGATGCCAGAGGGGAAAGAAGTCATCAAATGAGCATTCCCAGAGCTTTTTCAAGGGCTAAGAAAGCTCAAGGACACAGTAGTTTGGGAGGGCATATCAACGAGAGTATCAGTCCTGTTCCGCAGCACCCCACGAGGGTAGGCTTCCACCTACAGGAGTCAGTGTCTCGGGAACTGCAACAGTTGATGGACAACAACATAATTGAGAGGGCAACCATTGCCACACTGTGGATTTCACCCCTGCTCATAGTGTCAAAGGAAGGGAATAAGATAAAACTGTGCATTGACATGAGAGTGGCCAACACTGCGATAAAGAGGAGGACCCAAAATAGAGGACATGATTGTTCAACTAAACTGTGCCACAAAGTTCTCCAAACTGGACCTCAACCTGGGGTATCACCATTTGGAGCTACACCTGAATCAAGGGTACTCACTACGTTCGCCACTCATGAAGGGATGTTTTGCTACAAACGCCTCAATTTTGGGATATCATCAGCCACAGTAATGTTTCAGGACACCATCAGGCAGTTGCTGATCCCAGTGAAATCTGCATTTAATTACCTTGATGACATTCTAATACATGGAACATCCCAGGAAGAACATGATCATGCCCTCATGGCCGTATGCAACATCCTGAGTAGAGCTGGACTTACATTGAACTATGAGAAGAGCAAAATCAGCAAGCAAAAACTACATTTCTATGGCCCAATATTCTCAGGACAGGGAATGCAACTACACCTGGAGAAAATACGCACCATCATTGAACTCCCAGCACCGACACACGTGTCTGACGTCCAGTCATTTCTAGGGATGGCAAGGTACTGCACCTGGTACCTCCCGAGATACACCATCACCAATGAACTGTATAGAGACTATTGAGGAAAGAAGAGCCGTTGCACTGGTCGCAGGAATGTCCAAGGGCGTTTGACACAGTCAAAATAGAACTGGCAAGTGCTACACATCTGGCCTACTTCAACCCAGCCTGGCACATGGAGATTGTGGTTGATGACAGCCCTGTAGGGCTAGGAGCCATTCTCGCCCAACGTGAACAGCCCGAGGAATCAGCAAATTTCGTTGTGACCTATGCCAGTCGGGCGTTACCCCAAACAGAAAGTGCATACTCGCAGGGTGAAAAAGAAAGTTTGGCAGCAGTCTGGGCATGCAAGTACTTCCACCACTTTATTATAGGGAAGAGATTCACGCTTGTTACGGAACACCTAGCCCTCCTGTCGCTATTCGGCAACCCGGTGACAAAGATGCCGCCTAGGATAGAGAGGTGGGGCATTAGCCTCCCAGAATACGATTATGACATCATCCACAGACCAGGAGGGGACAACAACCCAGCAGACCATCTTGCAGCACCCGAGTATGCAGCACCGGTCACCAAGAGAAGGAGATACTCACTATCTCTGCTATATCATCGCGCAGGTCATGCAACCGGCACTGACGACGAAAGAACTGGCACAGGCATCACGTGAAGACCCGTCCATCAGCATGGCAAGGGAACTAACTAGCTTCAATAAGTGGAAGGACTATAAGCGACAGTTCCCACACCACAAGGGCACCAACAAATAGGAAATAGAAAGAATGCCGAAAGTATGGATGGAGCTAGCCATCTCTGAACAAGGGACATTGCTGAGAGGATGTCGCCTGGTAATACAGTCCCCCCTGCGAAGGGGCTTTGTGTTGCTGGCACATGAGGGAGGCTGGGGGTGGTAGCGACTAAGAAGATGCTCAGGCAGACTGTATGGTTCCCGTTCATGGATGTCATGGTGGAAGAGGTGGTCAGGAAGTGTTTCCCGTGTCAATGTGCAGCCAAGAGCGATCCATCACTCCCACTACAAGTGATGGTGATTCCCGAAAGGGTGTGGTTCAAGGTCACAGTGGATTTTTATGAACCATTGGATACTGGGGACTACTTCTTAGTGATCATGGATGAGTTTTTGAGATATCCTTTTTGTGAAGAGGACTTCCTCCACAGCATTTGCCCAGGTAGTGGGGGTAATCAAGGAGGTCTTCAGTGAATGGGGCATTCCCTACACCATGAAAACAGACAATGGGCTGCCATTCAATGTCCAGGAGCTCCAAAATTTTGCAAAACATCTAAGGTTCACACACCAGATGATAACTCTGCTGTGGCCTCAAGCCAACGGCATGCTGGAACGCTTCATGTCATCCATAAAGAGGATGATACACAAGGCTGTAATTGAAGGGATGCCAGTACAACAAGCTTTGTGCTGAATGCGGTGCACTACAGGAACACGCCCCACACCATGATGGGAGTACCACCTGGGGACCTGATGAGGGCTTACAATTCGAAGACAAGACTACCCCAAACAAAAGGAGTGAACAGTGCCCCAGTAGGAGAAATAAAGAGCATGGAAGTAGATGTATGAGAGAGAGAGATTCCTGAGGGAAAGAAATGGCCAAGGAGTGAACTGACTGACGAGAAGGGCGAAGAAGAAGGTATTTGGCGAAGGAGATGATGTCTTAGTGAAGCAATGGATACATAGAAAGACGGATACGAGAGCACACCATTGCGGCTAACAGACGTGAAAGGGGCAATGGTCACCGCCAGAAATGGGAAGAAGGAAGTGACCAGGAACATGTAATTTTTCAAGCACCTCATATTTGAGAGAGGGAGACGCAGACCAAATACATGCCAGGGTGCAGGATACACACACAGGAGATGACAGGAGGTGAAGAAGAAGCCATACAGCAAGAAGGGTAAGTGCCCCTGGAAACCGAGTCAGGAAGAGATGAGCAGCTGAGACTAAACAACAAAAGTCCCAGCAGACTCATTGAAGAAATGTGAGATGGACCTAAGGAGATATGTGTGGGGGAGGTATATATGATAGGTTATTTATAACGCGCTTAATACCCCGAGGTTTCTAAGCGCAGACCCGGGGATCGAACCTGTGTTGCTCCGTGTTGTCTTGCTTCCAAGGTAAGCAAGTTGCCCCTAAGCTATCCTCCCCAGCCAGTATTGTGAGGGGACTTCACATTTGTACGTGCCCTTTAAGGGTACGTCATTGAGAGAGGAAGAGGAGGAATCACGAACGGAGGAAGTCAGTAATAATAAAGTAATTGAATAGAGAACAAGTCTCTGTGTCCTTCCTTCTCCGATCCCATATATGTTGTTATACTAATAGGCCCTAAGGCCTTCCATGGTTGGATCACCGATTCGCCCGCCTTACTCTCTTCCCTTTCACAGTGAAGGTTGAGAGTGGTGGAGTCAGCAAAATATGGACCAACACCCTCAAATCAAAGGTTTCAATTAAAGCATAACTGAAGAAATAGAAAGAAGGAAGACCAAGGATGACAGGAAGGTGCTTCAGGGGGATAAAAGAGATGGGCAGCCACATATTCGCATGTCCAGACATTTGTGGAAGAGGAACATTTTTAAATGTTTTGAAGGTCAAAGGATAGACTTGGGAGGATAGCTCAGGGCAACGTGCTCACTTTGGAAGCAAGACGACACGGAGCACCACAGGTTCCATCCCCGGTGTTGCGCTTAGAAACCTCTGGGTATTAAGCGTGTTATAAATAACTTATCATATCATATCAACAACTACAGGCGGGCTTCTCCAGATTCTCCAGCAGCACATACGAAGGACTGATTGAAGGCTTGTTCAGTCCAAAATGTCTGGGTTTCCGATTTGAGCGAAGATATGCTGCTGAGAAGTCTGTATCTGCCTGAAATGTAAAACACATGTCACCAGTAATGGGTTGCGACATTGTGGGGCTTTGTAGGCGAGGAGGGTCATTTTATAATGTATTCTGGCTTCCAAGGAGAGCCAGTGTAGCTCTTTCCGGAATGTAGAGAGGTGGTTACGCTTTGTGGCGTGCATCGTAAGGCGAGCCGCCGGCTGTAAGAACATCTTTAGTGACACAACATTGGTTTTGAGTAGGCCAGGTAAGAGGGCAACGATAAAAATCAATATGGGAGAGAATGCTAATGCTTCTATCACAGATCAGAGTTCATTGGCTGCTCTTAGATATTTCATTTTGTTCATCTAGTGGAGCTAAAAGTTGTCAAATTTCGTGAGTTCTCCACACGAGTTTCAATAGATAAATGAGTTGAGAAACATTTTAGCTGTGTAGTGGGTTGGATGGTCCAAGCCTCCCACCTTGTACTGATTAAGTAGTAACTGGTCGAATGTGAATGATTCTAGGTGTGATGAAGTGTCCAGTCTTGATTGGGTTGGGCTTGAGAAGGCTCATGGACTATGAAAGGGGTTGTAT
The DNA here is from genome assembly GCF_040938575.1 of Ambystoma mexicanum. Taxonomy (NCBI): domain Eukaryota; kingdom Metazoa; phylum Chordata; class Amphibia; order Caudata; family Ambystomatidae; genus Ambystoma; species Ambystoma mexicanum. The sequence goes on from NC_090936.1 coordinate 571,120,198, forward strand.
TTAGATATGCACAACCAATGGGGCAATGAACTGGAGGGAATGTTTAGTTTGTTTAACCTTTTTCGGCCGTAGGGCCATCAAAGTATACACGAATACATCATAATACATAAAAAGCCCCCATCAGTGTCAGACACCCTAAGACAGCACTGCCTCTAGGAAATTAAAGTGCTACATTGATAGCTTTATATCAAAAGCCCCCACTTCCATTGGTGACCCCCCCAGTCTTTTCCCCAGTGGGACTGCATTAGCTCTAGATAGCAGTTGGCCGGGGGTCCACATTCCTGTGGGGTACAAAGGTTCCATAAGGATATTATTCTTCCAAATTGGGGAGGCCCTGATTACAATTGAACTACTTGATGGTGGGTGGCATCTCTTTCGAGGGGGACCCTTTCCCAGCTATCGGCCCCCTTACCTCAGCTGCTTGGTAGGAGATGTCTTTAGATGCAGTTGGCAGATTAGTTCCACGCGGTGGGGTCCTCCTCCTTTGGAGTCCCTTTTCCAGAGCACCAGATGTCCGATTTGGGGAAATTGCACCCGTAGTTCCTCTGAGACTGTGCTTGTGATAAATGCGGGAATTGTGGGAACCACTCCAGCGGGTTCAATTAAGCATGTTGCCTGTAGTTTTATCAAATTCTCATGAGGGCCCTTGAGGGACACAGGCGCGCATTAAAAAGGGAGGGTCCGTTGAAACAATGGGTATAGTAGTTTTTAATTCGGAAGTCCCAGAATTCAGTGGTCGAAGTGAGCAGGAGCGGTCGGGAGCGGTGCTCCTCTACTTTTTTAAATTATCTTTTACAGCTCCTATACTTTGATTTTAAAAAGGAACCTTCCGGAAGGGTTTCGTTTTAAAATAAACGTGTAGGAAGATGTTGAAACTTGCACTTTCAGTGCACTGCACTGAACGTTCCCTTTAACAGCAGGTGCAAGTGTTTGGGGGTGTGTATTGTGTGTGGGAGGGGACATGGTGGTGGGGTTTGTGGGGCACGGGGGCAGGCCAGCAGTGAACATAGTTCCACTACTTCTTTCCGTACACTTCGCCCACTGTCCCAGATAGATCTTTGACAGAGGATGGCGTCCCACAGCTCATCGAATTCAGTGAGAGCACATCGGCCTGTCCCAGGGCTAGCTACAGGCGGGACTAAACAAACCTTCTCAACACTAGCTTTTGAAGCTGCAAGGGCCTGCGCTTTGTCACACTTGTTACCATTGCCCTCTGCTTTGGGTTGGCCTCAGGTGTGTGGCTTCCCTTCACAGCCTTAGCACCTTCCAAGAAGGGGTTGATTTTGTTAATTAAGCTGCATGCATCTCCCGTATTCATGTTGCAGGCCCCTACCTTGGTGATGCATTATCAACGGCAAAGATGGACGGGTCCTGCAGCCTTCGTTGTACAATCTGCAGTTTCTTCTTGGTTAAACAGGGCGCAGGGGGGCTTGGTAATGGAGGGGAGCAGGCGAGATTCTCCATGGCAGTAACTGCCACTGACATGATAGTACAGGTGAAAAATGACAGTGCAAATAAACCACTTTGTTACACTCCTCACCTTGTCCCGGGGCAGTCAGTAACCCTCTCCCTTTGGAACGCAGAGGTTTACAGCCGGCGGTCCCTTAACACCACTGCGGGACCTCAACACCCTGCACCCTCCCCCTCCCCCCAGGCTTCACCCTGTTGGTGGTTGTGGGAGCGTGTGAAAAGTGTGGTCCTCACTGCAGCAGCGACAGCAAGGCCAGAGAGGGGAAGGAGAGCCCCCTGCGGGAGCTCAACACCCTGCGCCCTTTCCCTTGGGCTAGGGGTTGTTTAGATTTTTGTATAGGTGTTAGCCAATGGGGAACGTTGGATTATATTGTATCTGGTATCTTTTGTTTTGTTTGCGGTTTTCCACTATCAAAGATGTACCTCGACATGGGCGTGTCAAGCTTGAGTTCAGTTTGCAGTGTTACAAAAGAGACTGGCACTCCCGGCTATATTTTCATGTAATAAAACGTTGTTCTTCTTGCACTTTTATTAATCCAGTTGGAGTTGTTTTTATCGCTGCGGTTTTGGCCCTACCTTAAATATTCAATACACCATCTGGAGTGTAGGTGTACTGGTGGAGAGAAGCTAACACCGCAGCGGCATGTGATGTACCACTTCTGTGTTAGTGAAGCATGTACATCTGTTGCTTGTACTTCTGTTGGTGCCTGCGCTTGACCTTTTGTGGGAGGGAAGCTTGCAGTGCTGATAACTGTTCTGGGAGTGTGGAGAGCTTGTACGTGGGTTACCTTTTTGGTGAGTAAGAGTGAGGCATGTATTGCTCCTGCTTGTGCCGTGTTTATTGCAGCAATGCTTACATGGCATGGTAAATGCCTGGGGCTAATGTAGAAGCTGGCATGTTGATGTGTGTGCTTATCAGGGTAAAGCAGCACCCAGTGGTGGAAATGGAAAAAATGTGGTGGGGGATCCCACAAGACCCGGGTGGGGGAGGACTTGGGGAAGAGGGGGCGTGGTCTAGAGGGGGCGGGGTTGGTAGTGGCCAGCCGATCAGATAAATACTTAAAAAAAATAAGAAAAAAAAGCACCCACAAAGGCAACATTGCCTTTTACCACATGGCTTTAAGTGGGAAATTTCAATTTGAGGCGGGGGCCTGTGGGGCCCACTGATCTCCCCTGCCAGCCCCGGCCACTACACGAAAAGGATTTTTTTCTGAAGCCTCAAGCTCTCGCTCGTGTGCGAAAGCTTCAGGCTCCAGAAAAAAATGCCTTTCAGCCATAATGGTGGCGCCGCACCTACGAGGCATCCCTTTAAGCAGGAGATGCCCGTGGGCCGGTGCCACCATTGTGGAGAGAAACGTGAGGCCACTGGATGCTGAGGCCGTTTTCCTGAAGACTGAAACTCTGCGAGTTTCAGTCTTCAGGAAAACGGCCTCAGCTTCCAGTGGCCTCACCCTTTCAGCCTTAATGGTGACGCTGCCCCTCCCCAGCTGCCGAGGGGAAGCGTCACCATTAAGGCTGAATAGGCGAGGCACTGGCCCTCATTACGACCCTGGCGGAAAGCGACTGACCGGAGCGCCACAGCGTAAATAGCGTTTCCGCCATTGCACGAAGGAGCAAAGTGCGGCCCATTCCGACCCATCGGGCACGAGCACCACGGCATGGCGGAAGTGCAAAGTCCGCGATGGCGGAAAAGACCCCAAAACGGCCCACACCGCCGCCGTACGGCGCCCCAGGTGCAATACCGCCACCCCTCTTAGCGGTCACCGCAGTGTGCGCCTACCGGAAAGTACGGTGGCCGGAAATATACGGAAACGGAAGTTAAAACATGGGCCCGGAACGGGAAACAACCCGGCGTACACCTATAAATACACTAAAACCACACAACCACTAAAATCACTACCCTGAAACACACCCCAACCCGTCAACCACCCTAGCGAAACCAAGAATAATGGGAAAAGCAGCGAAGAAAGCGTGCGACCGCAAGCGGCAGGTCCACTTCTCCCGTGAGGAACTCACCGTGCTAACAGAGACCCTCCAGGAGAATGCTGCCGTCGTCTTCTGCACGCAAATGACCAGGACGGCACTTGCAAACAAGAAGGCCATATGGGCTCTGGTGGCACAGCGGGTAAGTGCGGTGGGGACCGCACCCCGCACCCCACAGCAATGCCGCAAGCGATGGGACGACCTGCGGATACGCGTCCGCAGCATACTCTCTGCCAACCGCAACATTGCCACAGCCACCGGGGGAGGTCCTGAATCACCCATCAAGTTGACCCCCTGGGAAGAAATCTGTGCCTCCACCATCGGAATGGAGAGCATAGAGGGAGTCGGAGGGATGGAGAAAGGAGTGCAGACATCCGAAGATTCAGGTAGGTGGGCCAGATAAAACAATGCCAAATCCACACAGTCCATCCATGTGAAGTACCATGCGTCCACATAGTGCAACAGAAACACATGTCCAGGAGAACGTCCACACACATCGGCCTGATAGCGCACGTTAAAACCCACAATAAATACATAAATAATTAAAAACCCCTAATACACGCACTACACGTGCAGCAGGCACACCCTAACTGCAGGCTGCCAAACAACTGCACCCTCACTCCACACACAAATCAAAGCACCTCAAAGGGCCCGGCCCAAATCACCCTCAGGTACCACCCCAATGCATGTGACACAATGCAATTCCAATTCCCACAGACCCACCAATAACCCTCGCCCTCCTCTACTCCACCACAGGGTCCGATCCAAACGACGAGCTACAGGACACCCCTACCAGCACACCTGCAAAGAGGGCCAAGACCAACGGCCAGAGACCCTCCACCTCAGCTGCACGCATCAAGACACGGCAGCAGCACAAATCAGGTGGCAGCACAGAGGAGGGAACATCAACAGGCACCCCAGCAGCCAGCATGCCCACAACACCACCACCACAGGTCCCCCCAATGGATGCCACAGAAGGCACTGCCTCCGGTGGCAGCAGCACCATAGGTGACACCCCATTGATGGCAGCATGCTCCGACACAGAAAACGGGGATGCCGAAGTCAGATCCATCCATGACCTGTCCCAATCCCCCTGTCTGTCCCATCCCGTACAACATGAGGATACCACGCAGGGGCACCCACAAGACGACGACTGGCCATCCCCCACAAGCCCTGTGGCAATGCAACATGAGGACAACAGCCCCTCTGTGACACCCCCGCAAATGGCCTTGGCCCAGCAGAGGCAACAGTCCCTCGACCAGTTGATCGAACAACAGCAGCAACTGGCCACGCTCCTCAAGGACCATGCTGATGAATGTGGGGGCACTAAGGCAGACATAGAAACATCAACTGAGACACTCAGGGCACAAATCGAGAGTAGCACCGAGAGCCTGAGAGTCCAAATGGAGAGTAGCACCGAGAGCCTGAGAGTCCAAATGGAGAGAAGCACCGAGAGCCTCAGGGGGGAACTGCATGCGACGGCCAAGGACGTATGTGCCGAACTTGCCGCAGTGCGCCGTGTGCTCACTGAGCTCTCGCAAACCCTTAGGGACATGCATGGACGTGAGCAGGCAGACACATCATCCGTTGCAAGCTACGTCCAGGGCAGCCCCCAACGTAGATCTGGAAGGAACCTGCGCTCCACAGGCAGGGGTGCCCCTGATACCCGCAGAGGGGGCTTGCAATAGCGACAGCCCACTGACAATGAGCATCTTTGGACACTGGTGTTCGGGGGGGAGGTAGGGGGGTGGAGGGGGTGTGTTGGGCTCACTTGGGTGGCGGGTCAATAGGGTGTTCAACATGACATCACATATGCCATAAAAAGTGCACGATCAACCAATGAGATGTGTGGACATTGATCTTTGTGTACTAGGCCATCATAGGCGTACAGTCCATATTGTGCATGTCCCAGACACACGCAGTGCCACGAGTCCCGTGTCCATGTATCAGCCACCAGGCGTGAGTGCTAGAAGCATACATCAATGAGATGCTGACGAATGTCACGGGCCTCCGGTGCCTCGCAGACTCCATGAGGTGCTGCCACATCCCCACCCTCATCATGACCATCATCAGGTGCTTGCAGTTCTGCGTCAGGGGGCATGGGCACATTTCTACGTACGCACATGTTGTGGAGCATGACACATGCCATGACCATCTTTGCAACCTTCTCATGGCGGTACAGGAGTGCCCCGCCAGACCTGCTGAGGCAGCGGAAACGGCCCTTCAGTAGGCCGAATGCCTGTTCTATGACTACACGGGTACGTGAGTGGGCATGGTTGTAGTCCTCCTCATGCTGGTCCCGTGGGTTCCGGACTGGTGTGAGGAGCCATCTCTTCAGTGGATATCCAGCATCACCTGTATGTGGACGAGAAACGTATGATGTGGAATGCCATTGATACGTACGCACACCCCCCCCCCCTTCCTGCCAGGTCATTGCCAATTCACATACCCCACATCATCATGCATGTAATGAGACTCACCGAGTAGCCAGGATCTGTTCCCTGCGTGTCGCTCCATGTAGCGTGGTATTGTAGAGTTCCTCAAGACCATAGAATCATGGGTTGATCCAGGGAATCGGGCACAACAATGTGTAATGATCCTGTTGGAGTCACACACCATTTGTACATTCAGGGAATGAAATTGTTTTCGGTTGCGGTACTGGGCCTCCATGGCATGTGGGACGACCAATTCCACATGGGTGCAGTCGATGGCACCAATGCAACCCGGTATGCCGGCAAGTCCATGGAATCCCACTTTCGTGTTTGTAATTTCCTGCTCCGAGCGTGGTAGGGAGATGTAGTCGTCTGCGTGCTGCAGGAGGGCATCGAGCACTTGCAATAGTGTCCGTGAGAACAGTGGCTGAGAAATGCCATGCAACTGTCCGACTGTGTGCTGGTAGGTGCCTGTGGCCAGGAAGTGTAGTACAGACACCACCTTCAGTAGGGGTGGGATGGCTGTTGGGCTATCTATCATGCTGACAAGGTCAGCCTGTGTCATGTCCACAATGGCGGCTATGGTGTCCCGGTCCAAACGGTAGAGGGTGTGGATCTGCTCATCAGTGAGGTTGAACGGATGTGCTCGGAGGCGTGGGATTGCGGGCTGCCTGCGTGGTGGTAGTGGCTGTGCTGGTGGGCCTTGCTGGCCCTGCCTTGCCCTCCTCCTCCTCCTGCGTCTCCTCCGTGCGGCCGGTTGTAGTTGGTGTTCGTCTTCCTCTTGGAGTTGGAGCACTTGCAGTGCTATCAGGTCCCCCAGGGCCAACATCGCGAGTCCTGCCGGTAGCATTTCGGTGTGGTTGTGGGAGGAGACTGGCTGTGCAATTCATGTGTTTTCAGGCTGTATGGCCTCCACCTGTGGTGATTCATTCCACCTGTGCAAACTGCTCTCCCCTTTGGCCGAGCACGTCACGCGCACAACGCTGCAATTCGGGGAATGGTATCTTGCTATTGCTATCATGTATTTGTACCCGATGGGCGTGTTGGATTGGTTGTTATGTTCATTCGGCTATGGTCCAATTGTTTCCCATTCTATCTGTGCAGTCGCGAACAGACTTGTGAAGGGTCAGTGGAACGTAGTACTCGAGTAATGGTGGGCCCTCATGCATCACTGTACCGAGTTGCAACGACGGGCGGGGCGTCCCATTCGTGGGTGAAGGCAGTTGCCATTTTCACACACAGCCGCACTCGATGGAATAATTAGTGATTTCAAACGGCCACAGATGCCTTTTCGACGTGATGTTGCAAATGAGGAATTCGGAGGGCGGCGCTTTCGGTTATCAGCTGGCGGCGAGGAGATGCCCACAGGTCTGACTGCAAATATAACGTTCTATTGTTCAATGTCCTTGAGACAGGGCCCATGGCGAGGGAGCAATGACTGATATGAATAGTTTGGGATGCGCATTAGCTACGTGGCCGATGAGGCCGGCCGTTCCCAAATACATGTTACTTCACAACACTTGAATTACGGGCTGGGGCACTGTGGATTTTGCAGGCTGCATAACGCACAGAATCAATGGATGTTTCTAATGTCATGTGAGTAAATATTCAGGCGTTTTGATACCGGGATGAGGGAATGATGAATGGATGCATGGGCAGGTGATTTGATACAGAGTTTGCCATGTACAGGGCTTCTTGGGATCTATCCGCCTCCCCTACGCTATGTGATGCAGGCCTGCCATAGTGGGACCATCGTCTATCTGGCCTTGTTGAGCCCTCCCTGTCTCGAGGCGCCCTCAGACACTTGTGTCCATGCACGTTGACATTCCCATCTGATGGATTCTGTTTTGACAGACGCATGCACAGGTACACTCGTTTGTGATGGTGTTTGCACCTCGATATAGATGGTTATGAGTCGCAAGTGGTTTTGGGGTGGTGTTGATCCTTTTGAGTGGGCTAGCATGCATATGGCTGTGGATTTCGTGTGATCATTGAAGTGAGTTGTTCGAATGTAGTTCTGATGGCCATTCTGTTCTTTTTCTTTTCTTTTGGTTGACAGGTATCTCCTCCCCTTTTGCCACTGCCATCTGTATGCCACTCCTGCAGATGGATTTTACTCCCGACACCTGCTGCTTCGTGTTAATCGGTGGAGCAGCATTACGATCTTATGGGACGATCGCCAATGGCCCACATGCCCTTACGCAGTACTGGTGTCTCGGAGCAACATTTCGGCCTTTCAGCTGGACTAGTGCCTCCCCATTGGGACAGCCCTGCGGTTCTGTGCGCTTCCATGTTGCCTTTTCGTACGTGAATGTGGCTCTGTGTACCATGGGGGTACAGGGCGACACACAAGTAGTGGCTGGTCATTTCTTGCGGATGCAGCCCACAATGGTGATTGGTGTTTTGGAGTTCATGGCCTGATGGCTGTATGGGCTTGGTGTCTTTGATGTGCATAAATTGCTATTCTGATTTGGCCCGTGTAGCGTTTTTCTTTGCAAGTGATGTGGCATATGCCTATTTGGGGGGCGATGTATTGTGAGGAGATCTGCATTGGGTTCCAGCTTCGGGGTTTAGTTGCGTGGTACTGTACTGGGCGCGTTTGCCTACTAGGCCTGTGAGGTCAGGGATGGGGGCTGCCTATATGACAGTTTGAATGTTGTCATGCTCAGGGGCGGGGGATTGGGTTTTGTGTAACAGATGCCGGTCAGCCAGGTGGACTGGTGGAATGATGTGATTTTCGGAATGTTGCTGGGCACAGGTGCCTGTGTTTGCGTGCGTTTCTTGGTGAGGGACTGTGGTCATGTCCATTGGGATGGCTTCTGTATTCGTGCCATCTGTGACCTGCAGCTCCCATTGGCCCCTCTTGTGTTGCTTTTGTTCGTTGGCATGCATGGGTGCTTTGTACATTTCAATGGTTGCATTATGACTTCATTGCACCTACCGGGAGTTGTACTTTGTGGGCAGGGAGCGGTGTACAGGCACTCAGTGGGGCCGTTTACGGTTGATTCGCGATGCCGTACTTCTCGCCATGGCGGAATGGTACATTCCGCCATGCCTGATGGCGTTAGGTACATGTCCGCTAGGGTCGGAATTGGCGTACCGTTGCACCATGGTGGTGTTTGCGGTTTGGCATGGCGCGCGCGCGCGTGCTTGGTGCAGTTAGCGTTGGCGTTCACTACGGTGTCGCTAATGGCTTCGTACTTTGCGGTGACGGGTCATAGTCGCACCGAGCGCTATTCGATGGCGGTATTGCATTTCCGCCATCGTTTTTCGATTTCCGCCAGGGTCGTAATGAGGGCCACTGTCCCTTGCCAGGCAAGCCTATAGAAAGTAAATGCAGAGATCAGCACCCTCTCCCCCATGGGAAAGGGTGTTGATCAATACAAAAGGATGCCTGGCAGGGGTGCCTGTTGCCCATTGAGCCGGGGCTCTTCAGGGGGGCGTGGCCTAACGGGCCAGCAGGACACCTACAGTTAGGCCAGGCCCCCTTGATGAGCCCTGGCTCATTTTGTTGTGCCAAAAAAAGAAGAAAAAAAAACGCCCGCAAGGGCAGCATTGCCTTTTATGCGGCTCTGGCACTGGTGTGTAAAGCACAATGCTCGCTACATGTACAACTGATTCCTTTCAGTTGTACATGTAGTGAGCATTGTGCATTACACATCAGTGCCAAAGCCGCGGTAAACGGCAATGCTGCCGTCGCGGACGCTTTTTTTTTTTCTTTCTTTTTTCCTGCGCGGTTCATGGGCTTGGGCGGCTGACTCTGGCCGGATCCCGAGATCCGGCTACACATCTGGTGCCGGATCTCGGATCCGCCGAGAGCCGGCCCAATGACCAGCACTGGCAGCACCGGAGTGTTCATGGCAGAACCTAGGCATATTGAACTGTTTCTGGAATACAAGTCTCTACGTGAGCATATTTGCCCCTGATTGCGAAGTTCAACCTGCCGTTTGAAAAGATGTTGAAAAGATTTCAGGTATATGAGGCAGCATGCATGCACCTGGGAGGCTGGTGATATGAGGCTGTTCTGACATATTATCGCAGAAGACGGCATATTATTGAGGTGAAACATGGGCCTACGGCAGGGCTTATGGAGTGCAATAGAAGTACATGGACTTGCTAGACTAAACCTTAGCGTATGAAGCTGTCTCTTGTATAGGAGGCATGTACACTCGAACGTAACACTGATGCTGGGCATAGGACGGTGTTCCTCGCATCTGTTGACTATTCATAATGACTTGTTCACGGCATAAATGGTAGTGTGGGACATTAATGCATGTGCATACTTAAAGAAAATATCAGGCTGAAGTTTGGGAAGGCTCCCAAGATGCACTGGGTGATCACTCGGAACACCTTTTAAAGATGTCCTCTGGACCCCCCAAAAAATTGGCCACTGGCTCGGCCCCTGCTGGAACCACTGGGAAAGTGAGAGCAAGGATACGTTCTACATGCTGGGCCTTGAAGACACTGTTCCTGCAGCCATTGTGAAAGTAAGTGAAAGGAGAAACAGTGCATGCTGGAATTTGAAGTCGAAGTTCTAGGGCCCATTGAGTAAATGATGGAAAGGAGAAACAGTACATTGTCACTGCAGATGGACAAAAACACCATGCAAAGCCAAGAAATATGGTTCCCAGATGTGTATTACTAGGAACAAAAGGATAAGGGGTCAGGTTTAACAGAGGTCAACTGGCAAAGTTTATAAAATATATAAACATTTCCTCTATAAAACCATAGTTCCAAAGCATCCGTCTCTCAATTAAACTCTGCCATCCAGGCTGGAAAAATGTCACTCACATTCCTTGACATTATAAGTGCCTCATACTTCACTCTTGGCTTCTTTGGAAGGGTTGGCCATTGGAGATGTTGTCAGGTTGTTCTCCTTCCTGCAGCTCTGGTAGAACCTGGCACGCCACCCCTAGTTGCTAGGGTTTCCCAAGTGTGGGCCAGGCATCAGACCCTTTAGGATCCTTAAATATAGTGTTGGGCCCAGGGGTTGTTAGGTGTAACCTCGTCTTGGGGCTGTGGGTACATGCCTGGTTGCTGCTCCGCCACAGAGCTACAGGTCTTCCAGTACCCTGAGTGCAACCAGTCCATGCCTTGTTGCTGCTCTTTCCAAGACCCTCATCCCCCTGATCTTTTCCACCTTCTTCTTGATCTTTGCCTCCCCCTACCCGCCTTTCTCTCTCTGTTTCTCCTCTACCACCCACCTGCTCTAAACAGACCCTGCTCCTTCTTATTACTACTTTACACCTCTGCAGTTCCATGACAATCTCCCTTCATCCTTCCCAATACTCTGCTTTAGCCTCTAATTCCCTTGCCCACTTCCCTCTCTACTCCTCTCACAATGCACCTTTCTTCCTTGCCACTCCGCCACACAATTTCCTTCACCTCATGCTCGCAGCACCTGGCCACCGCGTCACACTGCCTCATATACACACCTTCATGCTAATGCAGGGAATCCCGCTTTGTGCCTAACGTTTAGGGTTTTCAGGTGAACTTGGCTAATGTGCGTGGTGATAGGCTCAACGTCATCTCGCACTCGCGCAAGACTCTGAATGCTGACAATGGGCTTTTATCCTTTTTGTAACTTTCATGTCACACCGCGGGTTCCTAGTGTCACCCAGCTTCTAGCAGCGTCTATGGTACAGCATCCATCCATTCATCTGTTGCAGGCCCTGACCGCAGTCATCCATTCGGGTGCATTGGGATGATGTCATTGAACTCCATCTTGGATCAGGGAAAGCAATCAGCCAGTTTGAACTTCCTCTTAAGGTACTGAACAGCAGTCCCCCAGTGATGAATGGAATCTCACTTCCTCCACGGGTAAACACATCTCTTCCTTTGACTTTCACTACCACCTCCTTGCCAATGACCCCCAGATTGTTCCCTGGTTACCGGTCTACATCCCTGACCTCTCCAAACTCACCACCAACTGCCTATAGTTCATCCGTCATTTGATGGCCTTATGGTGCCTGATGCGAAGCTCCTCCAAGGCTGAAGTCATCTTTCTCTTTGGCTCCAATGATAATCCCACTCTCCCAAGACCCATCTCTTTCCCTCCTGACCTTGTTAACCCTTCGCTTAAAGCTTGCATCCTTGGAGCACTCTCTGACAATGCTCTACCACTCCCAGAGTGGTAGTGTCACTGCAACCGCCATTGTGTCCAGGGTTAACCTGCTCAGCATAAGAAAAATCCACCCCACCTCAATAACCACTCAGCCAAAACTGTAACCGCTACCTTGGTGCTCACCACTAAACTCCTTCTCATTGGCGATTTTAACACCCACCTCAATCACAGCATCCTCTTTCTTCCATGACCTCTACACCTCACTCGCCCTCCCCATTCTCCCTTCTGGTCCTACTCACTCTGCTGGACACACTCTTGATGCCTTCATCCACCCAGATCTTTCACTCACATCCCCTCTCTCCACCCCACTCTCCTCGTTAGACCACAATCTCCTCTCCTCCCACCTGGGTCCTCTCGGCCCTCTGACCGCACTTCCCCCCAGCCCTGCCCACCTCGTTCACGAACATCCGTCCAATGAAACAAGTGTCAGTTGCTGCCTTCGCATCTACCTTCATCCCCTGCTCTCCCCACTCCAGACTCTACCTCTGACTCTGCTCTCAGTATCCTCCATCTTGCCATTACTAATACCCTTGACATTCTTGCCCCAGTCATGAGGATCTACCTGAAACATGCCTCATAATACCTGGTATGACTCTGAACTTGCAGCCCTGAAACGCAAATGCAGTGCTGTGGAACGGAAGTGACAGACCTCAGGCTCACCCTCTGACAAACTGGCCTGTTGCCTGATCCAAAGCCAATACAGAGTCTCCATCTGGCCACTAGTAGAGAGTGGTTGCCTGCAGATGACAGGGTTCCTCTGGCATATGTAGCTCTGGGTTATGGGGGTTTTACGGACCACCTTTAATTTCTCAAGCTTGTTTTCTTCCTTCATTTGGTAGGTCAAAGATTGTCACAATTGCAACACCGCCACCTAGCGTTTTCCTCCAATGATGGATACACAGATGTTTTTGCCTGGATAGTAAACCTAGGGAGCTGGACATGTGCACCTGGTATATATTTTATTATTTCATTTAAGTGGTAAGTGGGGGAATGTCCATGAATATACCTTTATACAAGAGATGCAACTTTCCATATCACAGCGCCTCCAGGAACAGCCAGTGTTGCCTTTTTCCATGTTCAAGTTTCGGATCTCTTTTGTTAAGGACCAGCAGGAGTTTAATGCTAGCATTTGTGCTCTCCGAAATAAATCACTACTGACCTTTGGCATAGGCTGGTCTGGAGTCAATGGTGGACGCCCAAATGGAGGAACTTCAAAGCAGAATAAGTAGCAGGATTGTCCTTGGCACCCAAAGGTGAAAAAGCTTGTTAGGCTCCAGCAGCAACCATGTGGCAGTGTTCCCTTCTTCCAGAAACCCTCGAGCTTCAGCTCTGTTGGAGCACCGAGCCTTGAATGCCTACGTCTGTGACCTTGTGTGTCTGGAGCGAGGTGGGCATCGGCTTGTAGGTCACTGTGACCTTGTTGAAGCAGAAATGTTTGCATCATTTGTGACAGAACTGCACTCCTCATGGGTCTGAAATGGGTTTGCTTATGACGTATTTATGCAGGAATGAGTGTTTAGTATCTGGGAACCTCAGGTAAGTACAAACAGGAATGTGCTTTATTCTTAGATCTCAGTCAGGAAGGTTACTGGGGAGAGACAGGGCTCAGCATCCTTCTCCTGCTGGTTCCCATCTCCAAGTCCCCCCAACAGTCAACCCTCACATCCCCAGCATTCCCGCCTTCTACATTCCATCTGGGGTTCCTTAGACAGCTGACACTCACCTAACCAGAGATGCATTCATCAAGCATACAACATGCCAGACAAACATGCCAGACACCACCACAGAATGGGAACTCTGAGTATATCAGGGAGACTTCCTTCTATGTGGACAGGTGGGGTAACATGTATGGGAGAGGTGAGAGTATTGGACTGGATGAGGGGATAGTATGAATGTGATGAGCTGGATGGACTGAGAAGGATGGAAAGGACGAGTAATAAAATGGATGGGATGGATGAAATGGATAAGACTGTTAAAATGTATGGAATGGGATGATGGAACTAGATGGACAACATTAAATGGATAGATGGATGACTTTTTCTTTTCGAGGGTTCTGATGCTTTTTCTCTGCAGGAGGTGTGGCTTTCGTCTTCCATTGGCTAGGTTATCACAGGTTTCATATGGTGAAGGAGATGGAGCATTACACTTGCTTTCACTAGGATGTCACACCTGTCTGGCAGAGGCGGACTTAACGGTCGCCAGGCAAACAAACGGCGAGCGGGCCCCTGTGCTAGTCCCCGCCCCTTCCACACAGCACAGGACCCTTTCTGCTGTGACGTCAGTCCAGCTCCTAACAAGCTGGGAGAGCAACTTTGCCTTGGGAAAGGGCTTGGGCCCCTTCACCCAGCCCCCTTATCTCCTTCTCAGCCCCGCTCCCATGCCCTCACCCTTTCGAATGCTGCAGCATCCAGCAATCCACTTCCCCATCTGCTCTGTCCCCCCGCCCCCAGCGGGCCCGAGTCCGAGCCTGGGGGGCCCGCGTCCACAATGCATGTGTGGACCTGCTGTGTGCCAGCATGCTTTACAAGCTTGAGGAGAAGAAGGTGGACCAGGCTAGGGGTGGGGAAAGTATTCACAAAAGAAGCCAAATCGCCAACATTCGCCTAATGTTACACTTTGGCAGACAGGCAAATTGTTCTCGCTTTGGGTCAAATTGACCTTTGACATGGTTTTGCCTGACACAAAAACACATGAAACGATAAATTTCCCTTGAAGAAAATGCATGACATTGCTGATTTCACCCACCGCGCAAAATGGAGAAGAACAGTCATTCTGCGGTTTGCAATGTGAGCATTTCTGCCAGCCCTGCTATTGGAATGTCACGTTGCAATATTCGTATTTGGTTTCTGTAAGGACCAGCATGGATACAAGTTGCTTCAGAGAGCAAAAGACGTGTGGGGGAGGGAGAGAGAAAAGGGTAAGTGGAGGGAATAAATGTTGGAAAAGGACATGAACATTAACAGCGCTCTTTGAGCGGCATATTTTGGCCTATTTATTTATGTATGTATGGATGCATGTACGAGCACTTTAATGGGTTTATTACAGGTGGTTTTGGAATGCCACCCATTCATCCTTCCACCCCCTTTCCTCACCCTCAGTGTTGGGCGAGGCGAGTTCCCTGGTCCTTAGGAGGGGAGTGGGGAGGTGAAAGGAAGGGAGGGTTGTAGGGGTGGGGTGCTAGCACCTATGGGTGCTCTGATTTGCTGCCGTTAGGTGCAATGAGCGGTGAGCCAGGTAGAGTGTTCCCGCCAGGGGGCATCATGTTTTGTCTTCAGAGAGCCAGCACCTCCGCACGGCTCCCAGTGAGGGAGAGATGGGCGAGCGGATGAATGGGCCAGCCCGTGAGCAGGTGAATGAACACGCGGAGGAGCAGAGAGGTTGTAAACGGACTGATGAGAATATTGTAAAGGGCTCTGTAATTCCATACTCTACAGTACACCAACCGCTATACAGATCCGAGGTTTTCACTCTCCAACCCCTGCAGCAAAAGCTTAACACCATCATTCTGCCGTTTTTGCAATGCATGGCTGCAGCAACGCCCGCACAAACAGAATGACATCACTTTTCTGCTCCAAGGACTCGTTTGTTCTCTAGGTTTAGAATATTTAGCATTGATAGCAAAGCCTGCTCAGGAGGCCCAGCTGTTTCCAGTTAGTCACACCCCTAGGTAACTGTAATAAAAACAACTTAATAAAAAATAGCTTTTGTCCCAAAAGTTTGCCCTTGTGAACACAATTAACTCCGCCCACCCAAAGCTCCGCCTCCATGACCCGCCCACCTAGGGCCCTTTACCAGGTGCTACCACGGGGCCCTTTGCCTTAAATCTGCCACTGCTGTCTGGCACTGATGGAGGAGGAGCTTCAGATATTCTTTTCTAGGTTCCTGACAGTTATTTGCACTAATGTAGGCAGTGTATCAGGCTTCACTTTGCTAGGTTCCCATACACTTCCTATACTTAATTTACCAAACCTCCCCCATCCCATTAAGATTTTAAATATACTATAATGCAATCCATTATTCTTTGTCTCTCTTGCAGCAGACACTATGAACCCCAGTGTGTCCTCATTAGTGCCTTTCCTCTTGTTGTTTTGTGCAGGTGACTGACAGAGGACCAGAAGCCACCCGGCGTTTCTTCAACTGGTTCTATTGGTGCATCAATATTGGCGCCATCCTGGCCCTCCTCCTAATAGCTTTTGTGCAGCAGAATGTCAACTTTCTGATTGGCTATGCCATCCCAGCCATTGCAGTGGCCCTAGCCCTCCTCGTCCTCCTCCTGGCTGCACCCTACTTCATCACCAAACCGCCCACTGGGAGTCGGATTCCGGCCATGGTGGGGATGGCCCTGACTTCCTGTTGCCGCCCAAGGGCGGCCACCCAGGACGGCACATCACAGAGCAGGTAAGAGGGTGAGCATATTTATATTTATTTGAAGGACAGGGATATAATATGAAATGATATGATTGGTTATTTATAACATGCTTAATACCCAAAGGTTTCTGAGCACGTACCTGGGGATGGAACCTGTGTTGCTCCGTGTCGTCTTGCTTCCAAGGCGAGAACGTTGCCCCTGAGCTATCCTCCCGAGCCGATGTCAATTTCAATCAGAAATGACTTAAAACAACACGTGTACAGATGGAGCAGGAATTCCCCAAGTAGGGTAATAGCACAAGGATGAAAACAAGTAGTGAGCCTGTTTATGAGGGGTAAACAAAGTGGGACATAGATCGGGGACAAAACAACAGGTGACTTACAAAGTTATTGACCTGAATGACTACAGTACAAATATAGAAAATTGCATTATTAGGCAACACTCGATATTAGTGATTTAACAGCACCCCCCTGATGCAAAGGATGTCCCACCTGGCGTAGGCAGAGCAAGATATTGGATTTGCACTAGTTCAGTACATCTTGTGGGTAGAAATTCCTAACAAGGTCTTTGTAATTTTAGGTGTTGTCATCTGTCGACTAGATCTGTGTGGCTATAAATACTCATGTTGTGCACCTACTTTGTTCTCCTTTTGCCTGACAAACAAAAATAACAGTTCACTAAAATAAACATTTTTGGAATGATATGGTTTCAGACAAACCTCGTGTTAGCTCAATAAGAGCTCGGCCAGTCATTAGGGAAATCAGGAGGCTGCCCACCTGCACAGTGTGTTGCAAAGGGCACTGGGCATTGGACAAAGAAGGGGGTACAGTAGTCCTGAGTGAAACTGGAGTTCAACTTTATTCTTCCTTTTATAAGGCGCTTAATATTGGTTTTGCTAAGGTGCCTTTCTTAGTCCATGCCTTTATTGGAGATCTCCCAACCGCGCTAGAGTCTGATGTATGCTGAAGATGTGTTTCCTTTACGCCAGCCCTCGGCGTTGTTGTGCATATAAACATAGATGAAATCAAGGCAGTGGTTTACGGGAGTGGAAAAAACAAAGTCCAATGTTATTTGGAAAACAGGGCTGTGCAGTCAGCACAAGAATTCAAATATCTGGACTTAGTCTATGTTCATAGTATCTCCTGGGATAAAGATAGCAAGGCACAGTGCAATAATACATTGACTCTAAATATAGTAAAAGTGCATTTCAATAGACAATAGGGCATCATGAGACCACTATGTATATCTCTGTGTTAAACTACTCCTCGAAAGCTCATTACAGGCTCCACATTTTGGGGACACAATCTGGTGAGGAAGTTGGAAGTGTTGGCTTGGAGGGCAGGTCTGTGCCTTAAACCTGACGATACAGAGAAACTGTTCATGCAAATGTAGGACTATGGAGATCCAATGTCTGTGCCCTCTTTCAATGGCAAATGTGCTGGCGAAATGGCTTAACTCAACGGAGTGGTCTAGTTCTTCGGGTTTAGATGGTTCACTAGCGTTATCATGTCCGGTATAGTCTGAACTGTTTCCATAAAGTAAAAGGAGGTATATGGTGACCTTGAAACTGACAGGGAACATTATTTTGTTCGTGGCAGAGCATGGCCACAAATGACTTAACAAAACTTCAGCTAGAAGCTCTATGCTCTTGATGGGGGAAAAAAGAGTCAAGGAGGTCTCGATTCACTGGGATCTGCCTGGAGTTGAGACGCAAGACAACAGTTAGGGATGCCGGGGTGCCCATCTGAGCTGCCAGCATGAGCATAATTTTAGGGGGGACAAGGGTGTTTGTTGCCCCAACTTTTGTGGTACACCATTTTGTCCCACTCAATGGGCAGGGGCCCCTTTCATTTAGATATCATGTACCCCCCCCCAACATTTTCAGCAAAGTTACTCCACTGGCTGCCAGCAGTCATAACCCGATACATTTTGTACTCCTTAGTCTGGGTCAGCCGTAGGTCATGTGCCATTCATAAGCAATTGAGATCCAGATGAGAAACAAAACTTGCTGGGCCTCATTCGGAGACTTTAGCGCTGGGGTATGAAATGGCAGTTTGCAATTACTGAAGCTTAGTTCACTGCAAAATGTAGATTTTCAAAATGATTTCATGCAATATTACCTAGGGCTGGTCAAAATTGCTGGATTCCATTCCGCCACCCGCGATATCACTCCGATCTGCCATTCAGCCACAGCTGTGTAGTGAAAAGAACTGCACAAAGTATCTTGTGTCGCTGCATGAACCTAGCACAAATCAAAAGGAGCTACACAAAGTTTCTTGTGTCTCTGCGTGAACCTACCACGAATCAAAAAAAAGCTGTGAAAAGTTTCTCATGTCGCCGTGTGAAACCTAGCACGGATTAAAAAAAAAAATGCACAAAGTTTCTGCTGTCACTGCGCAAAGGTAACACGATTCCGAAAGAACCGCACAAGTTTTCTCAGTGCAAAACTAGTACGGATCGAAAAAAGGCCTGCACAAAGTTTCTCATGTTGCTGCATGAAACTAGAACAGATAGCAAAAAAAACCATCATGTTTCATGAATTATTCTTGATTGTTAGAGAACTAGAGAAACCTAATGTTAAATCGTCAGAATCTGTAATTAAGGATCAGGACTAGTGTATCAGCATCCAGCAGGCCCTTTTTAAGTAGGTCTCCCTATTTAAAGCAACTGTTTCTCAGAAGCAGACATGCTAATCGTTACCCTCAATCGCATTGCCATCTTCAAGCCCAAATTTATTATCTTTTCATTTTAGGGAGGCGACAGTGCTTGAGGTAGAAACAGTGATTCAGTCTCTAAAATCTACAAATTGCCCTGGGGATCAATGTCCCTTCAGGATTATAAAGGCTTGTGTCACTGCTCTTGCCTCTATGATTACTGAATTCATGAATGCCTCTTTTTTGTCAGCCAGTGTGCCTACTTGTATAAGTATCATGCCTCTGGTAAAAAAAAAAAAAAAACATTGCTGGACTATAATATTCCCACAAATTAAAGGCCTATTACAAGCGTCCAATTCCTGCTAAAGATATTAGATCGCCTTGCATATCTGCAGTTGCAAGCTCATTTGCAAGAGCATGAATTGTTAGGCCCCATACAATAGGGATTCAGAGCCTATCACGGTACCGAATCTGCACTTTTAGACTTGAAGGCGAGTATGACCCAAATCATGGACAATGGTCAGATTTCCCTTTTTTGTACTTTTGGACTTATCAGCTGCGTTCAGTCTTGTGGTCTTTAATATTTTAGATAATAGAGTTCAGTTCACCGCTTTCTTATCTGGAAAGGCAGCTGACTGGGTCTTATCATTTTTACTGGGCAGATCAGCAAGAGTTTTTCATTAAACATGTATGGCGTCCCCTTTCAAGCTCCTTTGTGAGGTCGCTCATGGATCTTGTCTGTCGCCCACTCTTTTTAATATTTTCAATGACCAGGACATTTTATATACAAATTACGCTGATGACACACAAATTTAGATTCGGCTTACTGGTGATTACTCTGCAGATGCTGTGAGATTAAATGATGTTTCCAATTTGATTGAAAGATGGATGGCTCATAGGTACCTACCTCTAAATGATGCAAAGGCTGAGCTTCTTCTGGTTGGTACACAGCAAAGACTATCCAAGCGTCCTGATTTGTACAAAAATGTTCTCATTGCTGATGGTCTTATTTCAGTCCTTACCAAGGTTCAGACCATAGGTGTTTTTTGGGACTTTATCTGTGCGGGATCAAGCCAATACTGTAATTTCATCATCAGCTTATTATTGGAAGCTACTCTGACGCATCAGGGTTTTTATTTCTAAAGAGAATTGTCCTATTCTCACGCGATCTATAATGGGCGCCAAAATTGACTACTGCGGTAGCCTTCTTGTAGGCACTGCACAGAAAAATATAGCTAAACTCAAGTTTGACAGAGGAGTGCAGTAAGAATAGCTTCTAACCTGAACAGAAACTTTAATATTACATCTGCTCGAAAGGCATTACACTGGTTACTGGTGAAAGAGCTCCAGCATTTTAGAATCCTCTCCATTACACATAAATGCATCTATGGCAGATGCCCAGCCTACCTCAAAAGAGGATTCAGGGGAAGCAACACGGAAGAGTGCCGGGATCCAATCAGGGTAATCTGCTGATGGTTCCACGGGTGAAATTGGAGGGGGCGGGGAAATGCTCTTTTAATTTCATAGTTCCTGCCTTGTGAAATAAGCTGCTTAGAACGCTAAGACTAGACACTTAATTTTCTTCCTTTCAGAAAGCTCTTAACACTTTCTTTTATACCTGAAGTGCTTAGCTTGCCCTGGTCAGTTTTTATCCTGCTGATTTTTTTGCTCTGTTTATCCTTTTCTCTTATTGATTTTAGTGATTTTATTACTGCGGCTGGTTGTTTCTATGTCTTTGCATTTTTGTATTGTTTGACTGTTCTTATTGTCTTGTATTTTATTGTTATTTGTGCGCCCCCTTGCCTTTGGCCCTAAAACACGTTCCACATTTTTAAACATAAACTGGGCCAGCGGCAGGTCAGTTTTAGCTATAGGTTAGTGCCCCAAAAGATCGGCAGATTTGGAGCTCTGTCACACGTCAGGGTTGTCCAAACGGGTGCTTCTGAAATGCGGTATGTTGAGTTTGAGTCAGTCAAATGTCAGGTTCATTTAGGTAGGTTGTAGTCTCTCGAAAGGCCAGAAGACTAGAACATCTCCATCCAAATAGGGTCTGGGTACCCCTGGTGGGGGCACAGTACGCCACTCCATGAACAACCCTAGGCACTTTGAAATACTATGGTGGTGATACGGCTCAGTACAAATGTGTAATAACATAGTGTACAACATTACAGATTTCAAAGGTCCATGGTTTACACTGCTATCAGAACCAGATATTGTACAGTTGCTCCTCTCAAAATACAGCATATCTCGTCTGCACAGACCCCTCCACCCATGGTAGGAGGCGGTCTGGCGATGATTTTTTCCAGATCCATTAATTGCACTCTGGTTGGATTGACACATAATTTGCCCTGTGAGCTTTTCTTGACTCGTCTCCAATTGTCATCCACCGATTCCATTTATGTTTTGTTAATCTATCGCCCTCCGTCCGCACCATTAGAAAACTTTGTGGATCATTTTGCCAAACTCATCGCAGATTTGGTCTTCACTTATCCTAAGCTGATCCTTATGGGAGAATTTTATGTGAGACCTAATAACCCTGAGGATATATATGCTACAAATCTGACCAATGTTTTAGCTGACATGGGATTGAACTGTGTAACCAACTTCCTACTCACAAAGGGGGAAAACATGCTTGATTTGATCTTTTCGGAAAAAAGGTTGGTGACCACCTTTTAATCCTCTGCCGGTTTAATGGTCTGACCATTTTGTTTTACCATTCATCATCATCCGGTCAAATCCCTATCAATGGTCTTCAAAAATCACTGAACAATGCCGGCATTGGGGTAAGGTCTGCCCTACAGCCCTTGCTAATCATTTGGTGTCTAGCACCCAGGATTATATCTTGAAGGACAAGCAAGACCTCTGTAGTGCCCTTCTGAAGGCCATGGTGCTTTCAGCGGATACTTTCGTACCGACCAGGGCCAGTAAAATGTGTGCGCATCCATCAGCACCATGGTTCACCGTCGAGCTAAGGGCTCTGAAGCAAGCCTGCCGCCGGAGTGAACACTAATGGCGTGTGGATTATAACACTCTTTCCAAGCTGACTTAAAAGCAGGCAGTCTTCGAATACCATGAAGCCATCAAATTAGCTAAATCTCAACATTATGCAAACTGTATTCTTTCTGCTCATCACAAGAAAGAGTAGCAAAGGAACTCTCGGCTGTGGTGCCCCTTACTGATCCACTTCGTACTAAGGCTCAATGTGACCAGTGTCTTTTTCAATCAGAAAATGAGCCAATCTATCTCTGGATGTGAAACACTTGGTACTGAAGACATGCCCATAGGGCAGACTCTGGCCAGAGCTAAGGCTCCACGCAGGTTCGAGTTTGAGCCGGTTACGGATGAGGTGGTTAAGAGGGCACTTCATAAACTTAAATCAGCATCTCCTGTTGATTACATTCCTCTCTGGGTCTGTCAGTCGTTACCATCTATTTTTATTCCACTGCTCATGGCAAGCCCTTCACCTTTCCTTATCTACAGGCTCTATTCCATCCCCTCTAAAGCATGCTCTTGTTTCCCACTTATTGAAAAATCCACATCTTGATACATCTCAGTTGATGGAAATTATAGTCACTCCTCAGGTCTTTCTGGAATCGCAACTCTTGCTCCATCCATTTCAGTCTGGCTTCCGGCCTTCTAGGGATGCGGAATCAGTCATGATATCGGTTTTGGATGATCTGGCTTTGCTTCAGGACCATGGAGAGGTCAGAGTGTTGATCCTCTTTGACCTCTCCACAGCGTTTGATACCATTGATCACCAGATCCTACTCTGCCGCTTGAAAGATGCAGGATTTTCCGGCCTAATCTTGCTTGGTACACATCCTTCCTTTCTGATGGTATCTCACTCTCCCTTTTTTTCTTCTCCCGTGGCTCTTTCCTATGGGGTTCCTCAGGGGTCTTCCTTGTCCCCACTTCTTTTTTAATCTTTATCTCCAGCCACTATCAGATTTGATTTATGAGCACATGGTACGTTTTACACATATGCTGACGACACCCAGTTGCTTTTCCAACAGGAATCTCCAGTATCTGCTCCTGCCCCCTTCCCCCCAAGCTTAGAAATTGCTTATCAGCAATTGGGGAATGAATGGCCAAAAACGGGCTTAAACTTAACAGAAACAAAACTGAGATCCTGGTGGTAGGGCCCACCAGAACAGAGATTTCTTAGACCACTGACTTCTGGCCAGAATCACTGGGACCATGTCCTGCACCTACTAAATCAGCAATTATCCTGGGGGTAAAACTTCTTCCCACTGGCTCCCGAGAATTGCAGATCTCCTCTGTATGTAACACATCCATTTGAGGATCCCAGGATTATTGTAATGGAATCTATTTGGGACAGCCGGCCTTCCTAATATAGTGGCTTCAACTACTCCAAAGTGCTACCACATGGCTAGCCCTTGGTGCCACCCATTTTGCTAATTCTCAGGAACGTCTCTCTCAGCTCTGCTGGCTCCCAGTCAGCAGCTGCATCAAATTTAAGTTGCTGTGCATTGTGCACCTGGCAGTCCATTCTGGGGGAGCAGAGTATCTTCAAGAAAAACGGACTCCTTTCGTCCCAGACAGATCACTTTGTTCCTCTTCACAGAAGCTGTTTGTAGTGCCAATACTTCAGAGCGCCCGCCTAGGATGCAGAGCTTTTTCTTGTCTTGCTCCCTCAATGTGGAACTTCCTCCCATTGCTGCTCTGCGAATCTGGGGATCATCTTGGGTTTCGTAAAGCTTTGAAGACTCTTATTTTGAGCTTTCTTTTCATCGACCTTGGACACGATTGTTCTTTTTGGTCTATTTCTCTCTTTTAGCACCTAGATGACTTCGGGCCTTAGATAGTGCTTTATAAGTATGGTTACATTACATTACAGAAGGCAAGCCTTGGGTGAGGGAGCAAGAAGATGATGCAGTAAGGATATGGGAGAGGGGAGGGATGGCATTGGAAGCTATGAGAATGATGGCTTCCGTTTTTGAAGAGTTCTGCGTATGGCAGCGGACAGTCATCAAGTAGCCAATTTCAGCGAGACCGTTCCCAAGCTTTGATGCTTGAACAACAAAGGATCACACCCCCCATTTATTTTGTTTACATTTCCATATGGTTAAAAGAGGGGGTCAAAGCACACCTAAAATGCCTTCTGGGAATGTAGTAGGAATAGTGATTTCTAATCAAAGTAGAACCTTATTTAAAATTGGCCTTGTGGGCAAGGCACATAACTTAAATGCCACTCTTTGGACAACTGGGAGCCAAGGTAGAACATAAAGCAGATGAAATGTGGTCTGAACATTTAAGATGAAAAATAAACCTGGCTGACACACTTTGAATATACTGAAGTTTAGTTTGACCTGGGATTTTTTGGGGAGACCTAAATAAATAGCATTTCAATAATCTAGGCAACTACATATAAAGGCATTATCTAGCTGAATCTTCTCAGAAAAAGTAAAATAATTCAGAACGCTTTTAAGTGTTTTCCGTTGGGAAAAACAGCTACTCGTCACTTTGCTAATGAAGCCTTTAAGTGATAACTCTGGATCAATCCAGACAACTAAGTTATGTACCAATGGAGAGGGCTTCGGACAGATCCTAGAGAAGAGAGCCAACATTTTTGTTACCAGGGCTAATCCTATCCTGACATGTTAAATCTGCTGGGTTTCCAGATAAGTATTTCAGCCTTCTGTTCATTCAGTTGAAGATAGTGAGATTTCATCCAAGTTTTCACACACATGTTCAATGCATAATTCTAACTGGGTAAGCGGGTTGTCATCAGGATTCCCAGGGTGAAGGATAAGCGATTTCCATCAGTGTTCATATAGCAGCTCATATTAAAACCTTACCCTTCATCTGCCAGTGGTTTCATATATAGATCTAACAGAAGCGTGCTAAGGGCCGAACCCCGCGGAACTCTGCCAGCAATATTTCTCATTGAGGATTGAACCAGAGACAGATAGACTGTTTCGGTTTAGAGAAAGAAGAGTTTATCCATTCCCAAGGCTGCGCCCTGCAGTCCGTACTCATGAATCGGTTTCAATAAGATGGCATGGTCCACCCTACGAATGCCGCCAACAGGTCTAACAGGATAAGGACTCCTGTTCCACCTGAATCCACCTACAGTTTTAAATTGTCCAATGCTGCTAGTAACACTGTGACTGTTCTGGGGCCTGGCCGAAAACTGGCTTGGATTTCTTAAAACCATCTAGATTTGTCTGCAAAAGACTGTAATTGTGAGGTAACTACAAATGTACTCACGTAAGGCAATTGAGAAATTGTGCGGTTGTTAGCAAGCACCCAGAGGTCTAAAGATGGCTTCTTTAGCAATGGGGAAACTGCTGTTATCTTGAGTTGGTTCGGGATCTTACCACACTGCAGTGAAAGATTAATGATTGAACATAGGTCAGAGATTACACAATCTTTTTTTGTTTCATGATTCTAGCCGGGCAAAAATCTAAGGTGGATCCCGAGGGATGACAGGTCTCCAACTCAAGTAAAGATGAACGAGTTCTGAATGAAAAGGGGTGACAAAGTGCCCATGAACTTTCTGAAAGGGAGGGAGGAGAGGCCTCTAAGAACAATTTTTTCAGAAGATTGAATATTTTCAAAACATTGCACCAAGTTTTCACAGAAAGTTTGAGAGGACAGAATTGTGTTATTCAAAATGGTTTGGGGTACAAAGCTCCTTCAGTACTTAAAAAAGTTCCTTGCATATGTTTGGGCTGTTAATAAACCGCTCAAAAACAATTGCGTGTTTTGCTGGTCTTATGTTAGGGTATGTTGTGCTATTATTGTGAGTCCCATATACACAGGCCTACTGGATACAATTTTTATATTGGGATCATGAGCAGTAAGCCAAAACCGGACCTTGTTCACACTAGATCACACTTTCATTATCACATGGTATTATGTCCTTTATGCCTTTCGGGTGGTATCTCAGAATATACTTGCCAGTACACCTGGACACTGCCACCTATGTAATCAGCCCCTTATGTGTGCCACTTCACAATGACCTGTTTTAGCTTGAATTTTACCATGTGTGGTAAAATGAAAATACCACATTCTGTAAATTGAAAATATCTCAATGGCTACTCACCTGTCTGTATACTATCACCAGTAATGAAGACACATAATGAATAGACCAAGGCTGATTTACTACTTTTATATGTACTTTATAAGAAATTAGAATTTATGAGAAATATAAATCATACTGAGTTGTTACATGACATCCCTGTGGTTCAAAAATGAAAATAAAGGTGAATACGGATGTAGAGAAGCACTCTGGGACTCAATGTGGATTCAAGTGATTTTTTTGTATAATTTCAACAGTACTTAGGTGCTATACAGAGTCTGATTCTGGGCTACAGAATCCAAAGTACAACGGTTTGTGTGATCACTCTAGCTAAAATGATTGTACTCTGTGCACTTCACAAAATGAAAATAAACATAGCCACAAACATTTCATTCATAAAGTTTACCCCACGGTAAATAGCTTTTTCACAATAGCCTTCAAACACCCTTTTTGCGATAGAGGCCAAGAACACTGCTACACTGTCCTTGAAGCTCATCACTAGTCTTGGCAGCTTATAAACCTTCTGTTATATCTGACTTGCTGCTCGGACAGTGACTAAAACACATGATAAACATCTGTCTATGTTTGTGAATACAGCCCAATTTTCCAAGCTGCAACTGCCTGCAGAATTTGCTCACAAAGTAGACACAAAACTCAATTTTTGCTGGGATCTTACCTAAAGCACACTGGGTTCTGTGTGCCCTCAGACTGCAAGGCAGCACTCCCACTCAGCTGAGCTGTTCAGTGCTTGCACAGAAAGTCTCGATCTGCTTCTTAACCCTTTTCGGCAGGACAGCTCATAACAAACACTCGTCTGATAGATAGAGACCAGGCTGTTCACTGTCAGCAAATGCAGCAAACACTGACGCAGAGCCAGAGAGAGGGAGAGTGGCCCCACCATCTGAAAGACAACCCTTTTTTAATCCTCTCTGTGACTTGCCCATGAAATGTGCGTTTGCCTAAGGGAAATGTAAGAAAAAGCCTGTCTCTCAACACCACCTCCCTTTGTCAAGTAACCAACCCACTAGAATGTTTGACCGTGATTCAGGCAGCAGCCAATGGATGCAAATGGCTACATGTCTGCGCTGCTTCCTGCTCTGAAAGTCTTTTAGGCAATAAGATTGTTTTGAGCAGAACGGATTTCACATTCCTCAGCTCACATCTTGGATGTATTCGCCGCGGAATATGTGCAATTCTTCAGGTTTATTCAATGTTTCCAAGCACATTGCACAGCCTGTGCTGGCACCATTTTATAAAAGGAGCAGGCTTGTGCCATAGTTCTGCACCAATATTTTGCACCAAAGACCTATGGAGCTGTAAATATTAGCAGAGTATTAGAGATTTAGTAGGTAAGGGAGTTAATAATTGTTAGTCTTATGCTTCATGGCAACTTAATCCATGCTATACCATGGTGTGTTGCACAAGCAACAACATCAGCTTTTATGTAATGCCAAATTCAACCCCCCCCCCTTTTACCTTGTATGTTTTCCATGGATTAAAAATACTGACTCACACCAGATATGTGAGCTTAGAGCCCTTTGGGTAACGTGCATGCAATTAATGGGATTCAGAATCACTCTGAGACCAAATAATTGAACCAACTCAGGAAGATGGCAAAGGATTGCTGTTTTAATATCAATTATATAAAACAGGGAGTTACAACGGACATCAACAGACATTTGCTCGAGTTCTCTCCTCACATTTTACATAAAAACACCTTTCTATACAAAAAATTCATCATAAGCGACGTCCTACTACGTGGCAAATGAGAAAGACCTACGAGGGGTTGTGATAGGCTCAATGGAAACATCTAAGTATACTTTCTATAAGGGGTGGGATTGTGATTGGATATCTACTGTCAGATGGACAACATATGCCTACCTCTAAAACATGTACAGGGTAATTCATAGAAATTCGCACAAAAGTGGCGCACGCGGCTGGCGCACAGCGTGCCCATGCGAATGTCTGCACCAGCCGCGTGCGCTAAAATCGATTTCCGCGCACCGCGTATTCATGGATTTTCGCATCCAAAACCAGCCGTGGCGCACTGTAGCGCAGCGACCCTGCAGCAGCGCCAGTTACGCCCCCAAGAACGCCCTCGCGCAAGGAAAAGCCTTCAAAATCCCCAAATAATCGCAAAGGGCTGTGCTAACCCTGGACCAGTTCACAGGGCTGGCAAACAGCAAACGCCAAGCGGGGAACATGTATTTCAGTGGTTCGCGGGAAGTTCCACGCGCGATTGTCCTGTGTACGTGTGCATCAGGGGTGCGTGGGAAGTAACACACGCAAAAGCAGCAGGGTACGTGTATTTCAGGGGTGCACGGGAAGTATCACACGCAAAAGCATCAGGGTACGTGTATTTCAGGGGGGCGTGGGAAGTATCACACGCAAAAGCAGCAGGGTACGTGTATTTCAGGGGTGCGCGGGAAGTATCACACGCAAAAGCAGCAGGGTACGTGTATCTCAGGTGTGCGCGGGAAGTATCACACGCGATTCCATCAGGGTACGTGTATTCCAGGGGTGCGCGGGAAGTATCACACGCGATTCCATCAGGTTACGTGTATTCCAGGGGTGCGCGGGAAGTATCACACACAAAAACAGCAGGGTACGTGTATTCCAGGGGTGCACGGAAAGTATCACACGCAAAAGCAGCAGGGTACGTGTATTTCAGGGGTGCGCGGGAAGTATCACACGCAAAATCAGCAGGGTACGTGTAATACAGGGGTGCGCGGGGAGCACCACACGTGAATTGCACGTGTGGGTCCTCCCAGGTGTTCCCTCTACACCCTCCACGGCCCCTGCAGGTGGCCCACACCACAGGGGCCTACCCTGCACATGTCCTGCAGGCACCCCATCCACCATGGCCATGCCCCCCAGCCAACCCACATGTCACCTTGCACTACTGCCCACCAACGCATGTCCCCCTGCACCCCCAGCCACCAGGGGCTGCCTCCGCCAGGCCCCCACCCATGTCTCCCATCACCCCCAGCCACCAGGGGCAGCCTCCACCAGGCCCCCACTCAGGTCTCCCATCACCCCCACCCCCCAGCCACCAGGGGCAGCCTCCACCAGGCCCCCAACCATGTCTCCCATCACCCCCACCCCCAGCAGTGCAGGGGCAGCCTCCACCACCCCCACCCCCCAGCCACCAGGGGCAGCCTCCACCAGGCCCCCACCCATGTCTACCACCACCCCCACCCCCCAGCAGTGCAGGGGCAGCCTCCACCAGGCCCCCACTCATGTCTCCCATCACCCCCACCCCCCAGCAGTGCAGGGGCAGCCTCCACCAGGCCCCCACTCATGTCTCCCTGCACCCCCACCCCCCAGCCACCAGGGGCAGCCTCCACCAGGCCCCCACCCATGTCTACCACCACCCCCACCCCCCAGCAGTGCAGGGGCAGCCTCCACCAGGCCCCCTCTCATGTCTCCCACCACCCCACCCCCCAGCCACCAGGGGCAGCCTCCACCAGGCCCCCACTCATGTCCCCTATCACCCCCACCCCCCAGCCACCAGGGGCAGCCTCCACCAGGCCCCCACTCATGTCCCCTATCACCCACACCCCCCAGCAGTGCAGGGGCAGCCTCCATCAGGCCCCCACTCATGTCTCCCTGCACCCCCACCCCCCAGCCACCAGGGGCAGCCTCCACCAGGCCCCCACTCATGTCTCCCTGCACCCCCACGCCCCAGCCACCAGGGGCAGCCTCCACCAGGCCCCCACCCATGTCTACCACCACCCCCACCCCCCAGCAGTGCAGGGGCAGCCTCCACCAGGCCCCCACTCATGTCCCCTATCACCCCCACCCCCCAGCCACCAGGGGCAGCCTCCACCAGGCCCCCACTCATGTCCCCTATCACCCCCAGCCCCCAGCAGTGCAGGGGCAGCCTCCACCAGGCCCCCACTCATGTCTCCCTGCACCCCCACCCCCCAGCCACCAGGGGCAGCCTCCACCAGGCCCCCACCCATGTCTACCACCACCCCCACCCCCCAGCCACCAGGGGCAGCCTCCACCAGGCCCCCACCCATGTCTACCACCACCCCCATCCCCCAGCAGTGCAGGGGCAGCCTCCACCAGGCCCCCACACATATCTACCACCACCCCCATCCCCCAGCCACCAGGGGAAGCCTCCACCAGGCCCCCACTCACGTCTCCCTGCACTCCCACCCCCCAGCCACGAGGGGCAGCCTCCACCAGGCCCACACTCATGTCTCCCTGCACCCCCACCCCCCAGCCACCAGGGGCAGCCTCCACCAGGCCCCCACTCATGTCTCCCTGCACCCCCACCCCCCAGCCACCAGGGGCAGCCTCCATCAGGCCCCCACCCATGTCTACCACCACCCCCACGCCCCAGCAGTGCAGGGGCAGCCTCCACCAGGCCCCCACTCATGTCTCCCACCACCCCCACCCCCCAGCCACCAGGGGCAGCCTCCACCAGGCCCCCACTCATGTCCCCCTGCACCCCCAGCCACCAGGGGCAGCCTCCATCAGGCCCCCACTCATGTCTCCCTGCACCCCCACCCCCAACCACCAGGGGCAGCCTCCACCAGGCCCCCACTCATGTCTCCCATCACCCCCACCCATGTCTTCCACCACCCCCACCCCCCAGCAGTGCAGGGGCAGCCTCCACCAGGCCCCCACTCATGTCTCCCACCACCCCCCAGCAGTTCAGGGGCAGCCTCCACCAGCCCCCCACTCATGTCTCCCACCACCCCCACCCCCCAGCAGTGCAGGGGCAGCCTCCAGCAGGCCCCCACTCATGTCTCCCTGCACCCCCACCCCCCAGCCACCAGGGGCAGCCTCCACCAGGCCCCCACCCATGTCTACCACCACCCCCACCCCCCAGCAGTGCAGGGGCAGCCTCCACCAGGAACCCACTCATGTCCCCTATCACCCCCACCCCCAGCCACCAGGGGCAGCCTCCACCAGGCCCCCACTCATGTCTCCCTGCACCCCCACCTCCAAGCCACCAGGGGCAGCCTCCACCAGGCCCCCACTCATGTCTCCCTGCCCCCCCACCCCCCAGCCACCAGGTGCAGCCTCCAGAAGGCCCCCACTCATGTCTCCCATGACCCCCACCCCCCAGCCACCAGGGGCAGGCTCCACCAGGCCCCCACCCATTTCTCCCACCACCCCCACCCCCCAGCAGTGCAGGGGCAGCCTCCACCAGGCCCCCACTCATGTCTCCCACCACCCCCACCCCCCAGCAGTGCAGGGGCAGCCTCCACCAGGCCCCCACTCATGTCTCCACCACCCCCACCCCCCAGCAGTGCGGGGGCAGCCTCCACCAGGCCCCCACTCAGCACCCCCACCCCCCAGCCACCAGGGGCAGCCTCCACCAGGCCCCCACTCATGTCTCCCTGCACCCCCATCCCCCAGCCACCAGGGGCAGCCTCCACCTGGCACCCACCCATGTCTACCACCACCACCACCCCCACCCCCCAGCCACCAGGGGCAGCCTCCACCAGGCCCCCACCCATGTCTACCACCACCCCCACCCCCAGCAGTGCAGGGGCAGCCTCCACCAGGCCCCCACTCATGTCTACCACCACCCCCACCCACCAGGGGCAGCCTCCACCAGGCCCCCACTCATGTCTCCCTGCACCCCCACGCCCCAGGGGCAGCCTCCACCAGGCCCCCACTCATGTCTCCCTGCACCCCCACCCCCAAGCCACCAGGGGCAGCCTCCACCAGGCCCCCACTCATGTCTCCCATCACCCCCACCCCCCAGCCACCAGGGGCAGGCTCCACCAGGCCCCCACCCATGTCTCCCACCACCCCCACCCCCCAGCAGTGCAGGGGCAGCCTCCATCAGGCCCCCACTCATGTCCCCTATCACCCCCACCCCCCAGCCACCAGGGGCAGCCTCCACCAGGCCCCCACTCATGTCCCCCAGCCAACATGTCACCACAATGTAGATCCCTGGCCCTTATGGTCAGCCTCCAAATGCCAAACACCCACCCGAGTATTGCATCCACCCACTTAGAAATGGCAAAAACATGATAGAAGCCCAATTGCAAGTTTGGAAATAAACACATGTCCCTCACATACACCCAATGGGTGTCAGTGAATGTCAAAACCCATATCATGATATGCATGAAACCAATGAGATGATACTACACATTGAACTTTGAAGAAAAAATATGTATTAAAAGCAACATAAATTGAATCAAAAATAAACAAACAATAATAGAAATTTTAAAAAAAAGAAACCAGCAGGTCCGTGAAATAATGCAAAACCACAAATCATAATGCAAAGGAAAGGTGTCCAAAGTCAAAGTCCACAAAAGTAAATCCAATGGAAAATTCAAATCGAAAACCATTGCTCAATGGCGAAATCATAATAAAAATTGAAAATCCAAAAGTCAACTATGTACAGATAAACAATCCAGGGTCCATGATCCCAACCGAAGAAATGAAACCTATCTAATAACACTACCTAAAAAAAATAACTATATACAAAAATGTGGCCCATTGTCCAAAAGGTCCAAAAAAAAATGCTAAACCAAAGGAAACCTAACACTAACTATAGAACTATTTACAAGGGCAGCGAGCCAGTCCGACGGCTCACTTCGGGATGTTCCGGGCCAGGGCATCATCGAACTCCTGCTCAATGTCCCGGAGGCGCTCCTCCTCCATGGCCCAGAGGGTCCGCAGGGCCGTCCACATGTTCCCCCCAAACTCCCTGCGGATTGCCTCGAGGCACTCGGCACGCCTCAGGGCCCTCCGCATGGAGTTCTCCGCCCTGACCATCGTGAGCCGTGCCTCTTGCGCCCGCTCCGCATCTATGGTGTGGCCCAACCGCTGCCACACGGAAGACACTTCCCGTCCTGGGTCCTCCGGCCCTCCGGCCGATGCCTGCCCCTCCGATGTGGAAGGCCCTGAGCCATCATGGCTCCCACCACGTTGCTGCTGCTGCGCCTCTGCCCGTGCACTGCCTCCTGCTGCCTGCACATCCTCCGCTGGCTGGGGTGCAGTCGTTGATGTGGCCACCCCGGCTGGACGTCCGACTCCCAACTGTGGCATGGATGCCTCCTCCACCAGCCTGGCCGCACCGTCAGAGGCAGCTCCACAGGGCACCCAGGTGACTGATGGGTGGGAAGATGGCACGGAGGACGACTGGCGCATAGGGGGTTCCGTTGAGGAGGGGGTCGTAGCAAGCCCCATCAAACGGAGGAATCCGGCCTGGGTGACCTGTCTCAGTAGGCCGACGCGGTCAACGAGCCATTCGAGATGACGTGCAGTCGCCTCATGAAAAGACTGCAGGTCACCTCGCATGGCCCGTTGACGCAACGCCACACCAGTCAGGACAGGCTCAACCCGGACCCGGATAGCCACGTCCGCAGGCAGAGGAAGGTCAATTGTCGTGAGCTCATCCCCTGCCTGAAAACGGGTCTGGACGTAGGCATCCCTGCTGGTGCAAGATGATGCAGTGACAGGATCAGGGACAGGATTGCACACAGGCACCTCCACGGCGACCTGTGCTGCCTCTTGTCCCTGGTCCTGCACTGCACCACTAGCACCAGTGGAATCCCCACCTCCAGACCCCGTCTCTGTTGCTTGCACGGCCTCCTCCTCCACCAAACCCCCTACCAACCTGGATGACTCCGTGCCATCTTCCCCCGTTGGGCCCTGTGGGGTCCCAGCTGCCCCTTCTACTGCCGAGGAGTCCAACTCCGACCTCCGCCTCTTGGACCTCCCCCGGCAGCTGCGGCCTGGGACGCGGCACCGGACTCCTCATTCCCCGACGAGATCACAACCTGGGAGGGGAGCCGGGCCTTGCGTCTCCGGCTGGCGGTGCGATCCCCGCCGCTGTGCTCCACAGCACCTTCTCCGCCCTCTTCATCAGTTGAGGCTGCAGACAGGGAGAAATAAAACACAGGCATCAGGGCACTGTACAATGGACACATACACACATGACAGTTGCACATGAGTGGCATTGGCAAACCTCAGACATGGCATCACAATCGGCAACACACATGTCATTTCAACTTGCACACATGAGCCATACCACAGCCACATCACAACTGCCAGCACCATCCATACACATACAACAGCATGAGCAGGCAAAGGTGAGCCAGACATCACATGCAACACAGGGAGTGCACTACACATGCACGCACACCACCACACTTGCATGCATGTGTACACCTCAGCCAACTGTCGCAGTGTTCCGATGGGCATCCATGTCACATCTGCCAATCAGGCTTCCACATCCCGCTGTCACATGCATCCATGTTGCATAACTGTTGCACCCTTGTCAAATACACACACATGCACATGTACACAGTGCTGATACATGCAGCTGAAAACAACATACATGCGTGACATCACGAACATGCCCACTTACATACACATTCATCCAAACATGTGTGCCCACGCAACTGCATTTGGCATGCGAGCCTACACACACAAGCACCATCCATGTCTCACACATGACAGCCCTCGCATGTGTTAGCCTCACGGTCCTGTACACCCCCACCCATACTCGGCCCCATACAAACATATGTGAAACCGGCACACTACTGGCACATCACCACACTCACAGCTTACAATCATGATGCATGTACACTTACCGCTCGACTCCAGACGGGTCTGCCTCTCAAGGACCTGGACGTGGAGCGCTGGGGATATGCGTTCCAGGACCCTCATCTGATCTTCCGACAAGTGGCCCCGGCGCCCCTTAGCATCCGCTGCCTTCAAGAGGCGCCGGGCCTTGTTCAGGGTCCTGGACCTGAAGTCCTCCCAGCGCTTCTTGACATGTTGGAAGTCGCGGACTGCCACCCCCTCCGCGTTGATGGCAGTCACGATGTCGGTCCAGATCCGAGTCCGTCCTTCCTTGTCGGCGCGCACACTTCCGTAGAGGGCATCATACTGCCCCAGGACTTGCTCCACCAGGACACCAACTTCGGTGGCACTGAAGCTGGTGCCCCTCTGCCTCTCTGGCCGGGGGTTGTCAGTGGTGCCAGATGTTGCAGTGCCCGACATGACAACCCCAGAGGCAGGAGGGGGTGGGCAAATGGGTCCTGGGGCTGGGCTGTGGAGCGATGGAATCCCAGTCGGGAGTATTCGGTTCCAGCAGGGGTGGTCACAGCAACAGCACCCCTGGCTGATGTGCAGGCAGCAAATGTCAGGGCACGTGGGCAGCAGGCAGTCAGGCAGCAGCAGATGGCAGGTGGGAGCGTGCTCGGGGCTCTGGGGGGCAGTAATTCGGCCTTGTGGGCAGGCGCGTGGTCTTCCGTGTGCTTACGCGTGGCCAGCTTGATACGGAGTGATTTGGCACGTGAAAATCCTGCACGTCTGCATGTAAATCGAGGAAAGGCCCTTAGCGCGTATGCACATCAGCACGCATATGCGATTTAATTGGACCAAAGGCCCTTAGCGCGTAAGCGCGTCTGTGACGTGACGCGCGCGGGTGTTTCCCTCATTACACGTGATGACAGAGCACACGTGGTAAAACTGCACGTCCGAGTGTCATCGCGTGTAATCGGAGGGAAGTGAGCGTACACGCGATTGGCCTGGGTACGTGTACTTCGGGGTGCGCGGGAAGTTCCACACGCGATTAGCCTGGGTACGTGTGTTTCGGGGTGCGCGGGAAGTTTCACACGCGATTGGTGGAAATCCATGTGTGCTCTGTCATCACGTGTTATGAGAGAAACACCCACGCGCGTCACGTCACAGACGCGCTCACGCGCTAAGGGCCTTTGGTCCAATGTAATCGCATATGCGTGCAT
This sequence comes from Ambystoma mexicanum, assembly GCF_040938575.1. Classification (NCBI taxonomy): domain Eukaryota; kingdom Metazoa; phylum Chordata; class Amphibia; order Caudata; family Ambystomatidae; genus Ambystoma; species Ambystoma mexicanum. The sequence continues at coordinate 571,156,006 of NC_090936.1, forward strand.
ACGCGCTAAGGGCCTTTCCTCGATTTACACGCAGACGTGCAGGATTTTCACGTGCAAAATCACTCTGTATCAAGCTGGCCACGCGTAAGCACACGGAAGACCACGCTCCTGCCCACAAGGCCGAATTACTGCCCCCCAGACCCCCGAGCACGCTCCCACCTGCCATCTGCTGCTGCCTGACTGCCTGCTGCCAACATCTGGCACCACTGACAACCCCCGGCCAGAGAGGCAGAGGGGCACCGGCTTCAGTGCCAGGGAAGTTGGTGTCCTGGTGGAGCAAGTCCTGGGGCAGTATGATGCCCTCTACGGAAGGGTGCGCGCCAACAAGGAAGGACGGACTAGGATCTGGACCGACATCGTGACTGCCATCAAAGCGGAGGGGGTGGCAGTCCGCGACTTCCAACATGTCAAGAAGCGCTGGGAGGACTTCAGGTCCAGGACCCTGAACAAGGCCCGGCGCCTCTTGAAGGAGGCGGATGCTAAGGGGCGCCGGGGCCACTTGTCGGAAGATCAGATGAGGGTCCTGGTACGCATATCCCCAGCGCTCCACGTCCAGGTCCTTGAGAGGCAGACCCGTCTGAAGTCGAGCGGTAAGTGTACATGCATCATGATTGTAAGCTGTGCGTGTGGTGATGTGCCAGTAGTGTGCCGGTTGCACATATGTTTGTATGGGGCCGAGTATGGGTGGGGGTGTACAGGGCCGTGCGGCTAACACATGCGAGGGCTGTCATGTGTGAGACATGGATGGTGCTTGTGTGTGTAGGCTTGCATGCCAAATGCAGTTGCGTGGGCACACATGTTTGGATGAATGTGTATGTAAGTAGGCATGGTCGTGATGTCACGCATGTATGTTGTTTTCAGCTGCATGTATCAGCACTGTGTACATGTGCATGTGTGTGTATTTGACAAGGGTGCAACAGTGATGCAACATGGATGCATGTGACAGCGGGATGTGGAAGCCTGATTGGCAGATGTGACATGGATGCCCATCGGAACACTGCGACAGTTGGCTGAGGTGTACACATGCATGCAAGTGTGGTGGTGTGCGTGCATGTGTAGTGCACTCCCTGTGTTGCATGTGATGTCTGGCTCACCTTTGCCTGCCCATGCTGTTGTATGTGTATGGATGGTGCTGGCAGTTGCGATGTGGCTGTGGTATGGCTCATGTGTGCATGTAGAAATGACATGTGTGTTGCCGATTGTGATGCCATGTCTGAGGTTTGCCAATGCCACTCATGTGCAACTGTCATGTGTGTATGTGTCCATTGTACAGTGCCCGGATGCCTGTGTTTCATTTCTCCCTGTCTGCAGCGTCAACTGATGAAGAGGGCGGAGAAGATGCTGTGGAGCACAGCGGTGGGGATCGCACCGCCAGCCGGAGACGCAAGGCCCGGCTCCCCTCCCAGGTTGTGATCTCGTCGGGGAGTGAGGAGTCCGGTGCCGCGTCCCAGGCCGCAGCTGCCGGGGGGAGGTCCAAGAGGCGGAGGACGGAGTTGGACTCCTCGGCAGCAGAAGGGGTAGCTGGGACCCCACAGGGCCCAATGGGGGAAGATGGCACGGAGTCATCCAGGTTGGTGGGGGGTTTGGTGGAGGAGGAGGCCGTGCAAGCAACAGAGACGGGGTCTGGAGGTGGGGATTCCACTGGTGCTAGTGGTGCAGTGCAGGACCAGGGACAGGAGGCAGCACAGGTCACCGCGGAGGTGCCTGTGTGCAATCCTGTCCCTGATCCTGTCACTGCATCATCTTGCACCAGCAGGGATGCCTACGTCCAGACCCGTTTTCAGGCAGGGGATGAGCTCACGACAACTGGCCTTCCTCTGCCTGCGGACGTGGCTATCCGGGTCCGGGTTGAGCCTGTCCTGACTGGTGTGGCGTTGCGTCAACGGGCCATGCGAGGTGACCTGCAGTCTTTTCATGAGGAGACTGCACGTCATCTCGAATGGCTCGTTGACCGCGTCGGCCTACTGGGACAGGTCACCCAGGCCGGATTCCTCCGTTTGATGGGGCTTGCTACGACCCCCTCCTCAACTGAACCCCCTATGCGCCAGTCGTCCTCCGTGCCATCTTCCCACCCATCAGTCACCTGGGTGCCCTGTGGAGCTGCCTCTGATGGTGCGGCCAGGCTGGTGGAGGAGGCATCCCTGCCACAGTCGGGAGTCGGACGTCCAGCAGGGGTGGCCACATCAACGACTGCACCCCAGCCAGCGGAGGATGTACAGGCAGCAGGAGGCAGTGCACGGGCAGAGGCGCAGCAGTAGCAACGTGGTGGGAGCCATGATGGCTCGGGGCCTTCGACATCGGAGGGGCAGGCATCGGCAGGAGGACCCAGGACGGGAAGTGTCTTCCGTGTGGCAGCGGTTGGCCCACGCCATAGATGCGGAGCGGCAGCGGGCGGAAGAGGCACGGCTCACGATGGTCAGGGCGGAGAACTCCATGCGGAGGGCCCTGAGGTGTGCCGAGTGCCTCGAGGCAATCCGCAGGGAGTTTGGGGGGAACATGTGGACGGCCCTGCGGACCCTCAGGGCCATGGAGGAGGAGCGCCTCCGGGACATTGAGCAGGAGTTCGATGATGCCCTGGCCCGGAACATCCTGAAGTGAGCCGTCAGAATAGCCCGCTGCCCTTGTAAATAGTTGTGTAGTTAGTGTTAGGTTTCCTTTGGTTTAGCATTTTTTTTGGACCTTTTGGACAATGGCCCACATTTTTGTATATAGTTTATTTTTTTAGGTAGTGTTATTAGATAGGTTTCATTTATTCGGTTGGGATCATGGACCCTGGATTGTTTATCTGTACATAGTTGACTTTTGGATTTTCATTTTTTTAATGATTTCCCCATGGAGCAATGGTTTTCAATTTGAATTTTCCATTGGATTAACTCTTGTGGACTGTGACTTTGGACACCTTTCGTTTGCATTATGATTTGTGGTTTTGCATTTTTTCACGTACCTGCTGGGTTTTTTTAAAAAAAATGTCCATTATTGTTTCTTTATTTTTGATTCAATTTATGTTGCGTTTAATACATATTTTTTCTTCAAACTTCAATGTGTAGTATCATCTCATTGGTTTCATGCATATCATGATATGGGTTTTGACATTCACTGACACCCATTGGGTGCATGTGAGGGACATGTGTTCATTTCCAAACTTGCAATTGGGGTTCTATCATGTTTTTGCCATTTCTAAGTGGGTGGATGCAATACTCGGGTGGGTGTTTGGCATTTGGAGGCTGACCATAAGGGCCAGGGATCTATATTGTGGGGGCCTGGTGGAGGCTGCCCCTGGTGGCTGGGGGGTAGGGGTGCAGGGGGACATGAGTGGGGGCCTGGTGGAGGCTGCCCCTGCACTGCTGGGGGGTGGGGGTGGTGGTAGACATGAGTGGGGGCCTGGTGGAGGGTGCCCCTGGTGGCTGGGGGGTGGGGGTGGTGGTAGACATGAGTGGGGGCCTGGTGGAGGCTGCCCCTGCACTGCTGGGGGGTGGGGGTGGTGGTAGACATGAGTGGGGGCCTGGTGGAGGGTGCCCCGGGTGGCTGGGGGGTGGGGGTGCAGGGAGACATGATTGGGGGCCTGGTGGAGGCTGCCCCTGCACTGCTGGGGGGTGGGGGTGCAGAGGGACATGAGTGGGGGCCTGGTGGAGGCTGCCCCTGCACTGCTGGGGGGTGGGGGTGGTGGTAGACATGAGTGGGGGCCTGGTGGAGGCTGCCCCTGCACTGCTGGGGGGTGGGGGCGGTGGTAGACATGAGTGGGGGCCTGGTGGAGGGTGCCCCTGGTGGCCGGGGGGTGGGGGTGCAGGGGGACATGAGTGGGGGCCTGGTGGAGGGTGCCCCTGGTGGCTGGGGGGTGGGGATGCAGGGAGACATGAGTGGGGGCCTGGTGGAGGCTGCCCCTGCACTGCTGGGGGGTGGGGGTGCAGGGGGACATGATTGGGGACCTGGTGGAGGCTGCCCCTGCACTGCTGGGGGGTGGGGGTGGTGGTAGACATGAGTGGGGGTCTGGTGGAGGGTGCCCCTGGTGGCTGGGGGTGGGGGTGCAGGGAGACATGAGTGGGGGAATGGTGGAGGCTGCCCCTGGTGGCTGGGGGGTGGAGGTGGTGGTAGACATGAGTGGGGGCCTGGTGGAGGGTGCCCCTGGTGGCTGGGGGTGGGGGTGCAGGGAGACATGAGTGGGGGCCTGGTGGAGGCTGCCCCTGGTGGCTGGGGGGTGGGGGTGCAGGGAGACATGAGTGGGGGCCTGGTGGAGGCTGCCCCTGGTGGCTGGGGGGTGGGGTGCAGGGGGACATGAGTGGGGGCCTGGTGGAGGCTGCCCCTGCACTGCTGGGGGGTGGGGGTGGTGGTCGACATGGGTGGGGGCCTTGTGGAGGCTGCCCCTGGTGGCTGGGGGGGTGGGGGTGCAGGGAGACATGAGTGGGGGCCTGGTGGAGGCTGCCTCTGGTGGCTGGAGGGTGGGGGTGCAGGGAGACATGAGTGGGGGCCTGGTGGAGGCTGCCCCTGGTGGCTGGGGGGTGGGGGTGCAGGGAGACATGAGTGGGGGCCTGGTGGAGGCTGCCCCTGGTGGCTGGGGGGTGGGGGTGGTGGTAGACATGAGTGGGGGCCTGGTGGAGGCTGCCCCTGCACTGCGGGGGGTGGGGGTGGTGGTAGACATGAGTGGGGGCCTGGTGGAGGGTGCTTCTGGTGGCTGGGGGGTGGGGGTGGTGGTAGACATGAGTGGGGGCCTGGAGGAGGCTGCCCCTGCACTGCTGGGGGGTGGGGGTGGTGGTAGACATGGGTGGGGGCCTGGTGGAGGCTGCCCCTGGTGGCTGGGGGGTGGGGGTGATAGGAGACATGAGTGGGGGCCTGGTGGAGGCTGCCCCTGCACTGCTGGGGGGTGGGGGTGGTGGGAGACATGGGTGGGGGCCGGGTGGAGGCTGCCCCTGCACTGCTGGGGGGTGGGGGTGGTGGTAGACATGGGTGGGGGCCTGGTGGAGGCTGCCCCTGGTGGCTGGGGGGTGGGGGTGGTGGGAGACATGAGTGGGGGCCTGGCGGAGGCTGCCCCTGCACTGCTGGGGGGTGGGGTGGGGTGGTGGGAGACATGAGTGGGGGCCTGGTGGAGGCTGCCCCTGCACTGCTGGGGGGTGGGGGTGGTGGGAGACATGAGTGGGGGCCTGGTGGAGGCTGCCCCCACACTGCTAGGGGGTGGGGGTGGTGGGAGACATGGGTGGGGGCCTGGTGGAGCCTGCCCCTGGTGGCTGGGGGGTGGGGGCGATGGGAGACATGAGTGGGGGCCTGGTGGAGGCTGCCCCTGCACTGCTGGGGGGTGGGGATGGTGGGAGACATGGGTGGGGGCCTGGTGGAGGCTGCACCTGCACTGCTGGGAGGTGGGGGTGGTGGTAGACATGGGTGGGGGCCTGGTGGAGGCTGCCCCTGGTGGCTGGGGGGTGGGGGTGCAGGGGGACATGAGTGGGGGCCTGGTGGAGGGTGCCCCTGGTGGCTGGGGGGTGGGGGTGCAGGGAGACATGAGTGGGGGCCTGGTGGAGGCTGCCCCTGCACTGCTGGGGGGTGGTGGTGCAGGGGGACATGATTGGGGGCCTGGTGGAGGTGCCCCTGCACTGCTGGGGGGTGGGGGTGGTGGTAGACATGAGTGGGGGCCTGGTGGAGGGTGCCCCTGGTGGCTGGGGGGTGGGGGTGCAGGGAGACATGAGTGGGGGCCTGGTGGAGGCTGTCCCTGGTGGCTGGGGGGTGGGGGTGGTGGTAGACATTAGTGGGGGCCTGGTGGAGGCTGCCCCTGGTGGCTGGGGGGTGGGGGTGCAGGGAGACATGAGTGGGGACCTGGTGGAGGCTGCCCCTGGTTGCTGGGGGGTGGTTGTAGACATGAGTGGGGGCCTGGTGGAGGCTGCCCCTGGTGGATGGGGGGTGGGGGTGCAGGGAGACATGAGTGGGGGCCTGGTGGAGGCTGCCCCTGCACTGCTGGGGGGTGGGGTGGTGGTAGACATGAGTGGGGGCCTGGTGGAGGCTGCCCCTGGTGGCTGGGGGGCTGGGGGTGCAGGGAGACATGATTGGGGGCCTGGTGGAGTCTGCCCCTGCACTGCTGGGGGGTGGGGGTGGTGGTAGACATGAGTGGGGGCCTGGTGGAGGGTGCCCCTGGTGGCTGGGGGGTGGGGGTGGTGGTAGACATGAGTGGGGGCCTGGTGGAGGCTGCCCCTGGGGGGTGGGAGTGCAGGGAGACATGAGTGGGGGCCTGGTGGAGGCTGTCCCTGGTGGCTGGGGGGTGGTGGTGGTGGTAGACATTAGTGGGGGCCTGGTGGAGGCTGCCCCTGGTGGCTGGGGGGTGGGGGTGCAGGGAGACATGAGTGGGGACCTGGTGGAGGCTGCCCCCGGTTGCTGGGGGGTGGTTGTAGACATGAGTGGGGGCCTGGTGGAGGCTGCCCCTGGTGGATGGGGGGTGGGGGTGCAGGGAGACATGAGTGGGGGCCTGGTGGAGGCTGCCCCTGCACTGCTGGGGGGTGGGGTGGTGGTAGACATGAGTGGGGGCCTGGTGGAGGCTGCCCCTGGTGGCTGGGGGGCTGGGGGTGCAGGGAGACATGATTGGGGGCCTGGTGGAGTCTGCCCCTGCACTGCTGGGGGGTGGGGGTGGTGGTAGACATGAGTGGGGGCCTGGTGGAGGGTGCTCCTGGTGGCTGGGGGTGGTGGTAGACATGAGTGGGGGCCTGGTGGAGGCTGCCCCTGCACTGCTGGGGGGTGGGGGTGGTGGTAGACATGAGTGGGGGTCTGGTGGAGGGTGCCCCTGGTGACTGGGGGGTGGGGGTGCAGGGAGACATGATTGGGGGCCTGGTGGAGGCTGCCCCTGCACTGCTGGGGAGTGGGGGAGCAGGGGGACATGAGTGGGGGCCTGGTGGAGTGGTGGAGGCTGCCCCTGCACTGCTGGGGTGTGGGGGTGGTGGTAGACATGAGTGGGGGCCTGGTGGAGGGTGCCCCTGGTGGCTGGGGGGTGGGGGTGCAGGGGGACATGAGTGGGGGCCTGGTGGAGGGTGCCCCTGGTGGCTGGGGGGTGGGGGTGCAGGGAGACATGAGTGGGGGCCTG